>NC_086444.1:828221583-828561583 GCF_028390025.1 Pseudophryne corroboree | reverse complement strand
ACCCCCTGCGGGGCAGACACCGGAGTGGATGGAGCTACCTCAGATGGCAGACACAGATGTCGACACGGATACTGATACCAGTGTCGACGACGAAGCGACTGATGTAATGTCCAATAGGGCCACTCGTTATATGATTGAGGCAATGAAAAATGTTTTACACATTTCTGAGGTGACCCCAGGTACCACAAAAAAGGGTATTATGTTTGGGGAGAAAAAACTACCAGTAGTTTTTCCCCCTTCTGAAGAATTGAATGAAGTGTGTGAACTAGCGTGGGCTTCCCCCGATAAAAAATTGGTAATTTCAAAAAAATTACTAATGGCGTACCCTTTCCCGCCAGAGGATAGGTCACGTTGGGAAACACCCCCTAGGGTGGATAAAGCACTTACGCGCTTATCAAAAAAGGTGGCACTGCCGTCCCAGGATACGGCCGCCCTAAAGGAACCTGCTGACAGAAAGCAGGAGGCTCTCCAGAAAGCTATATATACACACACTGGTATTATACTGAGACCAGCTATTGCCTCAGCATGGATATGCAGTGCTGCAGCTGCATGGTCAGACTCCCTGTCAGAAAACATTGACACCCTAGACAGGGACACTATATTGCTAAACGTAGAGCATATTAAAGACGCTGTCTTTTACATAAGAGATGCACAGAGGGATATTTGCCGGCTGGCATCAAAAATAAGTGCACTGTCCATTTGTGCCAGGAGAGGGTTATGGACCCGGCAGTGGACAGGTGATGCAGATTCTAAAAGGCACATGGAAGTTTTGCCTTATAAGGGTGAGGAGTTGTTCGGGGATGGTCTTTCAGACTTAGTGTCCACAGCAACAGCTGGGAAGTCAGCATTTTTGCCACATGTCCCCTCACAACCAAAGAGCACCGTATTATCAGGTGCAGTCCTTTCGCCCCCAAAAGAGCAGATGGGGTAGAGGCGCGTCCTTTCTGCCCAAAGGCAGAGGTAGGGGGAAAAAGCTGCAGCATACAACCTCTTCCCAGGAACAAAAGTCCTCCCCCGCTTCTTCTGCTAAGTCCGCCGCATGACGCTGGGGCTCAGCAGGCAGAGCCAGGTACGGTGGGGGGCCGTCTCAAAAACTTCAGCAATCAGTGGGCTCGCTCACAGGTAGATCCCTGGATCCTTCAAGTGGTATCTCAGGGGTACAGGCTGGAATTCGAGACATCCCCCCCCCCCCCGCCGTTTCCTCAAATCTGCCTTACCAACGACTCCTTCAGAAAGGGAGGCTGTGTTAGAGGCAATTCACAAGCTGTATTCCCAGCAGGTGATAGTCAAGGTGCCCCTACTTCAACAAGGACGGGGTTACTATTCCACAATGTTTGTGGTACCGAAACCGGACGGTTCGGTGAGACCCATTTTAAATTTGAAATCCTTGAACACATATTTAAGAAAATTCAAGTTCAAGATGGAATCGCTCAGGGCGGTTATTGCAAGCCTGGAAGAGGGAGATTACATGGTATCTCTGGACATCAAGGATGCTTACCTGCATGTCCCCATTTACCATCCTCACCAGGAGTACCTCAGATTTGTGGTACAGGATTGTCATTACCAATTCCAGACGTTGCCGTTCGGCCTGTCCACGGCACCGAGGGTATTTACCAAGGTAATGGCCGAAATGATGATACTCCTTCGGAAAAAGGGAGTTTTAATTATCCCATACTTGGACGATCTCCTGATAAGTGCGAGGTCCAGAGAGCAGTTGTTGGTCGGCGTAGCATTATCTCAGGAGGTGCTACACCAGCACGGTTGGATTCTGAATATTCCAAAGTCTCAGCTGGTTCCGGCGACACGTCTACTGTTCCTGGGGATGATTCTGGACACAGTCCAGAAAAAAGTGTTTCTCCCAGAGGAGAAAGCCAAGGAGCTGTCATCTCTAGTGAGAGGCCTCCTGAAACCAAAACAGGTGTCGGTGCATCATTGCACGCGAGTCCTGGGAAAGATGGTAGCTTCCTACGAAGCGATTCCATTCGGCAGGTTCCATGCCAGAACCTTTCAGTGGGACCTGTTGGACCAATGGTCCGGATCGCATCTTCAAATGCATCGGTTGATAACCCTGTCTCCAAGGACCAGGGTGTCTCTGCTGTGGTGGCTGCAGAGTGCTCATCTCAGAGAGGGCCGCAGATTCGGCATACAGGACTGGGTCCTGGTGACCACGGATGCCAGCCTTCGGGGCTGGGGTGCAGTCACACGTGGAAGAAACTTCCAAGGACTTTGGTTAAGTCAGGAGACTTCCCTACACATAAATGTTCTGGAACTGAGGGCCATTTACAATGCCCTAAGTCAAGCAAAGCCCCTGCTTCAAAACCAGCCGGTTCTGATCCAGTCAGACAACATCACGGCAGTCGCCCATGTAAATCGACAGGGCGGCACAAGAAGCAGGACGGCGATGGCAGAAGCCACAAGGATTCTCCGATGGGCGGAAAATCACGTGTTAGCACTGTCAGCAGTGTTCATTCCGGGAGTGGACAACTGGGAAGCAGACTTCCTCAGCAGGCACGACCTCCACCCGGGAGAGTTGGGACTTCATCCAGAAGTCTTCCAACTGATTGTAAACCGTTGGGAAAAGCCACAGGTGGACATGATGGCGTCCCGCTTAAACAAAAAGCTAGAAAAATATTGCGCCAGGTCAAGAGACCCTCAGGCGATAGCTGTGGACGCTCTAGTGACACCGTGGGTGTACCGGTCGGTTTATGTGTTCCCTCCTCTTCCTCTCATACCCAAGGTACTGAGGATAATAAAGAAAAGAGGAGTAAGAACTATTCTCATTGTTCCAGATTGGCCAAGAAGGTCTTGGTACCCGGAACTTCAAGAATTAATCTCAGAGGACCCATGGCCTCTGCCGCTCAGACAGGACCTGCTGCTGCAGGGGCCCTGTCTGTTCCAAGACTTACCGCGGCTGCGTTTAACGGCACGGCGGTTGAATACCGGATCCTAAAAGAAAAGGGTATTCCGGAGGAAGTCATTCCTACGCTTATTAAAGCTAGAAAAGATGTAACCGTACAACATTATCACCGCATATGGCGAAAATATGTTGCGTGGTGGGAGGCCAGGAAGGCCCCAACGGTGGAATTCCAGCTAGGTCGATTTCTGCACTTCCTACAGTCAGGGGTGACTATGGGCCTAAAACTGGGTTCCATTAAGGTCCAGATTTCGGCTCTGTCGATTTTCTTCCAAAAAGAACTGGCTTCACTGCCTGAAGTTCAGACATTTGTCAAGGGAGTGCTGCATATTCAGCCTCCTGTTGTGCCTCCAGTGGCACCGTGGGACCTCAACGTGGTGTTGGGTTTCCTAAAGTCACATTGGTTTGAGCAACTCTAAACCGTGGATTTAAAATATCTCACGTGGAAAGTGGTCATGATTTTAGCCTTGGCTTCGGCAAGGCGTGTGTCAGAATTGGCGGATTTGTCATGTAAAAGCCCCTATTTGATTTTCCATATGGATAGGGCAGAATTGAGGACTCGTCCCCAGTTTCTTCCTAAGGTGGTATCAGCTTTTCACTTGAACCAACCTATTGTGGTGCCTGCGGCTACTAGGGACTTGGAGGACTCCAAGTTACTGGACGTAGTCAGGGCCTTGAAAATGTACGTTTCCAGGACGGCTGGAGTCAGGAAGACTGACTCGCTATTTATCCTGTATGCACCAAACAAGATGGGTGCTCCTGCTTCAAAGCAGACTATTGCTCGCTGGATTTGTAGCACAATTCAGCTTGCGCATTCTGTGGCTGGCCTGCCGCAGCCTAAATCTGTAAAAGCCCATTCCACAAGGAAAGTGGGCTCTTCTTTGGCGGCTGCCCAAGGTGTCTCGGCTTTACAACTTTGCCGAGCTGCTACTTGGTCAGGGGCAAACACGTTTGCTAAATTCTACAAATTTGATACCCTGGCTGAGGAGGACCTTGAGTTCTCTCATTCGGTGCTGCAGAGTCATCCGCACTCTCCCACCCGTTTGGGAGCTTTGGTATAATCCCCATGGTCCTTACGGAGTCCCCAGCATCCACTAGGACGTCAGAGAAAATAAGATTTTACTCACCGGTAAATCTATTTCTCGTAGTCCGTAGTGGATGCTGGGCGCCCGTCCCAAGTGCGGACTGTCTGCAATACTTGTATATAGTTATTGTTAACTACAAGGGTTATTGTTGAGCCATCTTTTGAGAGGCTCTGTTGTGTTCACACTGTTAACTGGGTATATTATCACAAGTTATACGGTGTGATTGGTGTGGCTGGTATGAGTCTTACCCGGGATTCAAAATCCTTCCTTATTGTGTCAGCTCTTCCGGGCACAGTATCCTTACTGAAGTCTGGAGGAGGGTCATAGTGGGAGGAGCCAGTGCACACCAGGTAGTCCTAAATCTTTCTTAGCTGTGCCCAGTCTCCTGCGGAGCCGCTATTCCCCATGGTCCTTACGGAGTCCCCAGCATCCACTACGGACTACGAGAAATATATTTACCGGCGAGTAAAATCTTATTTTAGGCTACTTCTCAAACACAAGACAAGATATACCTGCAACACTTGTACATATGTCCTAAATGGTCTAGTTGTAGTATACATGATGAACACACTCCTCCTCAAACCTCTCTCTGACACACGCTTGCTGGGCACATTCCATTTTAATTTCTGCTAACTCTTTTCGACCCTGTTCCAGGTTGCTCGAGAGCCATAACAATTGGCATTTAGAAGCAGAATCAATCACCATGCTACAGTTTGTCATATCCACTCCTTCTTGCCATAAGTCATGGACACGATGCCATACTGGGATTCCCCTGCCCACGCTCTCCCCTTCTATGAATATTAGCGGAACTGGATAAACCATCATTACGCCCTAGATGTCACATGACTATCCCAACTTTGCATATATGAAGATCCTGTACTAATGACATGCACCCCCACCCTAAAAATGTTTGCACCCATAAGAACACTATAGGTAAATCTGAGCTAATTTGGGGTAATTGGATTGCATTTAATTGGTGCAATAATTTCACAGTGTAATTCTTCTAGGTTAACATTGTACGCGTACTGTATTTTCAATGCTATGCTCTTCTGGAATGCACTAAACCTATATTTTTACTTTTGTTACTCAAAATAAACATTTTCCTGTCTGGTGTTAGAAAAATAAACTTTATCAAACATAAAATGCAGTGAGGGCACACCATGAAGAAAGGATAGAAGAGACTAAAGTCAGGATGGAAGCATCCACGAGAAAGGTTTCTGAAAACAAATTTCTTGCAACCCACGGACATGCGAGTTAAGCGGTTCCCAACCCGTCAACACCCTTTCCTCTCCCCAAACAGAACAGGCTTTGGAAAAGGACAATATTTAAGTCACAGATACTCAAGCACAGATTATTGGATAGTAACTATTTGTTCCAAAAGCCTATTCAGAACACTTCTCTAAAATTAGAAGTATTTTGGCAACAGTTAGCACACAAGAAGACCCTACAGACACACATGTGCAAAGTTGGCTAATGTCCCAGCACAGTGTGGCAATTGTCCCCAGGTGCCGCTTGATTATAGTATATAGAAAAAGAAAAATGATCCTCATTAATAGGTTTTTCATTCCTCCCATTAATAATGCACAAAGAATAAGTAGGCTTTGTGTAGCTTTTTGTGTTTTTAAGAGAACAGGGGACAATACCTAGAAGACAATTCATATACAGTATTACTTCCCTCTCTGTTATCACTATAGGATTTTGTCACTCTACTTATCCACACAACAGATATTTGTGGTTGGAACAAATGGAGGAGTTTCTTCTGATTTTCGGGCAGGCCAACATTAAGACACATTTTCTCAGATTTCTACTATGCAGAGTTCAGACCGCCATCTTTCCAGCTTCTTTCAATTCAGACTAAGATGCATAAAATAAACCAAACCCAGTGGTGAGACGGAAATCACTTTAATGCCACAGCCGGGGGACACTTTGATATCAGTCCCTGCGGCCGTGCCATTAAAACCCCAAGTAGTCACCCCTGGCCGGGGTACCCTGGAGGAGTGGGGACCCCTTCAATCAAGGGGTCCCCCCCCTCCAGCCACCCAAGGGCCAGGGGTGAAGCCCGAGGCTGTCCCCCCGATCCATGGGCTGCGGATGGGAGGCTGATAGCCTTTTGTGAAATGAAAGAATATTGTTTTTTGCAGCAGAACTACAAGTCCCAGCAAGCCTCCCCCGCAAGCTGGTACTTGGAGAACCACAAGTACCAGCATGCGGGGGGGGGGGGGGGGGGGGGGGGGCGCTGGTACCTGTAGTTCTACTGCAAAAAAAATACCCAAATAAAAACAGGACACGCACACCTTGAAAGTACAACTTTATTACATACATGTCGACACACACAGGGCCGGTTCTTGGGCGCTGTGTGCCCCGGGCGACAATAGGGGGCGTGGCTACGCCCCCTGTACAGACTGAAATGATGTACGTCATCGCGCACCGCACAGCAAAGGTCCTCTCCACGAAGGAAAACTAGACGCGTACGCGTCTAGTTTCTCTTCACAGCGGCAGCGGGGGGCACAGCAGCAGCGGATCTTGCCCTGGTGCGGCGCCCTCCGGATGGCGCCCTGCGCCCTCCGGAAGGCGGCGCCCCGGGCAAAAGTCCTTTTTGCCCGTGGCAAGATCCGCTACTGGACACACACACATACTTACCTATGTTGACACGACGTTCGGTCCACTTGTCCAAGTAGAATCCACGGGGTGTACCTGAAAATAAAATTATACTCCCCTAAATCCAGTGTCCAGTGATATTTGTAATCCACGTACTTGGCAAAATAAAAAAACGAATTTACCCGATCCACACGGACTGAAAGGGGTCCCAAGCTTACACATGGGACCCCTTTTCCCGAATGCTGAGACCCCCTGTGACTCCTGTCACAGAAGGTCCCTTCAGGCAATCAGGTAGCGCCACGTCCTGGCACTCTCCCGATTCCCTATGCGCGTCTGAGCTGGCAGACAGCGCATCGCACAGCACCTCCATTAGTTTCAATGGTGGGAACTTTGCGGTCAGCGGTGGGGTTACCCGACCTCACCGCTGACCGCAAAGTTCCCACCATTGAAGATAAAGGAGGTGCTGTGTGATGCGCATCTGACAGCTCCTACGCGCATACAGCCAATCAGGAGAGTGCCACGACGTGGCGCTCCCTGATTGGCTGAAAGGACCTTCTGTGACAGCAGTCACGGTAGGTCTCTGCATTCGGGGAAAGGGGTCCCATGTGTAAACATGGGACCCCTTTCAGTCCGTCTGGATCGGCTATGCGTTTTGTTTTTTTTGCCAAGTACGAGGATTACAATAAAAGAACCGGACACAGGATCAGGTGAGTATATAATTTTATTTTCAGGTACCCAGACGTCCACAGACGGAGACGTGGCCAGAGTCGGCATGTCAACATAGGTAAGTATGTATGTGTCGGCATGTATGTAATAAAGTTTTACTTTCAAGGTGTGTGTGTGTCCTGTTTTTATTTGGGTATTTTTTTTGCAGAAGAACTACAGGTACCAGCGGGCCCGTTCCCCCCCCCCGCATGCTGGTACTTGTGGTTCTCCAAGTACCAGCTTGCGGGGGAGGCTTGCTGGGACTTGTAGTTCTTCTGCAAAAACCAATATTCTTTCATTTTTACACATGGCTATCAGCCCCCCATCCGCAGCCCTTGGATATGGGGGGGGGGGGGGCAGCCTCGGGCTTCACCCCTGGCCCTTGGGTGCTGGTTGTTAAAATACGGGGGATCCCCTGTCATTTTTTTCCCCGTATTTTGGCAACCAGGACCGGCTCAAAGAGCCCGAGGCTGGTTATGCTTAGGAGGGGGGACCCCACACAATTTTTTTTCGGGTTTTTTACCGTTTAACATTTTTAAAAATCAAATCCGTCAATTCAGCCGTTTTTCGACAGCGGGACTGTCGAATCCGTTTTTTATTGAATATGTCGAATTCCGGCACCCACCTGCTGGAATTCGATGGTCGAATTGTGTTGAATTTAAAAACGGGCGAAAAAGTGCAGCAATTCGCCCGGAATTGCATATACCCCATAGTGGCAAATGGAAGCATATGCAGCCATAATACAGATGAAAGAAAGAATTAGTGGCAACCACTGATCCTTATTTTCTTATGTATTATACCTACATATGTGCCACCTCTCATGTGAAATTATTTAGGTGGAATTAACAATGCAAAGTCATACCAATATGTTTTTTTTTTCATAGGGACTTCATCGGGGAGGCAATGAGGTCCCTTGATGAAGTCCTGCTGAGACAAAACACACTGGAGTAACGCTTTGTGTTCTGAACTCAGCCAATGGAATACAGGCAGTAAAGATACAGGTGGCTCCAGTCCATTGGTTCAAATTGTCTACTGCACCCACATGCATGTTTTTAATCTGCTATGGATAATTTTGTTTAAGATTGCGAAGGGCATAATAAAAAAGGTCTGGGTTTTTTTTATACCTTCCTGAATGAGGAAAAGAATGGACATTGGTAAAGGGTAGTTGCAGATCCAATACCTAATGGAAATACTCGTGTGTGTGTGTGTGTGTGTGTGTGTGTGTGTGTGTGTGTGTGTGTGTGTGTGTGTGTGTGTGTGTGTGTGTGTGTGTGTGTGTGTGTGTGTGTGTCTGGTAGAAAATTGTATACCCCAAAGGGACAAGGACTGATGTAATTAATGGCATAGGGGAGAGATGTATTTTTACGATGTCTTTAAATGTCATGCCCTGTTTCGACCATTATCATGTCTACGCAGGGTCATTTTCCACCCAGGTGCATTAAAAAATTTTTTACAAAAATAAGAATTTACTTACCGATAATTCTATTTCTCATAGTCCGTAGTGGATGCTGGGGACTCCGAAAGGACCATGGGGAATAGCGGCTCCGCAGGAGACTGGGCACAAAAGTAAAAGCTTTAGGACTACCTGGTGTGCACTGGCTCCTCCCCCTATGACCCTCCTCCAAGCCTCAGTTAGGATACTGTGCCCGGACGAGCGTACACAATAAGGAAGGATTTTGAATCCCGGGTAAGACTCATACCAGCCATACCAATCACACCGTACAACTTGTGATCTGAACCCAGTTAACAGCATGATAACAGAGGAGCCTCTGAAAAGATGGCTCACAACAATAATAACCCGATTTTTGTAACAATAACTATGTACAAGTATTGCAGACAATCCGCACTTGGGATGGGCGCCCAGCATCCACTACGGACTATGAGAAATAGAATTATCGGTAAGTAAATTCTTATTTTCTCTAACGTCCTAGTGGATGCTGGGGACTCCGAAAGGACCATGGGGATTATACCAAAGCTCCCAAACGGGCGGGAGAGTGCGGATGACTCTGCAGCACCGAATGAGAGAACTCCAGGTCCTCCTCAGCCAGGGTATCAAATTTGTAGAATTTAGCAAACGTGTTTGCCCCTGACCAAGTAGCTGCTCGGCAAAGTTGTAAAGCAGAGACCCCTCGGGCAGCCGCCCAAGATGAGCCCACTTTCCGTGTGGAATGGGCTTTTACAGATTTTGGCTGTGGCAGGCCTGCCACAGAATGTGCAAGCTGAATTGTACTACAAATCCAACGAGCAATCGTCTGCTTAGAAGCAGGAGCACCCAGCTTGTTGGGTGCATACAGGATAAACAGCGAGTCAGATTTTCTGACTCCAGCCGTCCTGGAAACATATTTTCAGGGCCCTGACTACGTCAAGCAACTTTGAATCCTCCAAGTCCCTAGTAGCCGCAGGTACCACAATAGGCTGGTTTAAGTGAAACGCTGAAACCACCTTAGGGAGAAATTGAGGACGAGTCCTCAATTCTGCCCTGTCCGTATGAAAAATTAGGTAAGGGCTTTTATAGGATAAAGCCGCCAATTCTGAGACACGCCTGGCTGAAGCCAGGGCTAACAGCATTACCACTTTCCATGTGAGATATTTTAAGTCCACAGTGGTGAGTGGTTCAAACCAATGTGATTTTAGGAACCCCAAAACTACATTGAGATCCCAAGGTGCCACTGGAGGCACAAAAGGAGGCTGTATATGCAGTACCCCCTTGACAAACGTCTGAACTTCAGGAACTGAAGCTAGTTCTTTTTGGAAGAATATCGACAGGGCCGAAATTTGAACCTTAATGGACCCTAATTTTAGGCCCATAGACAGTCCTGTTTGCAGGAAATGCAGGAAACGACCCAGTTGAAATTCCTCTGTAGGGGCCTTCCTGGCCTCACACCACGCAACATATTTACGCCAAATACGGTGATAATGTTGCACAGTTACATCCTTCCTGGCTTTGATCAGGGTAGGGATGACTTCATCCGGAATGCCTTTTTCCTTCAGGATCCGGCGTTCAACCGCCATGCCGTCAAACGCAGCCGCAGTAAGTCTTGGAACAGACAGGGTCCCTGCTGGAGCAGGTCCTTTCTTAGAGGTAGAGGCCACGGGTCTTCCGTGAGCATCTCTTGAAGTTCCGGGTACCAAGTCCTTCTTGGCCAATCCGGAGCCACGAGTATAGTCCTTACTCCTCTCCTTCTTATGATTCTCAGTACCTTGGGTATGAGAGGCAGAGGAGGGAACACATACACTGACTGGTACACCCACGGTGTTACCAGAGCGTCCACAGCTATTGCCTGAGGGTCCCTTGACCTGGCGCAATATCTGTCCAGTTTTTTGTTGAGGCGGGACGCCATCATGTCCACCTTTGGTTTTTCCCAACGGTTCACAATCATGTGGAAGACTTCTGGGTGAAGTCCCCACTCCCCCGGGTGGAGGTCGTGTCTGCTGAGGAAGTCTGCTTCCCAGTTGTCCACTCCCGGAATGAACACTGCTGACAGTGCTATCACATGATTTTCCGCCCAGCGAAGAATCCTTGCAACTTCCGTCATTGCCCTCCTGCTTCTTGTGCCGCCCTGTCTGTTTACGTGGGCGACTGCCGTGATGTTGTCCGACTGGATCAACACCGGCTGACCCTGAAGCAGAGGCCTTGCCTGACTTAGGGCATTGTAAATGGCCCTTAGTTCCAGGATATTTATGTGAAGTGACGTTTCCATGCTTGACCACAAGCCCTGGAAATTTCTTCCCTGTGTGACTGCTCCCCAGCCTCTCAGGCTGGCATCCGTGGTCACCAGGACCCAGTCCTGAATGCCGAATCTGCGGCCCTCTAGAAGATGAGCACTCTGTAACCACCACAGGAGAGACACCCTTGTCCTTGGAGACAGGGTTATCCGCTGATGCATTTGAAGATGCCATCCGGACCATTTGTCCAGCAGATCCCACTGAAAAGTTCTTGCGTGGAATCTGCCGAATGGAATCGCTTCGTAAGAAGCCACCATTTTTCCCAGGACCCTTGTGCATTGATGCACTGACACTTGGCCTGGTTTTAGGAGGTTCCTGACTAGGTCGGATAACTCCCTGGCTTTCTCCTCCGGAAGAAACACCTTTTTCTGGACTGTGTCCAGAATCATCCCTAGGAACAGCAGACGTGTCGTCGGAATCAGCTGCGATTTTGGAATATTTAGAATCCACCCGTGCTGTCGTAGTACTACTCCGACCTCTAACTGTTCTCTGGACCTTGCCCTTATCAGGAGATCGTCCAAGTAAGGGATAATTAAGACGCCTTTTCTTCGAAGAAGAATCATCATTTCGGCCATTACCTTGGTAAAGACCCGGGGTGCCGTGGACAATCCAAACGGCAGCGTCTGAAACTGATAGTGACAGTTCTGTACCACAAACCTGAGGTACCCTTGGTGAGAAGGGCAAATTGGGACATGGAGGTAAGCATCCTTGATGTCCAGAGACACCATATAGTCCCCTTCTTCCAGGTTCGCTATCACTGCTCTGAGTGACTCCATCTTGAATTTGAACCTTTATATGTAAGTGTTCAAGGATTTCAGATTTAAAATAAGTCTCACCGAGCCGTCCGGCTTCGGTACCACAAACAGCGTGGAATAATACCCCTTTCCCTGTTGTAGGAGGGGTACCTTGATTATCACCTGCTGGGAATACAGCTTGTGAATGGCTTCCAATACCGCCTCCCTGTCGGAGGGAGACGTTGGTAAAAGCAGACTTCAGGAACCGGCGAGGGGGAGACGTCTCTAATTCCAATTTGTACCCCTGAGATACTACCTGCAGGATCCAGGGGTCCACTTGCGAGTGAGCCCACTGCGCGCTGAAATTCTTGAGACGGGCCCCCACCGTGCCTGAGTCCGCTTGTAAGGCCCCAGCGTCATGCTGAGGACTTGGCAGAAGCGGGGGAGGGCTTCTGTTCCTGGGAAGAGGCTGCCTGCTGCAGTCTTTTTCCCCTTCCTCTGCCCCGGGGCAGATATGAGTGGCCTTTTGCCCGCTTGCCCTTATGGGGACGAAAGGACTGAGCCTGAAAAGACGGTGTCTTTTTCTGCTGAGAGGTGACCTGGGGTAAAAAGGTGGATTTCCCAGCCGTTGCCGTGGCCACCAGGTCCGATAGACCGACCCCAAATAACTCCTCCACTTTATACGGCAATACTTCCATATGCCGTTTGGAATCCGCATCACCTGACCACTGTCGCGTCCATAACCCTCTTCTGGCAGAAATGGACAGCGCACTTACTCTTGATGCCAGAGTGCAAATATCCCTCTGTGCATCTCGCATATATAGAAATGCATCCTTTAAATGCTCTATAGTCAATAATATACTGTCCCTGTCCAGGGTATCAATATTTTCAGTCAGGGAATCCGACCAAGCCACCCCAGCACTGCACATCCAGGCTGAGGCGATTGCTGGTCACAGTATAATACCAGTATGTGTGTATATACTTTTTAGGATATTTTCCAGCTTCCTATCAGCTGGTTCCTTGAGGGCGGCCGTATCAGGAGACGGTAACGCCACTTGTTTTGATAAGCGTGTGAGCGCCTTATCTACCCTAGGGGGTGTTTCCCAACGCGCCCTAACCTCTGGCGGGAAAGGGTATAATGCCAATAATTTTTTAGAAATTAGCAGTTTTTTATCGGGGGAAACCCACGCTTCATCACACACCTCATTTAATTCATCTGATTCAGGAAAAACTACGGGTAGTTTTTTCACACCCCACATAATACCCTTTTTTGTGGTACTTGTAGTATCAGAAATGTTCAAAACCTCCTTCATTGCCGTGATCATGTAACGTGTGGCCCTACTGGAAAATACGTTTGTTTCCTCACCGTCGACACTGGAGTCAGTGTCCGTGTCTGGGTCTGTGTCGACCATCTGAGGTAACGGGCGCATTAGAGCCCCTGACGGTGTTTGAGACGCCTGTACAGGTAATAACTGATTTGCCGGCTGTCTCATGTCGTCAACAGTCTTTTGTAAAGTGCTGACACTATCACGTAATTCCTTCCATAAGACCATCCAGTCAGGTGTCTACTCCCTAGGGGGTGACATCACTATTACAGGCAATTGCTCCGCCTCCATACCATTTTCCTCCTCATACATGTCGACACAACGTACCGACACACAGCACACACACAGGGAATGCTCTGATAGAGGACAGGACCCCACTAGCCCTTTGGGGAGACAGAGGGAGAGTTTGCCAGCACACACCAGAGCGCTATATATATACAGGGATAACCTTATATAAGTGTTTTTCCCTTATATAGCTGCTGTATATATTTATCTGCCAAATTAGTGCCCCCCCTCTCTTGTTTTACCCTGTTTCTGTAGTGCAGGACTGCAGGGGAGAGTCAGGGAGCTTCCCTCCAATGGAGCTGTGAGGAAAAATGGCGCCAGTGTACTGAGGAGATAGGCTCCGCCCCCTTCTTGGCGGCCTTTCTCCCGCTTTTTTAAGGAAAAATTGGCAGGGGTTAAATGCATCCATATAGCCCAGGAGCTATATGTGATGTATTTTTGCCATATAAGGTGTTTTTATTGCGTCTCAGGGCGCCCCCCCCCAGCGCCCTGCACCCTCAGTGACCGGAGTGTGAAGTGTGCTGAGAGCAATGGCGCACAGCTGCGGTGCTGTGCGCTACCTTATTGAAGACAGGACGTCTTCTGCCGCCGATTTTCCGGACCTCTTCAGTCTTCTGGCTCTGTAAGGGGGCCGGCGGCGCGGCTCTGGGACCCATCCATGGCTGGGCCTGTGATCGTCCCTCTGGAGCTAATGTCCAGTAGCCCAAGAAGCCCAATCCACTCTGCACGCAGGTGAGTTCGCTTCTTCTCCCCTTAGTCCCTCGGTGCAGTGAACCTGTTGATAGCAGGATTCACTGAAAATAAAAAACCTATACTTAAACTTTTTTTCTAAGCAGCTCAGGAGAGCCACCTAGTGAGCACCCTTCTCGTTCGGGCACAAAAATCTAACTGAGGCTTGGAGGAGGGTCATAGGGGGAGGAGCCAGTGCACACCAGGTAGTCCTAAAGCTTTTACTTTTGTGCCCAGTCTCCTGCGGAGCCGCTATTCCCCATGGTCCTTTCGGAGTCCCCAGTATCCACTAGGACGTCAGAGAAAAGATGTTGCCAAAGAGGGAGAGTGATGATGATACATCTCTTCTGATATGGCCACCTGGGAGTGATAGTGTGGGGATATGAGCTAGTCAGAAAATGGATGAAAGGATACTTCCACTTAATCATTTTTTATATTTTGCCCCTTGTTTGCAGGAATGCATCACTTGAGAAACTTTTCATTGCATTTCTGGAGCTATCCAATGCAGTTTGCCTCCGCAAATATAATGGCAGGGCTGGCAGCAGTGGAGAGCACTGTCTCCCACTGCATCATTCTGTCATCTCAGTCCTAATAATTACATTTCAAAGTCCCAACTAAAATAATGACCACACTGGGACTTTGAAATGCAATTATGTTAGCAGACTAACACGATTGGAGATAAAATTGTCCTCTACACACAGACTTTGGAACACACTACATCCTGATATTCACTCTCTGGAGGTAATCAACCGCAAACCAAAAAGCCAAGTTGATATCGTGTATTATGAATGCAGTTAATTAATTTTCATTATTTTGAAAGACAATGGGCCGGATTCATATCATATCACACCAGCTATCTCCCATCTAAAGTGACGGGAGATCGCGGGGCGATATTCAAATGTGCCCTGTTGTCGCGCTGATCGCGCTCATTACAGTCTGGTTTAGAGCGTCAATCGCCTAAACCCGACTAACGTAATGGGCATGATCGTGAAGAGACCAGTTTGGGGGTAGCGAGCTGAAATGAAGTTGTCGCACTCATCGGCAGTAACATTAGAACACCAACGGTGGGCGCGATAGGGGGCGGGAGGGAGGGTGGAACATTTGAATCCTGCCCTATGCTTGCAACTGTATATACTATAAAGTACTCGGCATCACAATGGCCAAACTGATTGTAATATCAATAGTCAAAATATATGAATCCAATTATTCTCTGTGCCATATTATCAGCTTGGCTCCATTTACAAAGTCATGCTTTGGTCTCTCCTGTTAGCACACAGACAAGGGAATGATGACACGGCTAAGGATCTGAGTCAATGATGGCGTATATTCACTGAACTAGACGCCTAGCACTAGAAATTAAGTGACGTTCACTTTTGACAATACTTATACACCGTCTGATTTTATTTTCTCCAGGTCATTCATCTGTCAACTTGTCTGGTTTAATACTTACCGTTAGATGCCATCGTTCTAAGTTTATTCTGCTCTTCAAAACCTTTCTGAAGTCTTAACGCTGCCCACTACAAATAAATAAACAAACAAATAAATAGTTGTAGTGATATTAACAATACATTATAAAGTACTAGTGACAGTAAATTCTATCAAATGTGTTCATTAAGTACGTAGTATATTTGGTCCACTGCAGTACTTCAAACCATCCACCACCTTCCCTTTTCAATCTGTGTGAGGTACAACACATACAAACTTTTAAATACAAGTAATAAAGTGCAAGTAAGCAAGCCAAAATGTAAAATAGGATAACAGCCACGTAACTCATAGTAATCTGTGTTGGTGTTGCCACACATTTTTGTTTTCTGAAGCAACATGATTGTAAGAGGTTGCACATAAGCATGAGTATGCGTTTACACAGCTGCCAACTAGTTTCAAGGGCAGGATCACTTCGGTTAAAGGTTTGTGACTTTAAAATGGGTGATGTTTTGGAGGAAAATGGTATGATTCATAAAATTTTGGGACTATGATTTTAATCTTAAGCGGGAAGATCGATGTCAAAGCAAAAAGAATAAAAATAAACAAGGAAAGCTGTAGAGCCCATGAAGGTTATAGTTACATAGTTAGTGAGGTTGAAAAGAGCCAAAATGCCCATAGGGTTCAACCTGTAATCTGTAATAAGCAGTGCACATTATAATGCACCAGCCAAAATAATGGTTTCTTGCCTACTGACAACTAGATTTCGTATCACTCCCATATACATATTGTCAATATATTAAATGCTATAGCCTTGGATACCTTTTTCAGCTAGAAAACTGTCCAATCCGTTTTTAAATGCATTTACAGAGTCCACCATTATTATCTTCTCTGGCAGGGAGTTCCAAATCCTTATTGCCCTTAAGGTGAAGAACCCTTTCCTACGTTTTGCATGGAACTCTTTCTCCTTAGCCTCAGTGAGTGCCCACGTGTCCTATACAGAGTTCTATTAATAAACAAATCCCCTAACTCCTTGTAATGACCCTTTACATATTTGAAGATATTAATAATGTCTTCTCTTAGTCTCCTCTTTTCAAGTACAGGTTGAGTATCCCATATCCAAATATTCCGAAATACGGAATATTCCGAAATACGGACTTTTTTGAGTGAGAGTGAGATAGTGAAACCTTTGTTTTTTGATGGCTCAATGTACACAAACTTTGTTTAATACACAAAGTTATTAAAAATATTGTATTAAATGACCTTCAGGCTGTGTGTATAAGGTGTATATGAAACATAAATTAATTGTGTGAATTTAGACACACTTTGTTTAATCCACAAAGTTATAAAAAATATTGGCTAAAATGACCTTCAGGCTGTGTGTATAAGGTGTATATGTAACATAAATGCATTCTGTGCTTATATTTAGGTCCCATCACCATGACATCTCATTATGGTATGCAATTATTCCAAAATACGAAAAAATCCCATATCCAAAATACTTCTGGTCCCAAGCATTTTGGATAAGGGAGACTCAACCTGTATTTAACCTAGTAAGCCTTTCCTCGTACTCCAGTGTCTCTAGCCCTTTAATCAGTTTAGTAGCACGCCTTTGAACTCTTTCGAGCTCCCCGATATCTTTTTTATAATATGGTGCCCAAAACTGAACACAATATTCCAGATGCGGACGTACCAATGATTTATACAGAGGCAGGATTACATCCTCGTCCCTTGTCTCAATACCCCGTTTTATGCACGCAAGGACTGCCTTCTTTGCTGCATTTTGACATTGTGCACTGGTATTAAGCCTATTATCAACTTTAAAGGTGAAAGCTGTTAAAGTTGCAAACATATCAAAATAAATATTAAATGACTAAATAATAAGATTTTACTCACCGGTAAATCTATTTCTCGTAGTCCGTAGTGGATGCTGGGAACTCCGAAAGGACCATGGGGAATAGCGGCTCCGCAGGAGTCTGGGCACAACTAAAAGAAAGCTTTTAGACTACCTGGTGTGCACTGGCTCCTCCCACTATGATCCTCCTCCAAGCCTCAGTTAGGATACTGTGCCCGGAAGAGCTGACACAATAAGGAAGGATTTTGAATCCCGGGTAAAACTCATACCAGCCACACCAATCACACCGTATAACACGTGATACCATATCCAGTTAACGGTATGAAACATAACTGAGCCTCTCAACAGATGGCTCATAACAATAACCCGTTAGTGAACAATAACTATGTACAATTATTGCAGACAATCCGCACTTGGGACGGGCGCCCAGCATCCACTACGAGAAATAGATTTACCGGTGAGTAAAATCTTATTTTCTCTAACGTCCTAGTGGATGCTGGGAACTCCGAAAGGACCATGGGGATTATACCAAAGCTCCCAAACGGGCGGGAGAGTGCGGATGACTCTGCAGCACCGAATGAGAGAACTCAAGGTCCTCCTC
Organism: Pseudophryne corroboree; assembly: GCF_028390025.1. NCBI lineage: Eukaryota > Metazoa > Chordata > Amphibia > Anura > Myobatrachidae > Pseudophryne > Pseudophryne corroboree. The sequence goes on along the minus strand of NC_086444.1, from coordinate 828,543,604 downwards.
AGCCAGGGTATCAAATTTGTAGAATTTTGCAAACGTGTTTGCCCCTGACCAAGTAGCAGCTCGGCAAAGTTGTAAAGCACAGACCCCTCGGGCAGCCGCCCAAGATGAGCCCACCTTCCTTGTAGAATGGGCTTTAACTGATTTAGGATGCGGCAGTCCAGCCGCAGAATGCGCCAGCTGAATTGTGCTACAAATCCAGCGAGCAATAGTCTGCTTAGAAGCAGAAGCACCCAGTTTGTTGGGTGCATACAGGATAAAAAGCGAGTCAGTTTTCCTGACTCCAGCCGTCCTGGAAACATAAATTTTCAAGGCCCTGACTACGTCCAGCAACTTGGAATCCTCCAAGTCGCTAGTAGCCGCAGGCACTACAATAGGTTGTTTCAAGTGAAAAGCTGATACCACCTTAGGGAGAAACTGGGGACGAGTCCTCAATTCTGCCCTATCCATATGGAAAATCAGATAAGGGCTTTTAAATGACAAAGCCGTCAATTCTGATACACGCCTGGCCGAAGCCAAGGCCAATAACATGACCACTTTCCACGTGAGATATTTTAGATCCACGGTCTTTAGTGGCTCAAACCAATGTGATTTTAGGAAATTCAACACCACGTTGAGATCCCAGGGTGCCACTCAAGGCACAAAAGGGGGCTGAATATGCAGCACTCCTTTTACAAATGTCTGAACTTCAGGTAGTGAAGCTAGTTCTTTTTGGAAGAAAATCGACAGAGCCGATATCTGCACCTTAATGGAGCCTAATTTTAGGCCCATAGTCACTCCTGCCTGTAGGAAGTGCAGAAATCGACCCAGCTGAAATTCCTCTGTTGGGGCCTTATTGGCCTCACACCAAGCAACATATTTCCGCCATATGCGGTGATAATGCTTTACAGTTACATCTTTCCTGGCTTTAATCAGCGTAGGAATGACATCCTCCGGAATGCCCTTTTCCTTTAGGATCCGGTGTTCAACCGCCATGCCGTCAAACGCAGCCGCAGTAAGTCTTGGAACAGACAGGGCCCCTGCTGCAGCAGGTCCTGTCTGAGCGGCAGAGGCCATGGGTCCTCTGAGATCATCTCTTGAAGTTCCGGGTACCACGCTCTTCTTGGCCAATCCGGAACCACGAGTATTGTTCTTACTCCTCGTTTTCTTATTATTCTCAGTACCTTTGGTATGAGAGGCAGAGGAGGGAACACATAAACCGACTGGTACACCCACGGTGTCACTAGAGCGTCCACCGCTATCGCCTGAGGGTCCCTTGACCTGGCGCAATATCTCTCTAGTTTTTTGTTTAGGCGGGACGCCATCATGTCCACCTGTGGTTTTTCCCACTGGTTTACAATCATTTGAAAGACTTCTGGATGAAGTCCCCACTCTCCCGGGTGGAGGTCGTGCCTGCTGAGGAAGTCTGCTTCCCAGTTGTCCACTCCCGGAATGAACACTGCTGACAGTGCTAGCACATGATTTTCCGCCCATCGGAAAATCCTTGTGGCTTCTGCCATTGCCGTCCTGCTTCTTGTGCCGCCCTGTCGGTTTACATGGGCGACCGCCGTGATGTTGTCTGACTGGATCAGTACCGGCTGGTGTAGAAGCAGGGGTTTTGCCTGACTTAGGGCATTGTAAATGGCCCTCAGTTCTAGAATATTTATGTGTAGGGAAGTCTCCTGACTCGACCATAGTCCTTGGAAGTTTCTTCCCTGTGTGACTGCCCCCCAGCCTCGAAGGCTGGCATCCGTGGTCACCAGGACCCAGTCCTGTATGCCGAATCTGCGGCCCTCTAGAAGAAGAACACTCTGCAGCCACCACAGCAGAGACACCCTGGTTCTTGGAGACAGGGTTATTAGCCGATGCATCTGAAGATGCGATCCGGACCATTGGTCCAACAGGTCCCACTGAAAGATTCTGGCATGGAACCTGCCGAAAGGAATTGCTTCGTAAGAAGCCACCATCTTTCCCAGGACTCGCGTGCAGTGATGCAGCGACACCTGTTTTGGTTTCAGGAGGTTTCTGACTAGAGACGACAGCTCCATGGCTTTTTCCTCTGGGAGAAACACTTTTTTCTGGACTGTGTCCAGAATCATTCCCAGGAACAGTAGACGTGTCGTCGGAACCAGCTGTGACTTTGGAATATTTAGAATCCAACCGTGCTGGTGTAGCACCTCCTGAGATAGTGCTACTCCTACCAACAACTGCTCCTTGGATCTCGCCTTTATTAGGAGATCGTCCAAGTATGGGATAATTAAAACTCCCTTTTTTCGAAGGAGTATCATCATTTCCGCCATTACCTTGGTAAACATCCTCGGTGCCGTGGACAGACCAAACGGCAGCGTCTGGAATTGGTAATGGCAATTCTGTACCGCAAATCTGAGGTACTCCTGGTGAGGATGGTAAATGGGGACATGCAGGTAAGCATCCTTGATGTCCAGGGATACCATGTAATCCCCCTCGTCTAGACTTGCAATAACCGCCCTGAGCGATTCCATCTTGAACTTGAATTTTTTTATGTATGTGTTCAAGGATTTCAAATTTAAAATGGGTCTCACCGAACCGTCCGGTTTCGGTACCACAAACAGTGTGGAATAGTAACCCCGTCCTTGTTGAAGTAGGGGCACCTTGACTATCACGCGCTGGGAATACAGCTTGTGAATTGCCTCTAGCACAGCCTCCCTGTCCGAGGGAGTTGCTGGCAAGGCTGATTTGAGGAAACGGCGGGGGGGAGACGCCTCGAATTCCAGCTTGTACCCCTGAGTTACTACTTGAAAGATCCAGGGATCCACCTGTGAGCGAGCCCACTGATCGCTGAAATTTTGGAGGCGGCCCCCCACCGTACCTGGCTCCGCCTGTGGAGCCCCACCGTCATGCGGCGGACTTGGAAGAAGCGGGGGAGGACTTTTGCTCCTGGGAACTAGCGGTTTGTTGCAGCCTTTTTCCCCTACCTCTGCCTCTGGACAGAAAGGACCCGCCTTTTCCTCGCCTGTTTTTCTGGGTCCGAAAGGACTGTACCTGATAAAACGGCGCTTTTTTAGGCTGTGAGGGAACATGGGGTAAAAATGCTGACTTCCCAGCTGTCGCTGTGGAAACGAGGTCCGAGAGACCATCCCCGAATAACTCCTCACCCTTATAAGGCAAAACTTCCATGTGCCTTTTGGAATCTGCATCCCCTGTCCACTGCCGGGTCCATAAGCCTCTCCTAGCAGAAATGGACAATGCACTTATTTTAGATGCCAGCCGGCAGATCTCCCTCTGTGCATCTCTCATGTATAAGACTGAGTCTTTTATATGCTCTATGGTTAGCAGAATAGTGTCCCTGTCAAGGGTGCCAATATTTTCTGACAGGGAATCTGACCACGCAGCGGCAGCACTGCACATCCATGCTGACGCAATAGCTGGCCTAAGTATAATGCCTGTGTGTGTATATATAGACTTCAGGATCGCCTCCTGTTTTCTATCCGCAGGCTCCTTCAGGGCGGCCGTATCCGGAGACGGAAGTGCCACCTTTTTAGACAAACGTGTGAGCGCTTTATCCACCCTAGGAGGTGTTTCCCAACGTGCCCTATCCTCTGGCGGGCAAGGGAACGCCATTAGTAATTTTTTTGAGATTATCAATCTTTTATCAGGGAAAGCCCACGCTTCTTCACACACTTCATTTAATTCTTCAGATGGGGGAAAAACTACGGGTAGTTTTTTCTCCCCAAACATAATACCCTTTTTTGTGGTACCTGGGTTTAAATCTGAAATGTGTAACACCTCTTTCATTGCCTCAATCATGCAGCGAATGGCCTTAGTGGACATTAGATTAGACTCATCGTCGTCGACACTGGTATCAGTATCTGTGTCGACATCTGGGTCTGCCATCTGAGGTAGCGGGCGTTTTAGAGCCCCTGATGGCCTTTGAGACACCTGGGCAGGCACAAGCTGAGAAGCCGGCTGTCCCGCATTTGGCATGTCGTCAAATTTTTTGTGTAAGGAGTCGACACTTGCACGTAATTCCTTCCATAAAACCATCCACTCAGGTGTCTGCCCCGCAGGGGGTGACATCACTTCTACAGGCATCTGCTCAGCCTCCACATAATTTTCCTCCTCAAACATGTCGACACAGCCGTACCGACACACCGCACACACACCGGGAATGCTCTAAACAGAGGACAGGACCCCACAGAAGCCCTTTGGGGAGACAGAGAGAGAGTATGCCAGCACACACCAGAGCGCTATATACTGCAGGGACTAACTGAATTATGTCCCCTATAGCTGCTATAATATTTACTGCGCCTAAATTTAGTGCCCCCCCTCTCTTTTTTACCCTTTTTCTGTAGTGTAGACTGCAGGGGAGAGCCAGGGAGCTTCCTTCCAGCGGAACTGTGAGGGAAAAATGGCGCCAGTGTGCTGAGGGGGATAGCTCCGCCCCTTTTTCGCGGACTATTCTCCCGCTTTTTTAAGGATTCTGGCAGGGGTAATTATCACATATATAGCCTCTGGGGCTATATATTGTGATTGTTTTGCCAGCCAAGGTGTTTTTATTGCTGCTCAGGGCGCCCCCCCCCCAGCGCCCTGCACCCTCAGTGACCGGAGTGTGAAGTGTGTATGAGAAGCAATGGCGCACAGCTGCAGTGCTGTGCGCTACCTTGGAGAAGACAGAAGTCTTCATGTCGACGATTTTCCGGACTTCTTCTTGCTTCTGGCTCTGTAAGGGGGACGGCGGCGCAGCTCCGGGACCGAACACCAAGGCCAGTTCCATGCGGTCGGTCCCTCTGGAGCTAATGGTGTCCAGTAGCCTAAGAAGCCCAAGCTAGCTGCAAGCAGGTAGGTTCGCTTCTTCTCCCCTTAGTCCCTCGTTGCAGTGAGCCTGTTGCCAGCAGGTCTCACTGTAAAATAAAAAACCTAAAATATACTTTCTTCTAAGAGCTCAGGAGAGCCCCTAGTGTGCATCCAGCTCGGCCGGGCACAAAAATCTAACTGAGGCTTGGAGGAGGGTCATAGTGGGAGGAGCCAGTGCACACCAGGTAGTCTAAAAGCTTTCTTTTAGTTGTGCCCAGACTCCTGCGGAGCCGCTATTCCCCATGGTCCTTTCGGAGTTCCCAGCATCCACTAGGACGTTAGAGAAATAACAGTACAAAGGGCCTTATTTAGCCTCAGTTGCAGTTTTGCTATTTTAGTATGCTGGGGGCCAGCCAGCACAGGGCAAAACCGCCCAGCATGCAAATGCCCGGCAGTGATGTGATCGCAATTCAATTGCATAGCTGAATTGTGGATGTCTCCTGCCTCCGTAGCCTGGCTGGCGCACAATAGCCATATTTCAGGTCACTCGCGGCCGCCCCGAACCTGACCCCATTTTCGACGGCATGTTCCCGTAACGCCGAGTCAACGCCCCTACAACGCATCTGCCTGTCAAATCAGTCAGAGGCATTCGCATAAGTGAGATGCAATCGTAACTCATTGTGTGCGCACTCACAGTGCGGCTACTGCACGTGCACACTGGCCATAAATAGTTCAGTGTGTGTGATCGCATCACTGATGTGATCAATACTGAATAAGGCCCAAAATTTATACAGTAGAAACTTGAAAAAAAGACACATAACACGTTGTAAAAATAGCTGTAAATAACTAAGGTGCCCATTTATGATAGTATATTTGCGGCTATGTACCCGAAAACACCTGTTTTCGGGGGTTACCAGCAAATCTTAGGCAACACCGATATGTAAGAAGATACCTGCTATGATCCCTGTACTACCGGCCGCAGCCCGCATAGGTTTCCATGGGGTATGCAATGCTGCCAGATTCACCAATATCCAAATGCAATACATTACAGATATTGGTCCACGAGGCTACAGCCATTTGAAATAGCAGTAGCTCATTGTAGCCTATGGGCTACAGATCGCAAATCCCCCGGAATCCTCCCCGAAAGTGACCTCTGTGCAGTGTGGTTTTAGCTGACAGAGCATGCGCAGATCCCCCGGCAGCTGTCACAGCACATTGCAGGACTGCGTATGCTTGATCATACATCCAGACGATAGGATCACATATTGCAATGCCTTTACTGCCCAGATCGCATTCAATATGTGTTCCATGATAAATGGATCCCTCACTGTGAATTAGATCACTGCTTGTATCTCAGTGATCTTATGCAGCGAAGAAAACCTTTAAATTCTGCTGTGGCAGCCTTTCTTCACTGTGTCTGAATAGAGCAGTTTATGGTGACGTTTCCAAAAATTCCATATTCTAAGATGGCATCAATCCCATAAAAGCCAAACACGCCCTTCACCAAAATAATAATACTACTAATTTCAAAAGGCAGTTAAAACAAAAAAAAAAACCTACAAGGTACTAATATCATTAACAATCATCAATGCACAAGCTTTATGAGCTCATAAAAACTTAGCAAATGCCATGTGGTTGAATCATAGACCCTAGAAGTGAGAGTTTGGATAGAGCGCAGGATGGTATTAACCACTTAACGGACACATTTTTCCCCAAAAACCGCTCAGAAATTGTTGGGTTTTTTATTAGTCAATTAGGTGAAGAATGTATATTTAAACTCATCTAAAATTATTTTAGTTAAAAACATAATAAAAATAGGATTTTAATTACCTACAGGTAAATCCCTTTCTCGTAGTCCATAAGGGATATTGGGGAATTAGTACGATGGGTATAGATGAGGTCCAAAGGAGCCGGTGCACTTTAACATTTCTTCACTGGGTGTGCTGGCTCCTCCCTCTATGCCCCCTCCAACAGGCAGTTATAGGTAAAATAGTGCCTGAAGGAGAATGGACATACTAGAGAGAAAGAACATAACAACAATGGTGGTCATTCAGAGTTGTTCGCTAGCTGTTTTCGGTCGCAGCGCAGCAATCAGAAAAAACCCGCCAATTCTGTGCATGCGGCACAATGCACACGCGCTGCGTACTTTCACAACGGCCGTAGCAGTTTCACACAAGGTCTAGCGACGCTTTTCAATCGCACTGCCGGCCGCAGAGTGATTGACAGGAAGTGGGTGTTTATGGGCGGTAACTGGCCGTTTTCGGGGAGTGTGTGAAAAAACGTAGGCATGTAACATACAAACGCAGGCGTGCCTGGGGAAACGCAGGTGTGGCTGGCCGAACGCAGGGCGTGTTCGTGACGTCAAAACAGGAACTAAATAGTCTGCAGTGATCGCAAGCTAGGAGTAGGTCTGGAGCTACTCTGAAGCTGCACAAAAATATTTAGTACCCGCTGTGCGTTCCTTTCGTTCGCACTTCTGCTAAGCTAAGATACACTCCCAGAGGGCGGCGGCTTAGCGTTTGCACGGCTGCTAAAAGTAGCTAGCGAGCGAACAACTCGGAATGAGGGCCAATAAGTGGTGAGATTCACACACCAGCACACCAATAACATAAAACGACCAACAACGGCTGGCAACCAAACAGCAACAGCTGAACAGGTAACCATATAAGAGAAAACCTGCAGAAAAGTCAACGCACTGAGGCGGGCGCAGAATCTCTCTTATGGACTACGAGAAAAGGATTTACTGGTAGGTAATTAAAATCCTATTTTCTCAAGCATCCATAAGGGATATTGGAGAATTAGTACGTTGGGGAAGTTCCAAAGCTTCCAGAATGGATGGGAATGTGCAGAGACGTCTGCAGCACCGCCTGCCAAAACTGGGTATCCTCTTTGGTCAGGGTATCAAACCTGTAGAACTTCACAAAGGTGTTCTTCCCAGATCAGGTAGCAGCTCAGTATAGTTGCAAGGCCGAGACTCCACGGGCAGCCGCCCAGAAAGACCCCACTGATCTCGTAGAGTGGGCCTTCAGAGACTGTGGAACAGGTAAAGCTGCCGACACATAGGCCTGTTGGATAGTAAGCCTAAGCCAATCAGCAATGGACTGCTTAGAAGCAGGGCAACCCTTTTTCTGCGCATCATAGAGCACAAACAAGGAATCAGTCTTTCTGATCCGAGCTGTTCTCTTGATATAGATCTTCAAGGCTCGCATAGCATCCAATGCCTCCGAAGGAGCAGAAGTGCCAGAAATAGACGGAACCACAATAGGGCCAGTAACATCACCGTCTTCCACGTAAAGTACTTGTCTTCTACCGTCATCAGAGGTTGAAACCAGGAGGATTACAGAAATTCCAACACTACATTCAAATCCCAGGATGCCGTGGGCAGCACAAAAGGAGGTTGTATGTGAAGTACCCCTTGCAAGAAGGTCTGAACTTCAGGCAACACTGCCAATTTCTTCTGGAAGAAAATTGAGAGAGCTGAAATCTGGACCTTAATGGAACCCAGACGTAAGCCCTTATCCACACCAGCCTGCAGGAAACTTAAGAAACATCCCAAGTGGAACTCTGTTGGCAGATACGTGCGTTCCTCGCACCAACAGACATATCTTCTCCAAATATAATGATGACAGTGTTTTGAGGTCACAGGCTTCCTGGTCTAAACCATGGTAGCAATAACCTTTTTGGAAAGGCCTTAGTGACCTAGGATGTTCTGCTCAACCTCCATGCTGTCAAATGAAGTCGCCATAAGTCCAGGTATACGAATAGCCCTTGCTGAAGAAGATCTCTTCTCATCGGCAGAGGCCAAGGGTCTTCGACGGACATGTCCAGAAGATACGCGTACCACGCCCTCCGAGGCCAATCCGGGGCAATCAGAATTGCCAGGACTTGGGATTCCTGATTCGCTTTAGCACCCTTGGGATCAATGGATTCGGAGAAAACAGGTAGACCAGCCGGTAAGGCCAATGCGACATCAGTGCATCTACTGCCCTCGCCTGAGGGTCCCTGGTTCGTGAGCAATACCAGCAAAGCTTCTTGTTGAGTCGAGAAGCCATCATGTCTATTTGTGGGCAGCCCCACTGGTCGATGATCTGCTGAAACACCTGATGGTGGAGCCCCCAACTCTCCTGGGTGGAGATCATGACGACTCAGGAAGTCCGCTTCCCATTTGTTCACTCCCGGAATGAAGATTGTGGACATTGCTCTTGCATTTTTTTCTGCCCAGAGGAGTATCTTTGACACCTCTCACATGCAGGCCCTCCTTGTCGATTTATGTACGCCACCGCCGTGGCGTTGTCAGACTGTACTTGGATCGCGTGATCCCTGAGGAGAGGCCTGAAGCAGAGCATTGTAGATTGCCCAATGTTCCAGAACGTTGATCAGAAGTAGGGCTTCTTGGGCTGACCACCTGCCATGGAAATGAGCCCCCTGGTGACAGCTCCCCATCCTCTCAGACTCGCATCTGTCGTGAGAAGGATCCAATCCTGAATCCCGAAACTTCGACCTTCTAGTAGGTTTGAGGACTGCAGCCACCACAGGAGGGAAATCCTGGCCTGAGGTGACAGTCGTATTATCCAGTGCATCTGAAGATGTGATCCGGACCACTTGCTCAGGAGATCCAATTGAAATGTTATGGCATGGAACCTTCCATACAGGATCACATCGTATGAGGCTAACATTTTCCCCAAAAATCTTATGCAAAGATGGATGGATATTTGAGTAGGCACAGAACCATTCGGACCTTCTCCTGGAGTGTTCTCGCTATGTCCTCTGGGAGGAACACTTTCTGGGCCACAGTATCCAGCAACATTCCCAGGAACAGGAGCTACTGAGTTGGCTCCAGGTGGGACTTCTGTAAATTGAGGATCCACCCATGGTGTGACAGAAGTTGGATAGTGTGGTCTATATGGAGCAATAAAAGCTCCCTCGATCTTGTCTTTATCAAGAGATCATCCAGATAAGGGACAATATTGACCCCATGGACCCAGAGATAGAACATCATCTCCGCCATCACTTTCGTGAACACCCTCAGAGCTGTGTACAGGCCGAAGAGTAGCGCCTGGAACTGGTAGTGATCATTCAGCAGGGCAAACCGCAGGTAAGCCTGGTGAGGTGGCCAAATCGGGATATGGAGATAGGCGTCCTTTATATCCAGTGAGACCATGAACTCCCATTCTTCCAGGCCCGCAATCACTGTTCGCAAGGATTCCATCTTGATCTTGGGTTCAAGGATTTTAGATTCAAAATGGGCCTTACCAAACCGGTTTTGGTACCACGAACAGGTTGGAGTAGTAACCCTTTCCCTGTTGTTGTAGTGGCACTGGAACAATGACTTGGGACTGGACCAACTTTAGGATGGCCTGTTGCAGCGTAACACGCGTATCCTCCAAAGCTGGTAAGCTTGATTTGAAAAATCGTTGGGGAGGAGCGCCGTCGAACTTCAGCTTGTAGCCTTGAGAAATTAGGTCTTTTACCAGGTATCATGGCAGGGGCTTTCCCAGATGCGGCTGAAGTGACGCAGCCAAGCTCCCACCTCGAGATCTCCTCGGGGTGGGTGGTCACCGTCATGCTGAGGCCTTAGTGGAAGCCGAACTGGTGCTCTGTTCATGAGAACCTGCGGTTGCTGGTTTTCTTGTCTTACCTCTAGTGCCTCTAGCCGTATTGGAGGCACCTCTGGCCCTAGATCTAAATCTGTTAGACCGAAAGGACTGGGCAGACGGCCCCGGGTAGGAACGTCTAGCCGGCAGGGCCCCAAGTGGAGGAACGTGGATTTCCCACAGTTACTTTAGAAATCCACGTATCCAATTCAACCTCGAAGAGCCAATCCCCAGAAAAAGGAAGAGACTCTACACTGCACTTGGACTCTGCATCCGCTATCCACTGACGCAACCACAAAGCTCTGCACACCGACACTGCCATAGCAGTGGTCCTAGCATTAATATTGCCTATCTCCTTGAGAGAGTCACACAGGATGCGTGCAGTGTCTTGAATGTGTTTTAGGAGAGTCACCGTAGTGACCAGGAACATATCCCCTGAGAGGCCCTCTTGAATTTGAGTAGCCCACTGTGGGGATATAGGGTGGGGCTAATACTGTATTTGTGGCGTTTCAATCTTTATAGCGTTTAATGTACTTTTTATTCCTTCTGTTCCCATGTCTCTCTGGCTTGTGTCACTATTACCCCATGTGTGTGTTCATCCATTAGCCTATATATTCTGAACGATAATCTATCCCAGGTAAATACAGGTGGGCTGTGACCTGGCACATAGTGATGTCATGTTATGTTATTGTAGGAGAATGCCAGTCTGTGTATGAGGTTACAAGTATCATGGATAATCCTGTGATCCTTATATGGTCACACAGGAAATACATTTGAGGACCAGGTAATGTCTCTTTGAAGCTTCTCCTCCAGAGGGGACAATCAGGACTTAACCCAATTTCCCTGTCATTGTTCCTTCTGTTTACTGTCCTGTTACATCCTGGTCTCTCACAGACAACGCGGAGCCTGACCCAGCATGTGGTCAGCAGGAGAAGGCCAGCTGTGGGAGGGAGTATGGAAATACCTGAGGTGGGGTCCCACCAATCAGGAACCTGCGTCTCCTCCCCAGGTGAGTGCGGCATGATGGGTATTTGGAAGGTTTTAAAAGAGGTTGCGCAGGTCAGCTCTGCATGTTAGTCGCAGGACTCTGGCTAAGGGGTGATTCTCTGCCAGGGAACCTTGTGGAACGCATCACCAGTGCTGTGTGGACTTATATGTACTTACTACTGCCTGGACTAATCTGCTATCACTGCTGTGTGGACTCAGTGATAGTTCTGCTGTATGGACCTGTTTATCTGGAACTTCTGCACGAAATTGCTGTGGACCTAAATCCTCTACTGGGACTTACTATCTGGACTGCTACCTGTATACTGTTTCTGGGCTATATTTACTTCTGTTTCCTGTGAATTATCTATTCCTGTGTGCTGTGAGAAATAAACCATCACTTTGGTTTCATCGGCTCCGTGTCTGAGTGATTAGAAGAACCCCATATCCTCACACCCACTTATGAATGGCATGTGTCATCCAACAACCCGCTATGACCGGCCTTTGTGATATACCAGCCGCTGTGTAAGTAGACTTCAGTGTAGTCTCTATTTTCCTATCCCCAGGGTCCTTTATGGTAAAGGAGCCCGGACCAAGTAGTACCTCCTTTTTAGATAGGCAAGAGACTGATACGTCTACGGCTGGGGGTTCTTCAGAGATTTTCCTGCCTTCAGGAGCAAATGGGAAAGTGTGCAAAAATCGTTTTAATCACTTAGTATTTCTAATCTGGATTTTTCCAGGCCAACTTAAACAGGTCATCCAGTTCTGCAGAATCAGGGAAAGGGACATTGATTTTGTTCCGTGCTAAGAAAAACGACTGCTGTGCTGCAGCGCCCTCTAGAGGAAGTTTTAACACGTCCCTTATAGCAAGTATGAGGGGCTCAATACCCTGTACAGAAGGGGAATCCCCAGTAACAGGATCCAACTCCTTCCCCTCTTCCTGTATCTCCTCATCGGATTCTGAGAGTAAAGCAGGTAACCCACGTTTTAGTGGCCCTCATTTAGAGAGGTGGGGCTGTTTATCATCTGCCCTTGCAGCTAGGTCTGCAACAGACTGCTGCAGTTGTTGTGTCATCAGAGAATTAGCAGTGAGCTGAGATGACATGTCTGTCAACATGGATTTTATGGCACCTAGCCACGAAGGCTCTGTGGTTCTGCAGCGGGGAAGCGGCTCTGACGCCTGAAGAGACCGGTAACCGCTGCCTCTCCTACCCTCACACACACACCTAACTCCAACGGTGCAGGTATGCTGTTGCCCAAACAGCATACGAAAATAATAAAGTTTTAAAATAAACTGAAGAAAAACTCTCTTGAGCTCCAGAGTGTGCATCGTCTCCTGAGGGCACTTTTTTCTAAACTGCCTGTTGGAGCGGGCATAGAGGGGAGGAGCCATCACACCCAGTTGAAGAAAATTAAAGTGCACCGGCTGCTTTGGCCCCCCGTCTATACCCATTGTACTAATTCTCCAATATCGCTTATGGATGCTAGAGAAAATAAAAATAAAACAGTTGATATTTGAAAGAAAAAAATAAAATTAAAATAGAATTTTTCCAAACATTGGAACATCGGTAGAGCCATCGGAACATTGCGACTTTCTGAAACCTCGCAACCATCGTGGCATTCAATTTGAAAGCCGGGACAGCCCGGTACACAAGGGGGCTTGGGAGGGTTAATTTACACTTCCCCAGCGGCTGTTATTGTCTGCAGCCACTGGAGGGGGGGGTCCTGCCATGCTGACTGATCCGCAGCACGGCAATCGGTAGTGGAGAGTAAAGGGAGGCAGAGGGACCAGAGCAGCAGCGGAGGGAAATTTCCCTTCCCTGCCAACACTGTTTGTCTGGGGTGTACTACGTTATGCTGGCTGTCGGGATCCCGGCGCCCAGCAAACTGGTGCTGGGATCCCGACCGCCGGCAGCGGGAAGAGCGCAAAAGAGCCCGTTGCGGGATCGCTGCGCTCACCGTGCTACACACACCACGCTATTTAGTCTGCCTCCTGGGGTGTCGTGGACCCCCCCCCCCCCCAAGAGGGAGAATAGTTGTCGGTATGCCGGCTGTTGGGATCCCGACGCCGGTATGCTGAGCGCTGGGATCCCGAATGCCTCCTATTTATCTTACTGGTCACATCCTGTGCGACCAGGTCAGATAAAGCACTTGTAGGTATGGTCGCATTTTTGCGACCATGCCAGGCAAATGGTTAATATAAGGTTCCTATAAAAACGTACACCACGTTCTAAATCAGAGAAAGTATCTCTTCTGTCAAAATAAATAAGGTTTAGGAGAGCAGCCTGTATTTCACCAAAGGTGTGGTTTTCTTGATCCATTTACTGAGAAGAATTTTTATTTTGGCTACTGTGACAATAATCATGAAGGTGGAAATCAGATGGTGAATGTTGGAATCAGCCTTCCATATGGAAAAGTTAGCAAACAGTAGCAGTATGGGATGGAAGCTTTAACAGGTGGTTGCTAAAAGTCAAAACTTTGTTCCAACAGCGGCAGATCTTCAGACACAACCACATGGTTTGAATGACGTCTGTTCGGGCAGTGTTACACTTAGGGCATTGACGCGTACCTCTTGGGAACATACACTGCCTTTGGGGTGTGGTATAGTTCATAGACAGTTAAAAGATAGACAGTCTTTAGTTAGACACTATATAGTCGACAGTCATAAGTCAGACAGGGTAAAAAAATCTTTGTTTTTTGTGTTTTAAAACATTTTTAACCCAAATTTGGTGAAATTCATCCGCTCGCCACGCTTCGGGCTCGGTGTCTCGCTTCACTCGCCACAGCTTTACTAAAAGGTAATAGTTTGTGACATGGATAGTAAAAGAAGGCAAAAGTTGTAAAAAACACAGAAAAAAAATAACAATAATTTTTTGTGTGTCTGACTTATGACCGTCTGACATTTGATCCTGTCGGTCTTATGAATGTCTGACTTTTGACTGTCGACCATATAGTGTCTAACTAATGACTGTCTATCTTTTAACTGTGTCTATAGACAGGGACCCACTGGAGCAAAAGAACTTATGTAAAGTTAAATATAACTTTAGTATATTCCACACACAGAGATAAACGTGATGCCATATTCTCTTACGGTAGGGGTGGAAAACCTTTTTTCTACCAAGGGCCATTTGGATATTTATAAAATCCTTCAGGGGCCATACAAAAATTATCAACTTGAAAATGAGCCTACCCCCAGTAGATATGCACCAGTAGATATGCCCCCAGTCACTTGTTATGCCCCATTAGATATGCCACACGTCAGTTGTTATGCCCCCTAGTAGCGACGCTTACACACACACACACACACACACACACACACACATTAAAAGAAAAGAAAGAAAAAATAAGAATTTACTTACCGATAATTCTATTTCTCATAGTCCGTAGTGGATGCTGGGGACTCCGAAAGGACCATGGGGAATAGCGGCTCCGCAGGAGACTGGGCACAAAGTAAAAGCTTTAGGACTAGCTGGTGTGCACTGGCTCCTCCCCCTATGACCCTCCTCCAAGCCTCAGTTAGGATACTGTGCCCGGACGAGCGTACACAATAAGGAAGGATTTTGAATCCCGGGTAAGACTCATACCAGCCACACCAATCACACCGTACAACTTGTGATCTGAACCCAGTTAACAGCATGATAACAGAAGGAGCCTCTGAAAAGATGGCTCACAACAACAATAACCCGATTTTTGTAACAATAACTATGTACAAGCAATGCAGACAATCCGCACTTGGGATGGGCGCCCAGCATCCACTACGGACTATGAGAAATAGAATTATCGGTAAGTAAATTCTTATTTTCTCTAACGTCCTAGTGGATGCTGGGGACTCCGAAAGGACCATGGGGATTATACCAAAGCTCCCAAACGGGCGGGAGAGTGCGGATGACTCTGCAGCACCGAATGAGAGAACTCCAGTTCCTCCTCAGCCAGGGTATCAAATTTGTAGAATTTTGCAAACGTGTTTGCCCCTGACCAAGTAGCTGCTCGGCAAAGTTGTAAAGCCGAGACCCCTCGGGCAGCCGCCCAAGATGTGCCCACTTTCCGTGTGGAATGGGCTTTTACAGATTTTGGCTGTGGCAGGCCTGCCACAGAATGTGCAAGCTGAATTGTACTACAAATCCAACGAGCAATCGTCTGCTTAGAAGCAGGAGCACCCAGCTTGCTGGGTGCATACAGAATAAACAGCGAATCAGATTTTCTGACTCCAGCCGTCCTGGAAACATACATTTTCAGGGCCCTGACTACGTCCAGCAACTTGGAATCCTCCAAGTCCCTAGTAGCCGCAGGCACCACAATAGGCTGGTTTAAGTGAAATGCTGAAACCACCTTAGGAAGAAAATAGGATTTTGGTACTTACCAGGTAAATCCTTTTCTTTGAATCCATAGGGGGCACTGGAGTACTCTTGGGATATGGACGGCTTCCACCGGAAGAAGGCACTGAATAAATTAATTTTGAGACTACTCTTCCCCTCCATATCCTGCAGCACTTCAGTGTTTTTTACTGAGCCGAACAGGATCGATAGAGAGATTGACAAAAGGAGAATTACATATAGTCTCACAGACAACAATAAAGTTGACACAACGTAACAGACAACTAAACAGTTGACACCATAACTGATTAACCCTTGTTAAATTTAAACCAGTCGTGAAAGTGTGTTACCATAAGAACCACTGAACTCCTAAAACAGGTAAACTGCTCTGGGTGGGCGTCCAGTGCCCCCTATGGATTCAAAGAAAAGGATTTACCTGGTAAGTACCAAAATCCTATTTTCTTTTTCATCCACTAGGGGTCACTGGAGTACTCTTGGGATGTACCAAAGTCTCCTCCGTGGCGGGAGAGCTGTTTGGCCCTTGTAACACTAAACGGCCAAAGCTAGATGCTGATGCCGCGAACGTATCAAACTTGTAAAAGCGCACAAACGTGTGCACTGACGACCAAGTAGCCGCACGGCAAAGCTGTGTCGTAGAAGCCCCACGACTCGCTGCCCATGACGTCCCCACAGAACGTGTGGAATGAGCTGTTACTGAAGTAGGTGGCTGTAACTTAGCATAAAGGTAAGCCTGACGTATAGTCAGTTTGATCCATCTGGATAAGGTCTGCTTAGAGGCTGGCCAACCCCTCTTAGCTGCGTCATAGAGAACAAACAACGTATCTGTCTTACGCACAGTAGACGTTCGGGAAACATAGATGCGCAATGCGCGAACTACATCCAACATTCCAGAATCTCCTGTTAACACAGGAACTACTATTGGTTGATTGATGTGAAAAGACGACACTACTTTTGGTAGAAAAACGGGATTCGTCCGAAGTTCCGCTCTGTCATCATGAAAAATTAAATACGGTGACTTGCATGACAAGGCACCCAAATCTGAAACACGCTTAGCCGAGGCTAAGGCTAAAAGAAAAATCGTTTTCCAAGTGAGAAATTTAATATCCACTTGTTGTAAGGGTTCAAAGTAATCGGACTGTAAGAAATCTAAAACCAGATTCAAGTCCCATGGTGCTGTAGGTGGAATGAAAGGAGGCTGTATCCTCTTTACACCCTGTAGAAACGTATGTATTGACTGCAACGAGGCCAATTTCCTTTGAAAATAAATTGACAACGCAGATACCTGCACCTTTAGTGTGGAAAGACGTAGTCCTCCATCTAACCCCATTTGTAAAAATAACAAAAGACGGGATAATTTAAAAGACGATGTCGGAAATTTCCGAGCTTCACACCAACCTATATAAGTACGCCAAATTCTATAATAATGAGCTGCCGTAACCGGCTTCCTAGCTCGTACCATGGTTGGTATAACAGACTCAGGAATGCCCTCTTTCCTTAAGATGGCCTTTTCAACAGCCACCCCGTCAAACGCAGCCGCGCTAAATCGGGGTAGAGGAACGGACCCTGTTGTAACAGGTCCGGACGTAGTGGGAGTGGCCATGGATCGTCTGCGAGTAACCCGAGAAGATCCGAGAACCAAGCCCTCCGAGGCCAATGAGGCGCTATTAGAATGACTGTGACGAACCCTCTCTTGATCCGTTTTAGCACCAGCGGGAGCAGCGGAAACGGTGGAAACAGATACACAAGGCTGTATGGCCACGTGGCTGTGAGAGCATCCACCGCCACTGCCCCTGGATCTCTTGTTCTGGACACATATCTTGACACCTGATGATTGTGGCGGGATGCCATTAGATCCACCTGAGGGTAACCCCACTTCTGGATCAACATCTGAAAAACTTCTGGATTTAATGCCCACTCTCCTGGATGAAAATCCCGACGACTGAGAAAATCTGCCTCCCAGTTGTCCACTCCAGGAATGAACACTGCCGATAATATCACCTGGTGATATTCGGCCCATCTGAGGATCCGAGCTACTTCCCGCATAGCCATGCGGCTTCTCGTTCCTCCTTGTTTGTTTATGTATGCGACTGCCGTCGCATTGTCTGACTGCACCTGCACAGTCTGAAAACGAAACATGTACACCGCTTGTCTTAGAGCATTGTAAATCGCCCTGAGTTCCAGAACATTTATGGATAGCGATCTTTCGTGATCCGCCCAGAGGCCCTGGAGCCGATAACTCTGAACTACAGCTCCCCAACCTCTGAGACTTGCGTCCGTTGTCAGAATTATCCAATTCGCGACTCCGAATCGTCTCCCTGCAGATAGATTGTGTATTTTTAACCACCAGAGAAGAGACACCCTGACTTGTGGTGACAACCTCACCCTGTGGTGCAGCTGCAGATGTGATCCCGACCACTGTGCTAACACCTCCAGTTGAAACGGACGTGAGTGAAATCTTCCGAACTGAAGTGCTTCGAAAGCCGCCACCATTGTGCCGAAAAGGCGAATGCACAAATGTACTGAGACTGTGCGTGGCTTGAGCACTAATTGCACCAGATGACGAATGCCCTGTACTTTCTGTTGTGGCAAGTAAACCCTTTGTTTTACTGTATCGAGAATCATCCCTAGGAATTGAAGTCGTTGACACGGAATTAGATGTGATTTCTTTAAACTGACTATCCAACCGTGCTGAACTAGTACATTGTACGTTAGCAAGGCATGTTGGAGAAGCAATTGTTGAGACGGAGCCTTTATGAGTAGATCGTCTAAATACGGAACAATTATTACCCCTAGGGACCTGAGATGAGCTGTCATCACGGACATTACCTTGGTGAATACCCGAGGCGCTGATGAGAGGCCAAACGGTAGAGCCTGAAATTGGTAATGGTCTCGCCTTATCGCAAACCTTAAAAAACTTTGGTGAGGTGGCCAAATCGGAATGTGCAAATACGCATCCTTGAGATCTAGTGCAATCATGAATTCCTGTGGCTCTAACCCTGCAATTACTGACCTGAGAGATTCCATCTTGAATCTGTGGTAAGTGACGTAATGATTGAGACCTTTTAGGTTCAATATTGGCCTGACTGAGCCATCTGGTTTTGGTACCAGAAACAGACTGGAATAATAACCCTGCCCCTGTTCCTGCACAGGGACTGGAATTATCACTGCAGCATTCAGCAGAGACTGAATGGCAACCTGCAGAACTGCTTTCTTGTCGTCCGACACAGGCAGTCCTGTCGTGAAAAATCTTCCTGTCGGAAGATAATCGAACTCTATTTTGTAACCCTCTAATACTAAATTGCGGATCCACCCATCTGTGGACGTCTGCAGCCACGCCCCCTGAAAGCTCTGAAGGCGTGCTCCCACAATTGGGGATCCGAGATGGGCTGGGAGCCCGTCATGCCACTGGTTTGTTAGTGGTCTTGGTGTCTTGACGACGTGCATTGGATTGTCGGGCACTACGTCCCCGACCTCTTCTGCCCGGCGTGACTGCTCCTGTGCCCTGCCCACGAAAGGGCTGAGTTCTAAAGGATTTGAACGCCGGACCAGAATATTTCCGTTTAGGTATAGTTGTAGGCGAAGGAAGAAAAACAGACTTCCCTCCAGTAGCCTCAGAAATCCATTTGTCCAATTCAGGACCAAAAAGTTTCTCGCCATCATAAGGCAATGCCTCTATACCTTTTTTAACCTCCGTCTCCGCCTGCCACGAACGCAGCCAAAGTGCTCGTCGTACTATGACTAGCGATGAGGACAGGCGAGAAGTAAGCTGACAGACGTCAGTAGAAGCTGTACATAAATATTCAGCAGCTTCCCAGATTTGATCTGCGAGAAGTATAAGATGATCATCTTGCAGAGCCGACTTGAGCTCTTTTATCCATACCATTAAAGCTTTAGTAACCCAAATGCCAACCAACCCAGGTCTTAACAGCACTCCAGTTGCTGTATACATGGACCTTAGCATAGCCTCTATTTTACGATCTGCAGGGTCTTTAAGTGTAGTAGCAGTTGGTACTGGTATGGTTAACTTCCTCGTAAGTTTAGATACGGATGAATCCACCAATGGTGGGTTCTCCCATGTAGCTGTCATGGCCTCTGGAAACGGGTAACTCGATTTAAATCTACGAGGAATAGAAAACCGTTTGTCCGGATTTTTCCGTGACTCCAGTAACATTTTATTAAGAGATTCCGAGATAGGGAAACACATCGGAGATCTCTGTCGTTTAGTAAAGACTACTTCATCATTCGTCAGTGGCTCCTCAGTTTCTGTAAACTCCAGCGACTGACGAACTGCTCTGATGAGATTGTCAATACCTGGGCTGTCAAAGTCGTCACCTTCTGACTGTTGTTCTATTTCGCCCTCCTCATACTCCTGTTCAGTGAGATCTAGTATCCCAGAGACAGGAAAATTAGTAGGAAAAGGAAACTTATCTTTTCCACTCAAGGTGGACTTATGACCAGCTTGAGATTCTCCAGGTAACTCAAATGGTCTCATTTTAAACTCAGATCTTGCCGCCTCTCTTTCTTCACGAGAGGCGGCCAGCTCTGATTGTAAACCAACTAATACATCTGCAAGTAAAGCCCACGGAGGGTCCTGAGATGCTGGCTTTACTTCTGGAATGGAAATCGTATTTATGGCTGTATTAACAACACATGCTGTACATGTGGTGGATCCATCAGGCAACACACTCTTACAGACATGACATGACAAATGTTTCTTAGATTTTGCTGGTGTCTTACTCATTATGACAGACAATACAAACTCCACACAGACAGACTGCACGACTCAGTAATAACACCAAAGTTCCTGGTATATATCTTAGGCAAGTGCAGTGCCTGCTAATACGAAAACTGACCCAAAAATTCCCCTAGTACCACTCTTAGCTGAGATGTAAAATAGGAAACCTGGAACAGACAGGAGAACATTAAACATACTAAGCACCAAGTTTTTTTTTTTTTCTTAAAACTTAACACTGCCCAATACTGTTAAAGTCTCCCCCCCCACTCCCACGACCTCCGTGTACAGCACCGGGTCTGGGCCTGTGGAAGTTTTTGCAAAGGGCCGTGTGAGCGGCCTGTCCTGTAGGCCCCGGACAACGGAACTCCTCGGCTGCTGCGGGCGGATGGCGGAAGCAGAGAGCGTGCTGCATAGAGCCGTGGAGCGGCCTATGCACACGTGCTCCCGCCCGCCACACACAGCATGGCGGCGTGTCTGTGTAGCCAAGCAGCGCTGCTGCTGCGCAGGGAGCAGCGGTCTCCTAGGATGCTGGGGGCCGGAGAGTGAGAGCGCGCCCCGGGCAGCGGTGAGTACCAAATAATCCCCCACAGTGGAGCGGCAGCAAGCGCTGACCGCCCCAACCCAACATACCTGGACCGTGACAGAAGTCTATGACGGGGCTTTCATCCAAGCTCCATCCAGCTTTCCTGCAGGCAGCCTGCAAGTGGAGTGAGGGAGCTCTTTACAGAGAGGTCCGACACTCACGGCTACTCAGCCGCTTCCACTGTCCCTGACCCACGCCTGTTAGAAGGGGGGAAAGGACGTGGAAATTGACGAAAAAAAAAACTTAGAAAAAAAATTCCAATACTTTGTGGACGAGCTCCACTATGCCTTCTAACTGTGTCGAGCACAGAAAAAACACTGAAGTGCTGCAGGATATGGAGGGGAAGAGTAGTCTCAAAATTAATTTATTCAGTGCCTTCTTCCGGTGGAAGCCGTCCATATCCCAAGAGTACTCCAGTGACCCCTAGTGGATGAAAAAGAAATTGAGGACGAGTCCTCAATTCTGCCCTGTCCGTATGAAAAATTAGGTAAGGGCTTTTATAGGATAAAGCCGCCAATTCTGAGACACGCCTGGCTGAAGCCAGGGCTAACAGCATTACCACTTTCCATGCGAGATATTTTAAGTCCACAGTGGTGAGTGGTTCAAACCAATGTGATTTTAGGAATCCCAAAACTACATTGAGATCCCAAGGTGCCACTGGAGGCACAAAAGGAGGCTGTATATGCAGTACTCCCTTGACAAACGTCTGAACTTCAGGAACAGAAGCCAGTTCTTTTTGGAAGAAAATTGACAGGGCCGAAATTTGAACCTTAATGGACCCTAATTTGAGGCCCATAGACAGTCCTGTTTGCAGGAAATGCAGGAAACGACCCAGTTGAAATTCCTCTGTAGGAGCCTTCCTGGCCTCGCACCACGCAACATATTTACGCCAAATACGGTGATAATGTTGTATGGTTACATCATTCCTGGCTTTGATCAGGGTAGGGATGACTTCATCCGGAATGCCTTTTTCCTTCAGGATCCGGCGTTCAACCGCCATGCCGTCAAACGCAGCCGCGGTAAGTCTTGGAACAGACATGGTCCCTGCTGGAGCAGGTCCTTTCTTAGAGGTAGAGGCCACGGGTCTTCCGTGAGCATCTCTTGAATTTCCGGGTACCAAGTCCTTCTTGGCCAATCCGGAGCCACGAGTATAGTCTTTACTCCTCTCCTTCTTATGATTCTCAGTACTTTTGGTATGAGAGGAAGAGGAGGGAACACATACACTGACTGGTACACCCACGGTGTTACCAGAGCGTCCACAGCTATTGCCTGAGGGTCCCTTGACCTGGCGCAATATCTGTCCAGTTTTTTGTTGAGGCGGGACGCCATCATGTCCACCTTTGGTTTTTCCCAACGGTTCACAATCATGTGGAAGACTTCTGGGTGAAGTCCCCACTCCCCCGGGTGAAGATCGTGTCTGCTGAGGAAGTCTGCTTCCCAGTTGTCCACTCCCGGAATGAACACTGCTGACAGTGCTATCACATGATTCTCCGCCCAGCGAAGAATCCTTGCCACTTCCATCATTGCCCTCCTGCTTCTTGTGCCGCCCTGTCTGTTTACGTGGGCGACTGCCGTGATGTTGTCCGACTGGATCAACACCGGCTGACCCTGAAGCAGAGGTCTTGCCTGACTTAGGGCATTGTAAATGGCCCTTAGTTCCAGGATATTTATGTGAAGTGACGTTTCCATGCTTGACCACAAGCCCTGGAAATTTCTTCCCTGTGTGACTGCTCCCCAGCCTCTCAGGCTGGCATCCGTGGTCACCAGGACCCAATCCTGAATGCCGAATCTGCGGCCCTCTAGGAGATGAGCACTCTGTAACCACGACAGGAGAGACACCCTTGTCCTTGGAGACAGGGTTATCCGCTGATGCATTTGAAGATGCGATCCGGACCATTTGTCCAGCAGATCCCACTGAAAAGTTCTTGCGTGGAATCTGCCGAATAGAATCGCTTCGTAAGAAGCCACCATCTTTCCCAGGACCCTTGTGCATTGATGTACTGACACTTGGCCTGGTCTTAGGAGGTTCCTGACTAGGTCGGATAACTCCTTGGCTTTCTCCTCCGGGAGAAACACCTTTTTCTGTACTGTGTCCAGAATCATCCCTAGGAACAGCAGACATGTCGTCGGAATCAGCTGCGATTTTGGAATATTTAGAATCCATCCGTGCTGTCGTAGTACTACTTGAGATAGTGCTACTCCGACCTCTAACTGTTCTCTGGACCTTGCCCTTATCAGGAGATCGTCCAAGTAAGGGATAATTAAGACGCCTTTTCTTCGAAGAAGAATCATCATTTCGGCCATTACCTTGGTAAAGACCCGGGGTGCCGTGGACAATCCAAACGGCAGCGTCTGAAACCGATAGTGACAGTTCTGTACCACAAACCTGAGGTACCCTTGGTGAGAAGGGCAAATTGGGACATGGAGGTAAGCATCCTTGATGTCCAGAGACACCATATAGTCCCCTTCTTCCAGGTTCGCTATCACTGCTCTGAGTGACTCCATCTTAAATTTGAACCTTTGTATGTAAGTGTTCAAGGATTTCAGATTTAAAATGGGTCTCACCGAGCCGTCCGGCTTCGGTACCACAAACAGTGTGGAATAATACCCCTTTCCCTGTTGTAGGAGGGGTACCTTGATTATCACCTGCTGGGAATACAGCTTGTGAATGGCTTCCAATACCGCCTCCCTGTCGGGGGGAGACGTTGGTAAAGCAGACTTCAGGAACCGGCGAGGGGGAGACGTCTCGAATTCCAATTTGTACCCCTGAGATACTACCTGCAGGATCCAGGGGTCCACTTGCGAGTGTGCCCACTGCGCGCTGAAATTCTTGAGACGGGCCCCCACCGTGCCTGAGTCCGCTTGAAAGGCCCCAGCGTCATGCTGAGGACTTGGCAGAAGCGGGGGAGGGCTTCTGTTCGTGGGAAGAGGCTGTTTGCTGCAGTCTTTTTCCCCTTCCTCTGCCCCGGGGCAGATATGAGTGGCCTTTTGCCCGCTTGCCCTTATGGGGACGAAAGGACTGAGCCTGAAAAGACGGTATCTTTTTCTGCTGCGAGGTGACTTGGGGTAAAAAGGTGGATTTTCCAGCCGTTGCCGTGGCCACCAGGTCCGATAGACCGACCCCAAATAAATGCTCCCCTTTATACGGCAATACTTCCATATGCCGTTTGGAATCCGCATCCCCTGACCACTGTCGCGTCCATAATCCTCTTCTGGCAGAAATGGACATCGCACTTACTCTTGATGCCAGAGTGCAAATATCCCTCTGTGCATCTCGCATATATAGAAATGCATCCTTTAAATGCTCTATAGTCAATAATATATTGTCCCTGTCCAGGGTATCAATATTTTCAGTCAGGGAATCCGACCAAGCCACCCCAGCACTGCACATCCAGGCTGAGGCTATTGCTGGTCGCAGTATAATACCAGTATGTGTGTATATACTTTTAAGGATATTTTCCAGCTTCCTATCAGCTGGTTCCTTGAGGGCGGCCGTATCAGGGGACGGTAACGCCACTTGTTTTGATAAGCGTGTGAGCGCCTTATCTACGCTAGGGGGTGTTTCCCAACGCGCCCTAACCTCTGGCGGGAAAGGGTATAATGCCAATAATTTTTTAGAAATTAGCAGTTTTTTATCGGGGGAAACCCACGCTTCATCACACACCTCATTTAATTCATCCGATTCAGGAAAAACTACGGGTAGTTTTTTCACACCCCACATAATACCCTTTTTTGTGGTACTTGTAGTATCAGAAATGTTCAAAACCTCCTTCATTGCCGTGATCATGTAACGTGTGGCCCTACTGGAAAATACGTTTGTTTCCTCACCGTCGACACTGGAGTCAGTGTCCGTGTCAGTGTCTGTATCGACCTGAGGTAACGGGCGTTTTATAGCCCCTGACGGTGTTTGAGACGCCTGTACAGGTATTAACTGATTTGCCGGCTGTCTCATGTCGTCAACAGTCTTTTGTAAAGTGCCGACACTATCACGTAATTCTTTCCACAAGACCATCCAGTCAGGTGTCGACTCCCTAGGGGGTGACATCACTAACACAGGCAATTGCTCCGCCTCCACACCATTTTCCTCCTCATACATGTCGACACAGCGTACCGACACACAGCACACACACAGGGAATGCTCTGATAGAGGACAGGACCCCACTAGCCCTTTGGGGAGACAGAGGGAGAGTTTGCCAGCACACACCAGAGCGCTATATATATATATATATATATATATATATATATATATATATATATATATATATATATATATATAGGGATAACCTTATATAAGTGTTTTTCCCTAATGTAGCTGCTGTATATATTAATATGCCAATTTAGTGCCCCCCCTCTCTTGTTTTACCCTGTTTCTGTTGTGCAGGACTGCAGGGGAGAGTCAGGGAGCCTTCCTCCAACGGAGCTGTGAGGAAAAAATGGCGCTTGTGTGCTGAGATAGGCTCCGCCCCTTTTTCGGCGGCCTTTCTCACGCTTTTTTGTGGAAAACTGGCAGGGGTTAAATACATCCATATAGCCCAGGAGCTATATGTGATGTATTTTTAGCCATTTAAGGTATTTTCATTGCGTCCCAGGGCGCCCCCCCCCCAGCGTCCTGCACCCTCAGTGACCGGAGTGTGAAGTGTGCTGAGAGCAATGGCGCACAGCTGCGGTGCTGTGCGCTACCTTATTGAAGACAGGACGTCTTCTGCCGCCGATTTTCCGGACCTCTTCACTCTTCTGGCCCTGTAAGGGGGTCGGCGGCGCGGCTCCGGGACCCATCCATGGCTGGGCCTGTGATCGTCCCTCTGGAGCTAATGTCCAGTAGCCTAAGAAGCCCAATCCACTCTGCACGCAGGTGAGTTCGCTTCTTCTCCCCTTAGTCCCTCGATGCAGTGAGCCTGTTGCCAGCAGGTCTCACTGAAAATAAAAAAACCTATTTAAACTTTTACTCTAAGCAGCTCAGGAGAGCCACCTAGCATGCACCCTTCTCGTTCGGGCACAAAATCTTAACTGAGGCTTGGAGGAGGGTCATATGGGGAGGAGCCAGTGCACACCAGCTAGTCCTAAAGCTTTTACTTTGTGCCCAGTCTCCTGCGGAGCCGCTATTCCCCATGGTCCTTTCGGAGTAACCAGCATCCACTAGGACGTTAGAGAAACACACAATACTCACCAGCCCCGCTCCTGCTTCCGGACCGTTGCCCTCCGCCTGGCCGCTCGCTCCTCAGTACTATGGGAGAGAAGTCATGACATCTCTTCCATAACACCGCACAGCAGCACACGCACACTGCCAGAGCCGGAAGCCGGAGTTCAGGAGTGAGCTCCTGCCTCCGGCTGCTACTTAGGGTAAGAAGCCAGGCGCCCACTAGTAACAAAATCTCAGTGGGCGCCCGGCTAGGTGAGCCGGATCAAGTGGCTCTGCGGGCCTTATACGGCCCTCGGGCCTGAGGTTCCCCACTCCTGTCTTACAGTATGTGGTTGAAAGGTAGACTCCACATGGTTGACATGCATTAGGTCAACAGTTACAAAAGGTCGACAGGTTCGGAAGGTCAACATGGAAGTGGTCGACCCATTTTTCAACATTTTTAGGGTTAGGCACTAGGGAAGGTTTAGGGTGAGATTTGGGATTTTAAAAAAAAGTGTTTGCCCATTTGCATGCCAACTAGCGTACCGGTCAACTATTCATCTGCCGACAGGGCCGGCCCACCCGTTACGCGGGGTACGCGTACGAGTAAGGCGCCAGAGTGAGGAAGGCGCCGGCAGCATGCACCACGGCCGCTCCGTCAAGCCGCACTCCTAAGCTGCTGTCTGACTCCTGCCCCGTCCGCCAGCCCGCTCGTCCGGTCCCCGCTCCCGTCCGCGGCTCTCTCTTGCGGGCCGTAACTGCGGCCATACTATGCTGGCCGCCCAAACACGCGGCTCTGTCTGTCTGAGGCTGCCTGATCCTGCATAGAAGCTGCTGCTGTAGCGATGTGCCCCCTCCCTCCTGAGCTGTCTTCCTATGGGGCGTTGAGTGGGCTGCCGTACCAGAGCCCGAGGAAAACTCTGCCTGCATGCTGACCCACAAGCACCGAGAGACTGACCTGTGCAACGGTGAGTGCATCTCCCTGTGACCCCAGCGGCATGTGTGCCCACACTGCAGCAGGCTGTATGGGGTGGTAGATGGGCGTGCTGTAGGGGGTTCCAGCGTTGCAGTTTGTGGTGGACGACTGAGGGGCTGAGGCTACACTGTGTATAACGTGCTCTACCTGGTGCAGTGTGTATAACGTGCTCTACCTGGCGCATTGTGTATAACGTGCTCTACCTGGCGCATTGTGTATTGTACAACGTGCTCTACCTGGCGCATTGTGTATTATGTGCTCTACCTGGCGCATTGTGTATAACGTGCTCTACCTGGCGCATTGTGTATAACGTGCTCTACCTGGCGCATTGTGTATAACGTGCTCTACCTGGCGCAGTGTGTATAACGTGCTCTACCTGGCGCAGTGTGTATAACGTGCTCTACCTGGCGCAGTGTGTATAACGTGCTCTACCTGGCGCAGTGTGTATAACGTGCTCTACCTGGCGCAGTGTGTATAACGTGCTCTACCTGGCGCAGTGTGTATAACGTGCTCTACTTGGCGCATTGTGTATAACGTGCTCTACGTGGCGCATTGTGTATAACGTGCTCTACCTGGCGCATTGTGTATAACGTGCTCTACCTGGCGCATTGTGTATAACGTGCTCTACCTGGTGCAATGTGTATAACGTGCTCTACCTGGCGCATTGTGTATAACGTGCTCTACCTGGCGCAATGTGTATAACGTGCTCTACCTGGCGCATTGTGTATAACGTGCTCTACCTGGCGCACTGTCTATAACGTGCTCTACCTGGCGCACTGTCTATAACGTGCTCTACCTGGCGCACTGTCTATAACGTGCTCTACCTGGCGCACTGTCTATAACGTGCTCTACCTGGCGCAATGTGTATAACATGCTCTACCTTGCGCATTGTCTATAACGTGCTCTACCTGGCGCACTGTGTATAACGTGCTCTACCTGGCGCAGTCTGTATAACGTGCTCTACCTGGCGCAGTCTGTATAACGTGCTCTACTTGGCGCAGTCTGTATAACGTGCTCTACCTGGCGCAGTCTGTATAACGTGCTCTACCTGGCGCAGTCTGTATAACGTGCTCTACCTGGAGCAGTCTGTATAACGTGCTCTACCTGGCGCAGTGTGTATAACGTGCTCTACCTGGCGCAGTGTGTATAACGTGCTCTACCTGGCGCAGTGTGTATAACGTGCTCTACCTGGCGCAGTGTGTATAACGTGCTCTACCTGGCGCAGTGTGTATAGGAGGTTCTACTTGGTGCAATGTGTATAAGAGGCACTATTATGTGGCCACGCCCCTTTCCCACAAAGCCACACCCCCATTTTTGCGGCACGCCTACGGCGCGCACTATCTATTCTTTACAGTCTGGGAGGTGGAGCACCAATTCACTTTCTGCCAAAGGGCACTAAAATGTCTAGTTACAGCTCTGGTGCAGGGTGTCCTGCATGCTACACAGCCCAGCAGCACTGTCACCCCCCCCCCCCCCCCCTCACCCTTGCAACACTTTTGTACTGTCCAAATCAAGTTTCTATTTTTATATTTTAATCATTAATAAGAACCTTCATTCCAATGGGACCCAGAAAAGGACAGGTAGGACTCAAATTTTTAAAAGTGAGGGGTCCCTGGGACCCACTTTTATTGGGGCTGCACTGCACGTCCCTGTGGGGCTCAGTACGATCACTGCTCCCTGTCACCCCAGCCTCCTCAGTCACCCACTATCTCCATCACCTCTGCCACCCAGTCACGCACTTTCTCCCTGTCATCGACAATCTCCCTGTACCCCTGGGGGTATTATTGTGTGGCCACGCCCCTTCCTTGTGAGACCACACCTCTTTTAAAATTTGATCCCATCAAGGGGCGCTAAATTCTAAATTCGCTTACCAAAATTTTTTAGCTCGGGCCGGCCCTGTCTGCCGACCATGTGATATCAACATATTGAATGTCTTCCTAGGCAGTGTCGATTAATCCACACCTTTCTCTTTAACAAACATCTTAGTACAGACTATAGATGACTCCTGTTTCTGTATTAAAGACTCTAAAAGGCAGCTAAATTGGGTTTTTTTTTATCATGTACGGTCCTAAGGAGAAAAAATACTAAATGGATCAATAGTCTTAAATGGCCCATAATAAACGTGTCTATTAACCAACAAAACGTAACTGAAACCTTTAGAAGAAATAGAGAAAACCATAGCAGTGTATGTGCGCACTTGTTGGCTCTGTGTTGCCTACTGAGAGGCTGCCCTATAAAAAGCAATGCACACCAGTAATGCTATGTTGCAATCAGATCTGTCACAGGCTTCAATAGGGTGTGGAAAAATTAGAGGCAAAAAAACAGCCAGTGCAAACTCCGAGCATTGCATTGCAGACTGCCTGCACGGCTCTTACCTCAATCGTTTTAACTAGGATCTTGATGTACACCTCCGAAATCCCCAGGGAAATGCCAAACATAGAAGGCAACATTATAAAGACGATAATTACGGAGAGCCATACTGAGAAGATGTTGTAAGCCACAGTTCTAAAGTCTTCCATGGCTCAGCCTCAGCTGCTCTGCCAGCTTCCAGGTGCTGCTGTATGCTCTGTCATCTGTCTGTCCCCTCTGGCAGCTGAGAGTTACACGGAGCAGGAAACAAAGTTACTGGTGGTGGAGAGAAGTCCTGCGACTTCCTCCCATTCTTCCCCAATCACACCCACAGCCGCCCTGCTCCTCCCAGTGCTCACTCCCGGTAGTAAGCTATGACAGTGCAGGAGCGATCACTGCTTGTGCTTGGTGTACTGCAGTGTGGCTGTGCAGCAGGAGCGATCACTCCTCCTGGTGTACAATGGCCCTGACAGAAAACAAAAGCTCTATATAACTATTCATACACTACAGTTGTTAAAATTCAAGTTTTATTTATAAAATTATACAAAATATGTTCTGATTACTGCAAAGCTCTGAATTTCTGAATTGGTGTGTTCAGTTTTTCAATGCATTAATTGCAGTGGCGTGCGGTGAGGTCCCTGGCTGGGGAGGCACTGAGATTTTATATATATATATATATATATATATATACACACGGTATCCGTTCACATGGTCGACCATGTTATGGTCGACAGTCATTAGGTCGACCACTATTGGTCGACATTGGCATGGTCGACATGGACACATGGTCGACACGTGAAAGGTCGACACATGAAAAGGTCGACATGTGTTTTTTTAACTTTTTTTTCTTTTGGGGAACATGTCCATACTTTACGATCCACGTGGACTACGATTG
Source organism: Pseudophryne corroboree (assembly GCF_028390025.1). NCBI lineage: Eukaryota > Metazoa > Chordata > Amphibia > Anura > Myobatrachidae > Pseudophryne > Pseudophryne corroboree. Next base: position 828,513,286 of record NC_086444.1, on the reverse strand, counting down.
GAACGGGTAATCTGTGCCGAGCGAAGCGGTAGCGGAGCGAAGGCACCATGCCCGAAGCATGGCGAGCGAAGCGAGCCATGCGAGGGGACACGGTGCACTAATTGGGGTTCCCAGTCACTTTACGCAAAAAACGACACCAAAAAAAGTAAAAAAACTCATGTCGACCTTTTCATGTGTTGACCTTTCATGTGTCGACCATTTTCATGTGTCGACCATGTGTCCATGTCGACCATGTCAATGTCGACCAATAGTGGTCGACCTAATGACTGTCGACCATAACATGGTCGACCATTCATACCGGAACCGTGTGGTATCAGGTGAAAGGGGCGCCGGTACTAGATAGTAAAAGGGGTTCTACTACATTGAAGGACACACCCCTGTTTGAGTGGCCACCCCCCCTTTTCCGGAGGTGAGCGCATAATTGCAACCTTCACTTCTCCATACCCCCACTTAAAAATGTCCACTTCGACCACTGTGTGTGTGTGTGTATATTAGGGATGTGCACTTGAAATTTTTCGGGTTTTGTGTTTTGTTTTTGGGTTCGGTTCCGCGGCCGTGTTTTGGGTTCGACCGCGTTTTGGCAAAACCTCACCGAATTTTTTTTGTCGGATTCGGGTGTGTTTTGGATTCGGGTGTTTTTTTCAAAAAACCCTAAAAAACAGCTTAAATCATAGAATTTGGGGGTCATTTTGATCCCAAAGTATTATTAACCTCAAAAACCATAATTTCCACTCATTTTCAGTCTATTCTGAATACCTCACACCTCACAATATTATTTTTAGTCCTAAAATTTGCACCGAGGTCGCTGGATGACTAAGCTAAGCGACCCTAGTGGCCGACACAAACACCTGGCCCATCTAGGAGTGGCACTGCAGTGTCACGCAGGATGGCCCTTCCAAAAAACACTCCCCAAACAGCACATGACGCAAAGAAAAAAAAAGGCGCAATGAGGTAGCTGTGTGAGTAAGCTAAGCGACCCTAGTGGCCGACACAAACACCTGGCCCATCTAGGAGTGGCACTGCAGTGTCACGCAGGATGGCCCTTCCAAAAAACACTCCCCAAACAGCACATGACGCAAAGAAGAAAAAAAGAGGCGCAATGAGGTAGCTGTGTGAGTAAGATAAGCGACCCTAGTGGCCGACACAAACACCTGGCCCATCTAGGAGTGGCACTGCAGTGTCACGCAGGATGGCCCTTCCAAAAAACACTCCCCAAACAGCACATGACGCAAAGAAGAAAAAAAGAGGCGCAATGAGGTAGCTGTGTGAGTAAGATAAGCGACCCTAGTGGCCGACACAAACACCTGGCCCATCTAGGAGTGGCACTGCAGTGTCACGCAGGATGGCCCTTCCAAAAAACACTCCCCAAACAGCACATGACGCAAAGAAAAATGAAAGAAAAAAGAGGTGCAAGATGGAATTGTCCTTGGGCCCTCCCACCCACCCTTATGTTGTATAAACAGGACATGCACACTATAACCAACCCATCATTTCAGTGACAGGGTCTGCCACACGACTGTGACTGAAATGACGGGTTGGTTTGGACCCCCACCGAAAAAGAAGCAATTAATCTCTCCTTGCACAAACTGGCTCTACAGAGGCAAGATGTCCACCTCATCATCATCCTCCGATATATCACCGTGTACATCCCGCTCCTCACAGATTATCAATTCGTCCCCACTGGAATCCACCATCTCAGCTCCCTGTGTACTTTGTGGAGGCAATTGCTGCTGGTCAATGTCTCCACGGAGGAATTGATTATAATTCATTTTAATGAACATCATCTTCTCCACATTTTCTGGAAGTAACCTCGTACGCAGATTGCTGACAAGGTGAGCGGCGGCACTAAACACTCTTTCGGAGTACACACTTGTGGGAGGGCAACTTAGGTAGAATAAAGCCAGTTTGTGCAAGGGCCTCCAAATTGCCTCTTTTTCCTGCCAGTATAAGTACGGACTGTCTGACGTGCCTACTTGGATGCGGTCACTCATATAATCCTCCACCATTCTTTCAATGGTGAGAGAATCATATGCAGTGACAGTAGACGACATGTCCGTAATCGTTGTCAGGTCCTTCAGTCCGGACCAGATGTCAGCATCAGCAGTCGCTCCAGACTGCCCTGCATCACCGCCAGCGGGTGGGCTCGGAATTCTGAGCCTTTTCCTCGCACCCCCAGTTGCGGGAGAATGTGAAGGAGGAGATGTTGAGACAGGTCGCGTTCCGCTTGACTTGACAATTTTCTCACCAGCAGGTCTTTGAACCCCAGCAGACTTGTGTCTGCCGGAAAGAGAGATCCAAGGTAGGTTTTAAATCTAGGATCGAGCACGGTGGCCAAAATGTAGTGCTCTGATTTCAACAGATTGACCACCCGTGAATCCTTGTTAAGCGAATTAAGGGCTCCATCCACAAGTCCCACATGCCTAGCGGAATCGCTCCCTTTTAGCTCCTCCTTCAATGCCTCCAGCTTCTTCTGCAAAAGCCTGATGAGGGGAATGACCTGACTCAGGCTGGCAGTGTCTGAACTGACTTCACGTGTGGCAAGTTCAAAAGGTTGCAGAACCTTGCACAACGTTGAAATCATTCTCCACTGCGCTTGAGACAGGTACATTCCACCTCCTATATCGTGCTCAATTGTATAGGCTTGAATGGCCTTTTGCTGCTCCTCCAACCTCTGAAGCATATAGAGGGTTGAATTCCACCTCGTTACCACTTCTTGCTTCAGATGATGGCAGGGCAGGTTCAGGCGTTTTTGGTGGTGCTCCAGTCTTCTGTACGTGGTGCCTGTACGCCGAAAGTGTCCCGCAATTCTTCTGGCCACCGACAGCATCTCTTGCACGCCCCTGTCGTTTTTTAAAAAATTCTGCACCACCAAATTCAAGGTATGTGCAAAACATGGGACGTGCTGGAATTTGCCCATATTTAATGCACACACAATATTGCTGGCGTTGTCCGATGCCACAAATCCACAGGAGAGTCCAATTGGGGTAAGCCATTCCGCGATGATCTTCCTCAGTTGCCGTAAGAGGTTTTCAGCTGTGTGCATATTCTGGAAACCGGTGATACAAAGCGTAGCCTGCCTAGGAAAGAGTTGGCGTTTGCGAGATGCTGCTACTGGTGCCGCCGCTGCTGTTCTTGCGGCGGGAGTCCATACATCTACCCAGTGGGCTGTCACAGTCATATAGTCCTGACCCTGCCCTGCTCCACTTGTCCACATGTCCGTGGTTAAGTGGACATTGGGTACAACTGCATTTTTTAGGACACTGGTGAGTCTTTTTCTGACGTCCGTGTACATTCTCGGTATCGCCTGCCTAGAGAAGTGGAACCTAGATGGTATTTGGTAACGGGGGCACACTACCTCAAGAAATTGTCTAGTTCCCTGTGAACTAACGGCGGATACCGGACGCACGTCTAACACCAACATAGTTGTCAAGGCCTCAGTTATCCGCTTTGCAACAGGATGACTGCTGTGATATTTCATCTTCCTCGCAAAGGACTGTTGGACAGTCAATTGCTTGGTGGAAGTAGTAAAAGTGGGCTTACGACTTCCCCTCTGGGATGACCATCGACTCCCAGCAGCAACAACAGCAGCGCCAGCATCAGTAGGCGTTACACGCAAGGATGCATCGGAGGAATCCCAGGCAGGAGAGGACTCGTCAGAATTGCCAGTGACATGGCCTGCAGGACTATTGGCATTCCTGGGGAAGGAGGAAATTGACACTGAGGGAGTTGGTGGGGTGGTTTGCGTGAGCTTGGTTACAAGAGGAAGGGATTTACTGGTCAGTGGACTGCTTCCGCTGTCGCCCAAAGTTTTTGAACTTGTCACTGACTTATTATGAATGCGCTGCAGGTGACGTATAAGGGAGGATGTTCCGAGGTGGTTAACGTCCTTACCCCTACTTATTACAGCTTGACAAAGGCAACACACGGCTTGACAAATGTTGTCCGCATTTCTGGTGAAATACTTCCACACCGAAGAGCTGATTTTTTTGGTATTTTCACCAGGCATGTCAACGGCCCTATTCCTCCCACGGACAACAGGTGTCTCCCCGGGTGCCTGACTTAAACAAACCACCTCACCATCAGAATCCTCCTTGTCAATTTCCTCCCCAGCGCCAGCAACACCCATATCCTCCTCATCCTGGTGTACTTCAACACTGACATCTTCAATCTGACTATCAGGAACTGGACTGCGGGTGCTCCTTCCAGCACTTGCAGGGGGCGTGCAAATGGTGGAAGGCGCATGCTCTTCACGTCCAGTGTTGGGAAGGTCAGGCATCGCAACCGACACAATTGGACTCTCCTTGTGGATTTGGGATTTCGAAGAACGCACAGTTCTTTGCGGTGCTTTTGCCAGCTTGAGTCTTTTCAGTTTTCTAGCGAGAGGCTGAGTGCTTCCATCCTCATGTGAAGCTGAACCACTAGCCATGAACATAGGCCAGGGCCTCAGCCGTTCCTTGCCACTCCGTGTGGTAAATGGCATATTGGCAAGTTTACGCTTCTCCTCCGACAATTTTATTTTAGATTTTGGAGTCCTTTTTTTACTGATATTTGGTGTTTTGGATTTTTCATGCTCTGTACTATGACATTGGGCATCGGCCTTGGCAGACGACGTTGCTGGCATTTCATCGTCTCGGCCATGACTAGTGGCAGCAGCTTCAGCACGAGGTGGAAGTGGATCTTGATCTTTCCCTAATTTTGGAACCTCAACATTTTTGTTCTCCATATTTTAATAGGCACAACTAAAAGACACAGAGGTAGCTACAGCCGTGGACTACCGTACTGTGTCTGCTGCTAATATAGACTGGATGATAATGAGATGAAATCAATATATATTATATCACACTAGTACTGCAGCCGGACAGGTATATATATTTATTATGTAATGACTGATGACGGACCTGCTGGACACTGTCAGCTCAGCAGCACCGCAGACTGCTACAGTAAGCTACTATAGTAGTATGTATAAAGAAGAAAGAAAAAAAAAACCACGGGTAGGTGGTATACAATTATGGATGGACGAGCGACTGCCGACACAGAGGTAGCTACAGCCGTGGACTACCGTACTGTGTCTGCTGCTAATATAGACTGGATGATAATGAGATGAAATCAATATATATATATATATAATATCACTAGTACTGCAGCCGGACAGGTAGATATATTTATTATGTAATGACTGATGACGGACCTGCTGGACACTGTCAGCTCAGCAGCACCGCAGACTGCTACAGTAAGCTACTATAGTAGTATGTATAAAGAAGAAAGAAAAGAAAAAAACAACGGGTAGGTGGTATACAATTATGGATGGACGAGCGACTGCCGACACAGAGGTAGCTACAGCCATGGACTACCGTACTGTGTCTGCTGCTAATATAGACTGGATGATAATGAGATGAAATCAATATATATATATATAATATCACTAGTACTGCAGCCGGACAGGTAGATATATTTATTATGTAATGACTGATGACGGACCTGCTGGACACTGTCAGCTCAGCAGCACCGCAGAATGCTACAGTAAGCTACTATAGAAGTATGTATAAAGAAGAAAGAAAAAAAAACCACGGGTAGGTGGTATACAATTATGGATGGACGAGCGACTGCCGACACAGAGGTAGCTACAGCCGTGGACTACCGTACTGTGTCTGCTGCTAATATAGACTGGATGATAATGAGATGAAATCAATATATATATATATAATATCACTAGTACTGCAGCCGGACAGGTAGATATATTTATTATGTAATGACTGATGACGGACCTGCTGGACACTGTCAGCTCAGCAGCACCGCAGACTGTTACAGTAAGCTACTATAGTAGTATGTATAAAGAAGAAAGAAAAAAAAAAAAACACGGGTAGGTGGTATACAATTATGGATGGACGAGCGACTGCCGACACAGAGGTAGCTACAGCCGTGGACTACCGTACTGTGTCTGCTGCTAATATAGACTGGATGATAATGAGATGAAATCAATATATATATATATATATAATATCACTAGTACTGCAGCCGGACAGGTAGATATATTTATTATGTAATGACTGATGACGGACCTGCTGGACACTGTCAGCTCAGCAGCACCGCAGACTGCTACAGTAAGCTACTATAGTAGTATGTATAAAGAAGAAAGAAAAAAAAAAAACCACGGGTAGGTGGTATACAATATTATATATATATTATATACAATTTTATATATATATATATATATATATATATATTAAACTCACTGGTGGTGATTATTAAACTGGTGGTCAGGTCACTGGTCACACTATCAGCAACTTGCAAGTAGTACTCCTAAGCAGACAATCACAATATATATTATACTGGTGGTCAGTGTGGTCACAATGGCAGTGTGGCACTCTGGCAGCAAAAGTGTGCACTGTACGTTATATGTACTCCTGAGTCCTGCTCTCAGACTCTAACTGCTCCCCACTGTCAGTGTCTCCCCCACAAGTCAGATAATACAGTCACACTATCTATCACTTCAGCAAGTAACTACTAGTACTCCTCCTAATGCTCCCCAAAATTACTACTGTGTCTCTCTCTACTGTCTCACTCTCTTCTCTATAAACGGAGAGGACGCCAGCCACGTCCTCTCCCTATGAATCTCAATGCACGTGTGAAAATGGCGGCGACGCGCGGCTCCTTATATAGAATCCGAGTCTCGCGATAGAATCCGAGCCTCGCGAGAATCCGACAGCGGGATGATGACGTTCGGGCGCGCTCGGGTTAACCGAGCAAGGCGGGAAGATCCGAGTCGCTCGGCCCCGTGTAAAAAAAACTGAAGTTCGGGCGGGTTCGGATTCCGAGGAACCGAACCCGCTCATCCCTAGTGTATATGTGTATATATATATATATATATATATATATATATATATAAAAAATCTCAGTGCCTCCCCAGCCAGGGACCTCACCGCACGCCACTGCCTCAGCCGTCACTTACTTGATTGAAGATCATTCTTCTCATACTCACCTGTCTTCTGACTTCTGGCTCTGTGAGGGGGGTGACGGCATGCTGTGGGAGTGAGCTAGCGTTCAGTTCCCTTCATGAGCTAATGGTGTCCTGTCAGCCAGAAGCAGAGCCATGAAACTCTGAGGAAGTTGGTTCTGCTTCTGCCCCCTCAGTCCCACGAAGCAGGGAGTCTGATGCCAGCAGATCTCCCTGAAAATAAAAAACCTAACATGTCTTTTCAGAGAAACTCAGTAGAGCTCCTCAGAGTGCATCCAGTCGACCTGGGCACATTTCTAAAACTGAGGTCTGGAGGAGGGGCATAGAGGGAGGAGCCAGTTCACACCCAATGAAAAGTCTTTAGAGTGCCCATGTCTCCTGCGGATCCCGTCTATACCCCATGGTCTTGATGTCGTCCCCAGCATCCTCTAGGACGTATAAGAAAGAATCATTGGGTAAGGCATCATTTTCTTATCCATGTTCTCACCATGTGGGTGGGGGCATGCTCAGCCAACCTCGCAATCCTGTAGCAGATGCCCCCCTGCAGCCTTGCCTTCATACCACGTGGTTGGGGGCATGCTTGGCCCAAGCTTTTATGCATGCAGCATCCTGCTCTGGGGGACCAGCTACTATGCGCATTCTACCCTCACTTGGCATGCAGCCCATATGGCCCAATCCCCACAGGCTGTTGCCAGACATGCAGCCTATTGCCTGGTGAATATGTCTGGCCCTCTGAATTCCCCCTGCATATACCATTCCATACCATGCCTTGTTCACCACTTTCCCCCTGCCGCTCACTGACTGTGAAATCCTGAAACTGCCACATCACCGTTTTATCCGCATTACCATTATTTTCTCTCTCAAAAAAAAAAAAAGGAAATACAAACAATAAACATCACCAGTATTTAACACACATGAAAGAAAACAGAGAAAGGCAACAGAAAAAAACCTGTGTACTCCTAATGCAGTTTACTCAAATCCATAATTCCCATGCAGCTAGCTAACTAGCAGGTTGGGCAGGGATCTTCTGCATATGAGTACTATCCCACCTTCCTTCCTGCTGCTCCTTATATCTGCCTCCCTGCACCTTCCCCTTCCAGCATGCCTGCGTTGCCCTGCTGGCCAGCAGTTTGCCTAAGGTGCCAAATTGGGGACAGGCTCCCCTGGTGAGGTAATCTGTAAAACATTCACTGTTAAAGGTCCCTGAGGACTGGAGTTGGGTAACTGAAATATGCTCACAAAGAAAATACAATATAGGCTTAGCTGAACCCACCTCCATATCTGGAAGGATCTCCACAATTTCTCTACTATATCACTGTAAGAAACACTCCATTTTAGGACGGATCTAAAGTGCCAGAAAAAATCCATAAAATCCAGGTTAAAGTCTCCAAACGTTAGAACCACAGTTCGAGCTGGAGGCCACCCAACATGGTTTGTTTCATTGAATGTTTCAAAAATTGTGAAAATTCGGGATGAGAGCGAGCCTAGGGGGGTGCGAGATGCTGTGCTATTGTCGGCATTTCAATGCCACTTCAACAGCAACTTGCACCCTTACCCTGCAATTAGATTACCCCCATATCCTAGTATGTACAGAGGCAGATTGGCCTTAGGGCTTACCAGGAAGATTCCTGGTAGGCCAACATGTGTGTGGGGCCTGTTTTCTGTGTTGTCATGTGGCCCAACCCCCCACATGACAGGCAGCCCACCGTACTCAGTAAACTGCATTGTCTCCATTCATTCTGTTATTCCATATATGCAGTACAGCACCTCTGCTATCCAGTGATGCTGCCATGGCTACATGGTATGTTATACCTCTTGTGCTGCCCATGTCGGTCCACTTCTACAAGATTTTACAGGGCAACTTTTAGTTCCCAATCCACCCCTGGTTTCAGACACAACGGCAGCAAAAGATGCAAGGAAAGCCACAACTGTGTACAATCACAATCAGGCCCTATGAAGGAGGGATTTCGCCCCTCCACAGACCCCACCCCCTAATCAGACTATAACTCCATTAGGGCTGATTCCATAAATTTCTCGGGCTGGTTTTCCATCCCAATCTGCCCCTGAGTATGTATAGAACAATATGAACTCCCGACACTACTTGGAATTCTGCATCCCAAAGGTAAATATTAGTGTCACTGTGGGGGTTAGAGCCCGGGGTGTGGGTTAGGGTTAGGCACTAGAGAGGGGTTAGCCGCAGCCGCCACTCCTTGACTCTTAGCCCTAGCCGCCACCCCTGGGGGCTTAGCCCTAGCCACCACCCCCTGTGTCTTAGCCCTACCCGCCACCCCAGGCAGGTTAGGGGAGGGGACAGGGGAGACGTAAAATAATTACCCGTCCCCTGACGGCATTCTCATGGTCTGGATGCCGCTGACGGTAATGTGACTGCTGGCATCCCAACCACTGGTATCCTGTATCACACCCCTCCAATGTGATGTATGTACTTCTTCAATAATGATCCTTGAAGCTAAACTGATATCCTTCTGCTAGGATGAAAATTCTCTTTACAATCCACCTTTGGAAACACTGGAGTTTTGGAAACTTAGGAGTCTATTCATGAAGCAGTGAAAAGTGTGGAGAAGTGAGCCAGTGGAGAAGTTGCTCATGACAACCAATCAGTGTTGAGGTAACATTTATAAAAATGCATTCTATAAAATTATACGTAGCAGCTGATTGGCTGCCTTGCGCAACTTCTCCACTGGCTCACTTCTCCACACTTTTCACTGCTTCATGAATAGACCCGTTAGTGGCTGATTCTGAATAGGTAGCAAAACAAAAAAAAAAGCAAGTAACTGTGTACCTTGGCAAAACCATATGCAGTGAAAGTGGGGCAGATGTAACATATGCAAAGAGATTTACATTTGAGATAGGCATGTTCAAACTCAAATATAAACAGCATTGTAAAAATAAAGCATTTATCGGGGTGTGGATCATTAGATCTACATTAAAAAGTCCTACAGTCAACAGATCAAACACTAGTGTCCGACATGCATTAGGTTGACAGGGTCAAAAAGTCGACATGGAATAAGTAGACAGCCGAAAAGGTCAAAAGGGTCAAAAGGGTGACATGGAAATGGTCAAAACAAAAAAGGTCAACACAATTTATTTTATTTTTTGGGGGGGGGGGGGGGTTTTGTCACTTTTCTTCCACAAAAAATAAAATAACTAGTGTACCATGGCCCTCATTCCGAGTTGTTCGCTCGGTATTTTTCATCGCATCGCAATGAAAATCCGCTTAGTACGCATGCGCAATGTTCGCACTGCGACTGCGCCAAGTAACTTTGCTATGTAGAAAGTAATTTTACTCACGGCTTTTTCATCGCTCCGGCGATCGTAATGTGATTGACAGGAAATGGGTGTTACTGGGCGGAAACACGGCGTTTCAGGGGCGTGTGGCTGAAAACGCTACCGTTTCCGGAAAAAACGCAGGAGTGGCCGGAGAAACGGTGGGAGTGCCTGGGCGAACGCTGGGTGTGTTTGTGACGTCAAACAGGAACGACAAGCACTGAACTGATCGCACAGGCAGAGTAAGTCTGAAGCTACTCTGAAACTGCTAAGTAGTTAGTAATCGCAATATTGCGAATACATCGGTCGCAATTTTAAGAAGCTAAGATTCACTCCCAGTAGGCGGCGGCTTAGCGTGTGTAACTCTGCTAAATTCGCCTTGCGACCGATCAACTCGGAATGAGGGCCCATGTCACCTCACCATGCTTCGGGCAAAGTGTCCTGCTCCACTACTGCTACGCTCGCCACAGGTTACTATTTCCAATCGTAGGCTCTCCTAGGGGAAACAGGGGGGCTGGCGGCATGGCAGGAGCTCAAGGAGAGCTGGGCATGCCCGCACAGTGTCGAAAATGGGAAGCATGGCTCGCGATCGAGGGACTCCTGCAAAGCATTGCTTTTTTCATAGGCCATGCCCCCTTTTCGGCCGCACGCGGTTTATCCCTCTTTGGAGCCTATATATGTTGGGAGGTATGCTTAATGTTCGCAACATAATAATGCATTGAATGGGGTGACCCCATCAAGTGTCCCCTGGCTGTGGCATTACCCCCGTGCTAGTGGAGCCCGATGCTGGTTCTAAAAATATGGGGCCTCATACTAATTTTCCCCCCTTTATTTTTAGAACCAGGGCCAGCTCTAAGAGCCCGTTGCTGGTTCATTAAAGAAGGGGTATCCCCTATACATTTTGTTTCCCGTATTTTTTTGAACCAGTACCGGCTGAAAGAGCCGGGGCCGTTTATGCTTGGGAGTAGACCCCAAACATTTTCTTTCTCATTTAACACTGTATTATTTACTGATACACAGAGAGGAGCACTGCACAGCAGGGCCGTAACTACGTGTGTGCCAAGTGGGCCTGGCACACAGCGCAGTTGCCCTGAGGGCGCACGGCCAGCGGCATGTAATGAGTCAAATTGACTCATTACATGCCGCCTCTGTTGTGTGCCGTGCGCCGCCGCCGCGCTGTGGAGGAGAGCTGCAGCGCCGGGCAGCGGAGAAGGAGGAGGAGGGAGGGGGACTGGAGCCGCAGCAGCGCTATTTCATTGGTAGTAAGCGCCGCTGCAGCAGCCCCCTCTCCTTCCGTATTGGCTGCCCGGCGCTGCTGTGGATGCTTGGATGCGGTTCCTCTATCCCAGCATCCACAGTAGCGCCGGGCAGCCAATGGAGGGAGCTGCACGAGGAGCCTGACTGCCAGCGGGGGAGATGGTAAGTATCTCTCTCTCTCTCTCTCTCTCTCTCTCTCTCTCTCTCTCTCTCTCTTTCTCTCTCCCTCAGGGGGACACCGTCTGCCATAATGTGTAAAAAGGGGCCCTGGCTGCCGCAATGTGTAAAAAGGGGGACTGGCTGCCGCAATGTGTAAAAAGGGGGCCTGGCTGCCGCAATGTGTAAAGAGGGGGACTGGCTGCCGTAAGGTGTAAAAAGGGGGTCTGGCTGCCGTAATGTGTAAAAAGGGGGACTGGCAGCTGCAATGTGTAAAAAGGGGGACACCATCTGCCATAATATATAAAAAGGGGGCCTAGCTGCCGCAATGTGTAAAAAGGGGGACTGGCTGCCGCAATGTGTAAAAAGGGGGCCTGGCTGCTGCAATGTTTAAAAAGGGGGCCTGGCTGCTGCAATGTGTAAAAAAGGGGACTGGCTGCCGCAATGTGTAAAAAAGGGGACTGGCTGCCGTAATGTGTAAAAAGGGGGACTGGCTGCCGCAATGTGTAAAAAGGGGGACTGGCTGCCCCAATGTGTAAAAAGGGGGACACCGTCTGCCGTAATATGTAAAAAGGAGACCTGGCTGCCGCAATGTGTAAAAAGGGGAACTGGCTGCCGCAATGTGTAAAAAGGGGGCCTGGCTGCCGCAATGTGTAAAAAGGGGGACTGGCTGCCGTAATGTGTAAAAAGGGGGACTGGCTGCCGCAATGTGTAAAAAGGGAGACTGGCTGCCGTAAGGTGTAAAAAGGGGGATGGCTGCCGCAATGTGTAAAGAGGGGGACTGGCTGCCGTAAGGTGTAAAAAGGGGGACTGGCTGCCGTAATATGTAAAAAGGGGGCCTATCTGCCGCAATGTGTAAAAAGGGGGACTGGCTGCCGCAATGTGTAAAAAGGGGGCCTGGCTGCCGCAATGTGTAAAAAGGGGGCCTGGCTGCTGCAATGTGTAAAAAGGGGGCCTGGCTGCCGCAATGTGTAAAAAAAGGGATTGGCTGCCGTAATGTGTAAAAAGGGGGACTGGCTGCCGCAATGTGTAAAAAGGGGGACTGGCTGCCGCAATGTGTAAAAAGGGGGACACCGTCTGCCGTAATATGTAAAAAGGAGACCTGGCTGCCGCAATGTGTAAAAAGGGGGACTGGCTGCCGCAATGTGTAAAAAGGGGGTCTGGCTGCCGCAATGTGTAAAAAGGGGGACTGGCTGCCGTAATGTGTAAAAAGGGGGACTGGCTGCCGTAATGTGCAAAAAGGGGGACTGGCTGTCGCAATGCGTAAAAAGGGGGACACCAGCTGCCGTAATATGTAAAAAGGGGGCCTGGCTGCCGCAATGTGTAAAAAGGGGGACTGGCTGCCGCAATGTGTAAAGAGGGGGACTGTCTGCTGTAATGTGTAAAAAGGGGGACGCTGTCTGCTGTAATGTATAAAAGGGGCTCGACCTGGTGTAGTGGCGCTATTTTGCAGTGTAATTTGAATAATGGAGACTACTGTGCACCGTAGTATGAATTGCTATTATTTTGTGGCCACGCCCCTTACCCATGAAGCCATGCCCCTACATATTTTTCACGCGCCTACGGCGTGCACTGCCCCTATCTTACATGGGGGGGCGCCAATGTCATTTCTTGCACACAGCGCTAAAATGCCTAGTTATGGCACTGCTGCACAGATCACACTAATCTGAGCAGAATTCTGCAAACACGCTGTGAGGTGGTCAAAACTGACTGGAAATTAATGTTATTGAGGTTAATAATACTGTATGAACAAACACAGGCTCAAATTACATGATTTTAGCTGTTTTTAGCATTTTTTTAAAATTATTATATGGTTCCAAAACACGGGGGACAACGCACATTTCTTCTTATTACCAGGCAGTTAATTAATTGTGACGCTGCACACTCTAATATAACTTATGTAAGACATTTTGCACCAGTTTAAGCCCTGTATGCAGTAGCGGATCTTGCCACAGGCAAGCAGGACTTTTGCCCGGGGCGCCGCCTTCCGGAGGACGCGGCGCCATCCAGAGGGCGCCGGGCAAGATCCGCTACTGCTGTGCCCCTTGCTGCCCACTGTGTCCCCCTAGTTCCCCGCTGTGAAGGGAACTAGACGCTACGTGTCTAGTATCCCTTCGTGGAGAGGACCTTTGCTGTGCGGTGCGCGATGATGTCATCGCGCACCGCACAGCATTGTGGGACTGACAGACGCTAGGGGTCATAATTGACCTCTAGTGTCTGTCTATGGCAGATCCGAGGAGAGGAGAGGAGCGGCGCCGGCGGAGGTCTGCAGCGGTCGGGAGCGGGGATAGTAAGTATTCTTTTTTTTATTTCTTTTTTTCATTTTCAGCGGCGCTACTCTACTGTACAGGGGGCGTAAGTGACCACGCCCCCTGTATGAAGCCACGCCCCTATTTCCCGCCCGGGGCGCCAAAAAGGCAAGAACCGGCCCTGCCTGTATGATAAATGGCATATAAACCCTAATGCTGTATAAAACCATAGATTAATCATTTTCTTTTTAGGGCACTTTATACTGTGAGTCAATGCCTATACATTTTAAGTTTTAGGATGGTTCCTGACTTCTCTATATTATAGGTCCTCAGTTTTATCTTTAGGAATTGGATTTCTCTGTGTAAATAATGGACTCGTGGGAGATTTCTGAAGCAATTTGTGCTAGAGTCCACCAGTGCTGTAACTAGACATTTTAGCGCTGTGTACAAGATAGGGCATCGGCACCCCCCCTCTATGTAAAAAAGGGGCAGTGCGCACCGCAGGCACGCGTAAAATATATAGGGGCGTGGCTTCATGTGGAAGGGGTGTGGCAACAAAATAATACCAATTCATATAACGGTAGTCTCCATTATTCCAATTACACCGCACAGTAGCGCCACTACACCAGGTACAGCCCCTCTTACACATTACGGCAGACAGATTCCCCTTTTTACACATTACGACAGACAGCGTCCCCTTTTACACATTACGGCAGCCAGTCCCCCTTTTACACATTACGGCAGACAGCTTCCCCTTTTTACACATTACGGCAGACAGCGTCCCCTTTTTACACATTACGGCAGACAGCGTCCCCCTTTTTATACATTACGGCAGATAGTCCCCCTTTTTACACATTACGGCAGACAGCATCCCCTTTTTACACATTACAGCAGCCAGTCCCCCTTTTTACACATTACGGCAGATAGTCCCCCTTTTACACATTACGGCAGACAGCGTCCCCTTTTTACACATTACGGCAGACAGCAACCCCTTTTTTACACATTACGGCAGACAGTGTCGCCTTTTTACACATTACGGCAGGCTGCGTCCCCTTTTTTACACATTACAGCAGACAGAGTCCGCCTTTTACACATTAGGTAGGTAGATAGATAGATAGATAGATAGATAGATAGATAGATAGATAGATAGATAGATAGATAGATAGAATAGATGATACTTACCATCTCTCAGGCAGTCAGGCTCCTCGGTGCTGGCAGCTCCGGGTGGCAGGGGAGAAGGAGGAAGAGGGAGGGGGAGGAGGGAGCCGCAGCAGTCCCTCTCCTTCAGTATTGGCTGGCCGCCGCCGCTGTGAATGCTGGGATGAGGGAAGCGCAGCGCCGGGCCAGCCAATGCGGAAGGAGAGGGACTGCTGCAGCGGCTCCCTCCTCCCACTCCCTCCTCCTCCTTCTCCGCTGCACCCTCTCCTCCTCCGGCACAGGCGGCTTGTAATGAGTCAAATTGACTCATTACAAGCCGTTGGCCGTTGCGCCCTCAGTGCGACTGCGCTGTGTGCCAGGCACACCTGGCACACACGTAGTTACGGCACTGGAGTCCACAATAAGTTTTGTGTTATTTGTACATTTAGTGTCACTATTTCATTTCTGAGATCCCCTTCTAAAATTTCTAACTGCAATAAATGATTTCTATCTCAGATGTCATTGCTTGAATATCGCTTTTAGTAGCTAAAGAGTCACAAAATTTTGCAGGAGTTGCCATTAACATTTGTGGTGAGTAGAGGGGAGAGACATAGGGCCTAATTCTGAGTTGATCGCAGCAGCAATTTTGTTAGCAGTTGGGAAAAACCATGTGCACTGCAGGAGGGGCAGATATAACATGTGCAGAGAGATTTAGATTTGGGTGGGGTGTATTCAAACTGAAATCTAAATTGCAGTGTAAAAATAAATCATACTTGCCTACTCTCCCGGAATGGCCGGGAGGCTCCCGAAAATCGGGTGACCCTCCCGGCCCCACGGAAGAGCAGGCAAGTCTCCCGATTCGCGGGGTCCCCCCTGCCCGTCCGCCCACTTAGTGTGTAAAGTGGGCGGTCCGGGTAGTCGATGACACGATTCTTGCAGAATCGCGTCATCATAGCCACGCCCCCTGCAGTGTAATGCCGGTGATCGCGGCATTACAGAGCGGGGGCGTGGCTTAAAGGAGGCGTCATCGTGGCCCTGCCCTTGCTCCGCCCCCACCCCGCCTCCGGTCCACCCCCTCCTCTACGTCACAGCCTCCCCTGCCCGCCTTCTGAGCCGACCTGGCTGCTCTCTCCCGCAGAGACCAGCCAGAATGTCGGTAACTATGAAATAAATCAGCTAGTATTTACCCTGCACAGAAACAAAATAACCCACCCAAATCTAACTATCTCTGCACATGTTATATCTGTCCCCCCTGCAGTGCACATGGTTTTGCCTAATTGCTAACAAACTTGCTGCTGCGATCAACTCAGAATTACCCCCATATACTGTTAGGGCTGTTTCATACACTCCGGTTTTCCCCGGATGGCAAAAAGCCGGTCAAACTTTGTCCGGCTTTTTGCCATCCGGGAGGGTCGTTCACACACAACGGTTTTGTGCTGTGTTTAAGGCTGTGCACATGCGCCGCAGCAGCAGCACGGCACAAAAAAAAAACGGTGTGTGTGAAAGCTCCCATTCACACAAGTAACTCACTGCCTGTAAGGACGGCACGGGTACTTTCAGTGGATATTTCCAGCTGCAAGCCGGCAGCCGTGCTGGGGCCGTGGCGTGTGAATTTACATATTGCTGCCCGGAGCGTGTGTAATAGCCCTTAGGGAGTCTTGCCATGATGAGATCCCCATTGGGTCCCTTCTGGCCTTTAAGCATAATGTCTGCATAATGTTTTGTAGTGTACTGGTTGATACAGGTAATAATATAAATAATATAGGCTTCAAGTTAGTAGAGCAGGATTTGCCATGATGAGATCCCCATTGGGTCCCTTCTGGCCTTTAAGCATAATGTCTGCCAAATTGGGGACAGGCTCCCCTGGTGAGGTAATCTGTAAAACATTCACTGTTAAAGGTCCCTGTGGACTGGAGTTGGGTAACTGAAATATGCTCACAAAGAAAATACAATATAGGCTTAGCTGAACCCACCTCCATATCTGGAAGGATCTCCACAATTTCTCTACTATATCACTGTAAGAAACACTCCATTTTAGGACGGATCTAAAGTGCCAGAAAAAATCCATAAAATCCAGGTTAAAGTCTCCAAACGTTAGAACCACAGTTCGAGCTGGAGGCCACCCAACATGGTTTGTTTCATTGAATGTTTCAAAAATTGTGAAAATTCGGGATGAGAGCGAGCCTAGGGGGGTGCGAGATGCTGTGCTATTGTCGGCATTTCAATGCCACTTCAACAGCAACTTGCACCCTTACCCTGCAATTAGATTACCCCCATATCCTAGTATGTACAGAGGCAGATTGGCCTTAGGGCTTACCAGGAAGATTCCTGGTAGGCCAACATGTGTGTGGGGCCTGTTTTCTGTGTTGTCATGTGGCCCAACCCCCCACATGACAGGCAGCCCACCGTACTCAGTACACTGCATTGTCTCCATTCATTCTGTTATTCCATATATGCAGTACAGCACCTCTGCTATCCAGTGATGCTGCCATGGCTACATGGTATGTTATACCTCTTGTGCTGCCCATGTCGGTCCACTTCTACAAGATTTTACAGGGCAACTTTTAGTTCCCAATCCACCCCTGGTTTCAGACACAACGGCAGCAAAAGATGCAAGGAAAGCCACAACTGTGTACAATCACAATCAGGCCCTATGAAGGAGGGATTTCGCCCCTCCACAGACCCCACCCCCTAATCAGACTATAACTCCATTAGGGCTGATTCCATAAATTTCTCGGGCTGGTTTTCCATCCCAATCTGCCCCTGAGTATGTATAGAACAATATGAACTCCCGACACTACTTGGAATTCTGCATCCCAAAGGTAAATATTAGTGTCACTGTGGGGGTTAGAGCCCGGGGTGTGGGTTAGGGTTAGGCACTAGAGAGGGGTTAGCCGCAGCCGCCACTCATTGACTCTTAGCCCTAGCCGCCACCCCTGGGGGCTTAGCCCTAGCCACCCCCCCCTGTGTCTTAGCCCTACCCGCCACCCCAGGCAGGTTAGGGGAGGGGACAGGGGAGACGTAAAATAATTACCCGTCCCCTGACGGCATTCTCATGGTCTGGATGCCGCTGACGGTAATGTGACTGCTGGCATCCCAACCACTGGTATCCTGTATCACACCCCTCCAATGTGATGTATGTACTTCTTCAATAATGATCCTTGAAGCTAAACTGATATCCTTCTGCTAGGATGAAAATTCTCTTTACAATCCACCTTTGGAAACACTGGAGTTTTGGAAACTTAGGAGTCTATTCATGAAGCAGTGAAAAGTGTGGAGAAGTGAGCTAGTGGAGAAGTTGCTCATGACAACCAATCAGTGTTGAGGTAACATTTATAAAAATGCATTCTATAAAATTATACGTAGCAGCTGATTGGCTGCCTTGCGCAACTTCTCCACTGGCTCACTTCTCCACACTTTTCACTGCTTCATGAATAGACCCGTTAGTGGCTGATTCTGAATAGGTAGCAAAACAAAAAAAAAGCAAGTAACTGTGTACCTTGGCAAAACCATATGCAGTGAAAGTGGGGCAGATGTAACATATGCAAAGAGATTTACATTTGAGATAGGCATGTTCAAACTCAAATATAAACAGCATTGTAAAAATAAAGCATTTATCGGGGTGTGGATCATTAGATCTACATTAAAAAGTCCTACAGTCAACAGATCAAACACTAGTGTCCGACATGCATTAGGTTGACAGGGTCAAAAAGTCGACATGGAATAAGTAGACAGCCGAAAAGGTCAAAAGGGTCAAAAGGGTGACATGGAAATGGTCAAAACAAAAAAGGTCAACACAATTTATTTTATTTTGGGGGGGGGGGGGGGGGGTTTGTCACTTTTCTTCCACAAAAAATAAAATAATTAGTGTACCATGTCACCTCACCATGCTTCGGGCAAAGTGTCCTGCTCCACTACTGCTACGCTCGCCACAGGTTACTATTTCCAATCGTAGGCTCTCCTAGGGGAAACAGGGGGGCTGGCGGCATGGCAGGAGCTCAAGGAGAGCTGGGCATGCCCGCACAGTGTCGAAAATGGGAAGCATGGCTCGCGATCGAGGGACTCCTGCAAAGCATTGCTTTTTTCATAGGCCATGCCCCCTTTTCGGCCGCACGCGGTTTATCCCTCTTTGGAGCCTATATATGTTGGGAGGTATGCTTAATGTTCGCAACATAATAATGCATTGAATGGGGTGACCCCATCAAGTGTCCCCTGGCTGTGGCATTACCCCCGTGCTAGTGGAGCCCGATGCTGGTTCTAAAAATATGGGGCCTCATACTAATTTTCCCCCCTTTATTTTTAGAACCAGGGCCAGCTCTAAGAGCCCGTTGCTGGTTCATTAAAGAAGGGGTATCCCCTATACATTTTGTTTCCCGTATTTTTTTGAACCAGTACCGGCTGAAAGAGCCGGGGCCGTTTATGCTTGGGAGTAGACCCCAAACATTTTCTTTCTCATTTAACACTGTATTATTTACTGATACACAGAGAGGAGCACTGCACAGCAGGGCCGTAACTACGTGTGTGCCAAGTGGGCCTGGCACACAGCGCAGTTGCCCTGAGGGCGCACGGCCAGCGGCATGTAATGAGTCAAATTGACTCATTACATGCCGCCTCTGCTGTGTGCCGTGCGCCGCCGCCGCGCTGTGGAGGAGAGCTGCAGCGCCGGGCAGCGGAGAAGGAGGAGGAGGGAGGGGGACTGGAGCCGCAGCAGCGCTATTTCATTGGTAGTAAGCGCCGCTGCAGCAGCCCCCTCTCCTTCTGTATTGGCTGCCCGGCGCTGCTGTGGATGCTGGGATGCGGTTCCTCTATCCCAGCATCCACAGTAGCGCCGGGCAGCCAATGGAGGGAGCTGCACGAGGAGCCTGACTGCCAGCGGGGGAGATGGTAAGTATCTCTCTCTCTCTCTCTCTCTCTCTTTCTCACCGTCTGCCATAATGTGTAAAAAGGGGGCCTGGCTGCCGCAATGTGTAAAAAGGGGGACTGGCTGCCGCAATGTGTAAAAAGGGGGACTGGCTGCCGCAATGTGTAAAGAGGGGGACTGGCTGCCGTAAGGTGTAAAAAGGGGGTCTGGCTGCCGTAATGTGTAAAAAGGGGGACTGGCTGCTGCAATGTGTAAAAAGGGGGACACCATCTGCCGTAATATGTAAAAAGGGGGCCTAGCTGCCGCAATGTGTAAAAAGGGGGACTGGCTGCCGCACTGTGTAAAAAGGGGGCCTGGCTGCCGCAATGTGTAAAAAGGGGGCCTGGCTGCTGCAATGTGTAAAAAGGGGGCCTGGCTGCCGCAATGTGTAAAAAAGGGGACTGGCTGCCGTAATGTGTAAAAAGGGGGACTGGCTGCCACAATGTGTAAAAAGGGGGACTGGCTGCCCCAATGTGTAAAAAGGGGGACACCGTCTGCCGTAATATGTAAAAAGGAGACCTGGCTGCCGCAATGTGTAAAAAGGGGAACTGGCTGCCGCAATGTGTAAAAAGGGGGCCTGGCTGCCGCAATGTGTAAAAAGGGGGACTGGCTGCCGTAATGTGTAAAAAGGGGGACTGGCTGCCGCAATGTGTAAAAAGGGAGACTGGCTGCCGTAAGGTGTAAAAAGGGGGATGGCTGCCGCAATGTGTAAAGAGGGGGACTGGCTGCCGTAAGGTGTAAAAAGGGGGACTGGCTGCCGTAATATGTAAAAAGGGGGCCTAGCTGCCGCAATGTGTAAAAAGGGGGACTGGCTGCCGCAATGTGTAAAAAGGGGGCCTGGCTGCCGCAATGTGTAAAAAGGGGGCCTGGCTGCTGCAATGTGTAAAAAGGGGGCCTGGCTGCCGCAATGTGTAAAAAAAGGGATTGGCTGCCGTAATGTGTAAAAAGGGGGACTGGCTGCCGCAATGTGTAAAAAGGGGGACTGGCTGCCGCAATGTGTAAAAAGGGGGACACCGTCTGCCGTAATATGTAAAAAGGAGACCTGGCTGCCGCAATGTGTAAAAAGGGGGACTGGCTGCCGCAATGTGTAAAAAGGGGGACTGGCTGCCGTAATGTGTAAAAAGGGGGACTGGCTGCCGTAATGTGTAAAAAGGGGGACTGGCTGCCGTAATGTGTAAAAAGGGGGACTGGCTGCCGCAATGCGTAAAAAGGGGGACACCATCTGCCGTAATATGTAAAAAGGGGGCCTGGCTGCCGCAATGTGTAAAAAGGGGGACTGGCTGCCGCAATGTGTAAAAAGGGTGACTGTCTGCTGTAATGTGTAAAGAGGGGGACTGTCTGCTGTAATGTGTAAAAAGGGGGACGCTGTCTGCTGTAATGTATAAAAGGGGCTCGACCTGGTGTAGTGGCGCTATTTTGCAGCGTAATTTGAATAATGGAGACTACTGTGCACCGTAGTATGAATTGCTATTATTTTGTGGCCACGCCCCTTACCCATGCCCCTACATATTTTTCACGCGCCTACGGCGTGCACTGCCCCTATCTTACATGGGGGGGCGCCAATGTCATTTCTTGCACACAGCGCTAAAATGCCTAGTTACGGCACTGCTGCACAGATCACACTAATCTGAGCAGAATTCTGCAAACACGCTGTGAGGTGGTCAAAACTGACTGGAAATTAATACTATTGAGGTTAATAATACTGTATGAACAAAAACAGGCTTAATTTCATGATTTTAGCTGTTTTTAGCATTTTTTTAAATTATTATATGGTTCCAAAACACGGGGGACAACGCACATTTCTTCTTATTACCAGGCAGTAAATTAATTGTGAGGCTGCACACTCTAATATAACTTATATAAGACATTTTGCACCAGTTTAAGCCCTGTATGCAGTAGCGGATCTTGCCACAGGCAAGCAGGACTTTTGCCCGGGGCGCCGCCTTCCGGAGGACGCAGCGCCATCCAGAGGGCGCCGGGCAAGATCCGCTACTGCTGTGCCCCTTGCTGCCCACTGTGTCCCCCTAGTTCCCCGCTGTGAAGGGAACTAGACGCTACGTGTCTAGTATCCCTTCGTGGAGAGGACCTTTGCTGTGCGGTGCGCGATGATGTCATCGCGCACCGCACAGCATTGTGGGACTGACAGACGCTAGGGGTCATAATTGACCTCTAGTGTCTGTCTATGGCAGATCCGAGGAGAGGAGAGGAGCGGCGCCGGCGGAGGTCTGCAGCGGTCGGGAGCGGGGATAGTAAGTATTCTTTTTTTTATTTCTTTTTTTCATTTTCAGCGGCGCTACTCTACTGTATAGGGGGCGTAAGTGACCACGCCCCCTGTATGAAGCCACGCCCCTATTTCCCGCCCGGGGCGCCAAAAAGGCAAGAACCGGCCCTGCCTGTATGATAAATGGCATATAAACCCTAATGCTGTATAAATCCATAGATTAATCATTTTCATTTTAAGGCACTTTATACTGTGAGTCAATGCCTTTTTTATACATTTTAAGTTTTAGGATGGTTCCTGACTTCTCTATATTATAGGTCCTCAGTTTTATCTTTAGGAATTGGATTTCTCTGTGTAAATAATCAATGTCCTGGACTCGTGGGAGATTTCTGAAGCAATTTGTGCTAGAGTCCACCAGTGCTGTAACTAGACATTTTAGCGCTGTGTACAAGATAGGGCATCGGCACCCCCCCTCTATGTAAAAAAGGGGCAGTGCGCACCGCAGGCACGCGTAAAAAAAATAGGGGCGTGGCTTCATGTGGAAGGGGTGTGGCAACAAAATAATACCAATTCATATAACGGTAGTCTCCATTATTCCAATTACACCGCACAGTAGCGCCACTACACCAGGTACATCCCCTCTTACACATTACGGCAGACAGATTCCCCTTTTTACACATTACGACAGACAGCGTCCCCTTTTACACATTACGGCAGCCAGTCCCCCTTTTACACATTACGGCAGACAGCTTCCCCTTTTTACACATTACGGCAGACAGCGTCCCCTTTTTACACATTACGGCAGACAGCGTCCCCCTTTTTATACATTACGGCAGATAGTCCCCCTTTTTACACATTACGGCAGACAGCATCCCCTTTTTACACATTACAGCAGCCAGTCCCCCTTTTTACACATTACGGCAGATAGTCCCACTTTTACACATTACGGCAGACAGCGTCCCCTTTTTACACATTACGGCAGACAGCAACCCATTTTTTACACATTACGGCAGACAGTGTCGCCTTTTTACACATTACGGCAGGCTGCGTCCCCTTTTTTACACATTACAGCAGACAGAGTCCGCCTTTTACACATTAGGTAGGTAGATAGATAGATAGATAGATAGATAGATAGATAGATAGATAGATAGATAGATAGATAGAATAGATGATACTTACCATCTCTCAGGCAGTCAGGCTCCTCGGTGCTGGCAGCTCCGGGTGGCAGGGGAGAAGGAGGAAGAGGGAGGGGGAGGAGGGAGCCGCAGCAGTCCCTCTCCTTCAGTATTGGCTGGCCGCCGCCGCTGTGAATGCTGGGATGAGGGAAGCGCAGCGCCGGGCCAGCCAATGCGGAAGGAGAGGGACTGCTGCAGCGGCTCCCTCCTCCCACTCTCTCCTCCCCCTTCTCCGCTGCACCCTCTCCTCCTCCGGCACAGGCGGCTTGTAATGAGTCAAATTGACTCATTACAAGCCGCTGGCCGTTGCGCCCTCAGTGCGACTGCGCTGTGTGCCAGGCACACCTGGCACACACGTAGTTACGGCACTGGAGTCCACAATAAGTTTTGTGTTATTTGTACATTTAGTGTCACTATTTCATTTCTGAGATCCCCTTCTAAAATTTCTAACTGCAATAAATGATTTCTATCTCAGATGTCATTGCTTGAATATCGCTTTTAGTAGCTAAAGAGTCACAAAATTTTGCAGGAGTTGCCATTAACATTTGTGGTGAGTAGAGGGGAGAGACATAGGGCCTAATTCTGAGTTGATCGCAGCAGCAATTTTGTTAGCAGTTGGGAAAAACCATGTGCACTGCAGGAGGGGCAGATATAACATGTGCAGAGAGATTTAGATTTGGGTGGGGTGTATTCAAACTGAAATCTAAATTGCAGTGTAAAAATAAATCATACTTGCCTACTCTCCCGGAATGGCCGGGAGGCTCCCGAAAATCGGGTGACCCTCCCGGCCCCACGGAAGAGCAGGCAAGTCTCCCGATTCGCGGGGTCCCCCCTGCCCGTCCGCCCACTTAGTGTGTAAAGTGGGCGGTCCGGGTAGTCGATGACACGATTCTTGCAGAATCGCGTCATCATAGCCATACCCTCTGCAGTGTAATGCCGGTGATCGCGGCATTACAGAGCGGGGGCGTGGCTTAAAGGAGGCGTCATCGTGGCCCTGCCCTTGCTCCGCCCCCGCCCCGCCTCCGGTCCACCCCCTCCTCTACGTCACAGCCTCCCCTGCCCGCCTTCTGAGCCGACCTGGCTGCTCTCTCCCGCAGAGACCAGCCAGAATGTCGGTAACTATGAAATAAATCAGCTAGTATTTACCCTGCACAGAAACAAAATAACCCACCCAAATCTAACTATCTCTGCACATGTTATATCTGTCCCCCCTGCAGTGCACATGGTTTTGCCTAATTGCTAACAAACTTGCTGCTGCGATCAACTCAGAATTACCCCCATATACTGTTAGGGCTGTTTCATACACTCCGGTTTTCCCCGGATGGCAAAAAGCCGGTCAAACTTTGTCCGGCTTTTTGCCATCCGGGAGGGTCGTTCACACACAACGGTTTTGTGCTGTGTTTAAGGCTGTGCACATGCGCCGCAGCAGCAGCACGGCACAAAAAAAAAACGGTGTGTGTGAAAGCTCCCATTCACACAAGTAACTCACTGCCTGTAAGGACGGCACGGGCCCGGCACGGCAGCCGGACCTTTCAGTGGATATTTCCAGCTGCAAGCCGGCAGCCGTGCTGGGGCCGTGCCGTGTGAATTGACATATTGCTGCCCGGAGCGTGTGTAATAGCCCTTAGGGAGTCTTGCCATGATGAGATCCCCATTGGGTCCCTTCTGGCCTTTAAGCATAATGTCTGCATAATGTTTTGTAGTGTACTGGTTGATACAGGTAATAATATAAATAATATAGGCTTCAAGTTAGTAGAGCAGGATTTGTGTAGTTATATGATAGTCAGGGAGGTGTAGTCAGTGAGGCACACAGTGAAAGAGAGATTGGTTACTTTCACGGGTTGTAGCTGTGACATTAAACTTTTTGCAATCCAGCAGGTGGTGCTATGGTACCAAATATTCACAATCAGCAAGTAAGCAGCTGCAATGAATTTGCTAGTGGTGCTATTGCATATAATGGGCTGGATGTACTAAGCATCATATCCGCAATGCGATACATTGCGCAATTTAATAACACCAATGTGTACTTAGAAATGTGATTACAATCACAAAGGACAGCTCTTTAGCGATAGAAGGACTTCCTCTTTTAGGACTCAGGAGTCCTTGTGCACCCCTGCTCTCAGGGGGAAATGCAAAAATTAGCCCACAGGCTTCTATTGGGTAATAGATGGCACACATACCTCCCAACAGTCCCACTTTTCGTGGGACAATTCCTTTTTTGGGGACTGTCCCGCTACCCCACCCTTGGGCTCCTGTCATCGCTGCTTTGCTATAGAGCAGCTGTGAATAGAAGCAGTGCACATGCGCATACAGCATATATTCACGATGAGAGAGGGACTGGGGCATGCCAGCAGCTCAAAGAGCGCTGGCCATGCCCCCATAGTGATGGAAAATGGAGGCATGGGCACATGTATCACATTCCGGATATTGGGACATATGGAAATAAAGCCAAAACTCTAAAAACTTTATTTTCTGAGATTTGCCCGCATTTTTTGCTTTAGTACATCCTGCTCAATGTATCTACAAGTAATCAACAAATATGGTTATAACCGCAACTACAATTTAGAAATAAAATCATATCAGATATGTGTTGTGCAGTAAGCCTGGGTTAGTGATAATTATTTACAGTTTTTCTCCCATATACTTTGCAGGGAATCCCTTATAAACATAGAAACATACAATTTGACGGCAGATAAGAACCACTTGGCCCATCTAGTTTGCACCTTTTTTTTATCCTTTAGGTAATCTCAACTCTTTTTGAACCATAGTTCTTTGTAAGGATATTCATATGCCTATCCCAAGCATGTTAAAATTGCTCTACCGTCTTAGCCTCTACCGCCTCTGATGGGAGGCTATTCCACTTATCCACTACCCTTTCTGTGAAGTAATTTTTCCTTAAATTTCCCCTGAAGCTGCCTCCCTCCAGTTTCAGTGTATGTCCTCGAATTCTAATACTTCTCTTCCTTTGAAGAATGTTTGCCTCCTGAACTTTGTTAAGACCCTTGGTATATTTGAAAGTTTCTATCAAGACCCCCCTTTCCCTTCTCTCCTCCAAACTATACATGTTAAGATCTTTTAGCCTTTCCGGGTAAGTTTTGTGATGTAGGCCATGCGTCATTTTAGTTGCCCTTCTTTGTACACTCTCTAATGTATTTATATCCTTCTGGAGATATGGGTGGTAATTCCGAGTTGATCACTAGCTGCATTCGTTCGCTGTGCAGCAATGAGGCAAAAAAAGGCACTTCTGCGCATGCGTATGCAGCGCAATGCGCACGCGCAACGTACTATTACAGCGAACGATGTAGTTTCACACAGGGTCTAGCAAAGCTTTTCAGTCGCACTGGTTGCCGCAGAGTGATTGACATGAAGTGGGCGTTTCTGGGTGGCAACTGACCGTTTTCAGGGAGTGTTCGAAAAAACGCAGGCGTGCCAGGAAAAACGCAGGTGTGGCTGGGCGAACGCAGGGCGTGTTTGTGACATCAAAACAGGAACTAAACAGTCTGAAGTGATCGCAAGCGCTGAGTAGGTTTTCAGCTACTCTGAAACTGCACAAAAAAACTTTGTAGCCGCTCTGCGATACTTTCGTTAGCACTTCTGCTAAGCTAAAATACACTCCCAGTGGGAGGCGGCATAGCGTTTGCACCTATACAGTGGCATTATTACTTCTTTTTTCCTGCTACTGATTCCTCCCCCTATGCAACCAAGCATCTGACTTGCCTTTCTCATTGCTTTGTTGCATTGCGCTCCTGCCTTGAAGTCACTTGAAATAGTGACTCCTAAATCCCTTTCCTCCTCAGTAGTTTCCATTATAGTACCCTTGATACTATATTTAGCCTTTGGGTTTTTGAGACCCAAGTGCATGATTTTACATTTATTAGCATTAAACTGTAGTTGCCACGTTCTTGACCATTTCTCAAGCCTACCTAGGTCATCAATCATTTGTTTTACCCCTCCCAGTGTGTCTACCCTGTTGCATATCTTTGTATCATCTGCAAAAAGGCATACTTTCCCTTCAATAACATTTGCAATGTCACCAACAAAGATATTAAAGAGAACTGGTCCAAGTACAGATCCCTGGGTACTCCACTGGAACCATTTCCCTCCATAGATTGCACTCCATTTACTACAACTGTCTGTTTCTTATCCTTAAACCAGGTTCTTATCCATATAACTGTTTTATAATCCACCCCTATGCTTTTAAGTTTATTTAGCAGTCTGCGATGTGGGACAGTGTCAAATGACTTACTAAAGTTTAGATATGCTACATCTACAGCTCCCCCTTGATCTATTATTTTCGTCACAGAGTCAAAAACGTCAATAAGATTTGTTTGGCATGATCTCCTACCAGTAAATCCATGCTGTTTTGGATCCTGTAAATTGTTTGATTTAAGATATTCCACAACTCTTTCTTTTAATAGTTTTTCCATTACTTTCCCTACTAATGATGTAAGGCTTACTGGTCTGTAGTTACTTGCTTCTTCCTTGCTTCCACTTTTGTGCAGTGGAACTACATTTGCTATTTTCCAGTCCTCTGGAATGGCACCTGCATTTAGTGACTGGTTAAATAATTCTGTTAAAGGTGTCACCAGCACATCTTTTAGCTCTTTTAGTATCCTTGGGTGTATCCCATCTGGCCACATTGATTTATCCACTTTTAGTTTTGAAAGCTTCATTAGGACCTTCTCCTTTGTAAATGTACTTTAATGTACCTTATTTTTATGAATGTCCTTGCAACTTAACTGTGTCCCCCTTCCCTTCTCCTTCTGTAGTAAATACTGAGCAAAAATAATTATTTAGGTGATCTGCTATTGCCTTATCTCCCTCCACCAAATGCTCACTCTCTGTTTTAAGTTTTATTATTCCTCCATTTGATTTTCTCCTTTCACTTATATACTTCAAAAAAGTTTGCCCCATTTATCTGCTGACTGGGCCATTTTTTCCTCAGCTTCTGCCTTTGCACGTCTGATCACTTTCTTTGCATCCTTTCCTTTTGTCAAGATACACCTCTTTGTCGTTATTATTTTGAGTCTGTTTGTATTTCCTAAAAGCCATCTTTTTTGCTTTCACACTAGTTGATACTTCTTTTGTGAACCACATTGGCTTCCTTTCCCTGGTGCTTTTCCTAACCCTTTTGATACAAAGGTCTGTTGCTCTTAGTATTGCACTTTTTAGTTTTTCCCACCTCTCCTGCACTTCTTTCAAGTTCCTCCAGTCTGCCAATGAATCACTTAAACATCTCCTCATTTTTGCAAAGTTAGCATTTCTAAAATCCAACACCTTTGTTTTTGTGTGACAGGAGTTGGATCCTGACTTTATACTAAACCATACTGCTTGATGATCACTGGATCCCAGGTGCTCACCCACATATATGTCGGCTATCCTGTCACCATTTGTAAGAATTAAATCTAATATTGAGTCTTTGTGGGTGGGCTCCCTCACCAATTGCTTGAGAGATGCTCCCTGTAAGGAATTTAGAAATGTGCCACTTGTAGCTGAACTTGCAAAAGACACCTCCCAATTTACATCAGGTAAATTAAAGTCTCCCATGATTATGACTTCTCCCTTTAAAGCCATTTTACTGATGTCCAACAATAGGTTCCTGTCCAAATCCTGCCCCTGGCCTGGTGGTCTATAGATCACCCCAATGCAAATAATGTCCTTCTCCCCAGTTTCTATGGTGACCCAAAGGGTCTCAGTTTTGTCTTCAATTTGTTTGTATTAAAGTAGCATTTATGCTTTTTTCACATACATTGCTACCCCTCCTCCTATTCTTCCCATTATAACCTTCCTAAATAAATTGTATCCTGGTATAGCTATGTCCCAGTCATGATTCTCATTGCACCATGACTCTGTAATTGCCACAATATTCAGGTTATCCGTCATCATAATCGCAATTAGCTCTGGAATTTTGTCTCCTAAGCTCCTAGCATTTGCACACATAGCTTTAAGAATTTTGTATGTGCATCTGTTATTAGTAGCCATGTCCAGACAGTACAAAATAAATGACAAGTTTAAAGTTGAAATTACCTGTTTGGTGATGTTGCTCAGTGTTTGGTATTTGTTTTTGTTTTTTTACTAATCAGGAATCGCACTCTGTCCTTTACACCTAGACTACTCCTCACTAAATGTAAAGATACAGTACACCTGAGAGCTTTTGATTGTAAGCTCTCAAAAGCAGAGCCCTCTTTCCTCATGTACTTTTCCTTCCCTCTGCCAAATATAGCACCAAACATTTGTGTTCAGCTAGTGCTGAATGGCAATCAGATAAACAGAACATATGCGAGATGAAGAAACAGATAAGGTATTGGTAGATCACCTTATATCAAGTACATAAGAAGAGATGTTACCTCAATATATGATTAGAGAGAATAAGAAAAAAGTTATTAAACTGGTGGGCAATCAGGAAGAACACAACAATACTGCAGTCTATGGGGGTTATTCATTACGGATGGCAGATTCTGCTAAAAAGCAGAATTGGCAATCCGTTCTTTCGCATGCTGGGGGCTGCCCATCTCAGGGCAAGGCCGCCCAGCATGCAGAATGACCTTCCCAGTGACTGCGACCAGGGCCGGATTAACAATGGGGCGGGTGGAGCTGCAGCTCCAGGCCCCCCATCACAATAGGCCCACAGCACCTGTTATGCTGCTGCAGCCAGGATTTTTTTTCCTGCTACAGCAGCTTACAAGTGACAGTACCTCCTGCGCGCAGTTAGATGTACTGATAGGTAGTAGATGCCGGCGGAACGGCTCAAAGCTCAAACACATGGGCAGGTGATGCAGGAACTCGGCAGGGGGCGGGGCTACGGGGTCCAGGGGGCGGGGCTACATGGGACACTAAGGCTGCCTGCTGCTCATGGCTGCTGCTGCTGTGAGAGGGAGAGTTGAAGCAGGAGAGAGAATGCAGGGACGGCCCAGCCCAGTGAGACTACACTATGCTGTAGTGTATAAGGTACAGGGAATTGTGTGACTGTGTGTGTGACTTGTGTATGTATATATCTGTGTGTGTGACTTCCATGTGAACTTCTATATGTGTGTGTGTCTTGCATGTGAGCAGCTGCAGGGGTCAGGAGTTAGTATAGTGCAAGGGTAAGAAAGTGTGTGACTGTGATAGAGCGCAAGGGAGGGGGTGTGATAAAGCGCAGGAGGACGGAGTGTGTGACTGTGATAGAGCACGGGGGAGGGGGTGTGATAAAGCGCAGGAGGACGGAGTGTGTGACTGTGATAGAGCGTAGGGGAGGGGGTGTGATAAAGCGCAGTGGGAGGGAGTGTGTGACTGATAGAGCGCAAGGGATGGGGTGTGATAAAGCGCAGTGGGAGGGAGTGTGGGACTGTGATAGAGCGTGGGGGAGGGGGGGTGTTACTGTGATAGACCATAGGGGAGGGAGTGTAATAAAGTGCAGGGGGAGGGATTGTGTGACTGTGATAGAGCACGGGGGAGGGGGTGTGATAAAGCGCAGGGGGGAGGAAGTGTGTGACTGTGATAGAGCACGGGGGAGGGTGTGTGTGACTGTGATAAAGCACAAGGTGAGGGGTGTGATAAAGAGCAGGCAAAGGAAGTGTGTGATAGAGCATGTGGGGAGAGAGTGTGCTAAAGCGTAGGGCGCGGGGGAGGGGAGTGTGTTAATGTAATAGATTGTATTGTGGGGTGGGAGTGTGAATGTAATAGAGTGAGGGGGGAGGGAGTGTGTGAGTGTGATATAGCGCGGGGGGAGGGAGTGTGGTAAAGTGCAGGCCATGGGAGGAGAGTGTGTCAGTGTGATGTAGCGCAGGCCGCGGGGGGGAGGGAGTGTGTCAGTGTGATACAGCACAGGCCACAAGGGAGTGTGGGGGCAATGTGTTTTTCCTACTGAGGCCATTGAGGGTTTTTTCCGCCCTTTTGGGGTCCAGTGTGTTTTATTTTACCTGTAGGTGCCAATGTTTTTGTTTGTATTTTCCTGTCGGGTGCCAATGTGTCTTAAGAATGATTACCAGATCATTGGTATGAATATGAAGTCAACTGTTTCCCATAACTGGAGATTTCTCAAGGTGATGTAAAATTCAAAAGTGGTTATATCGTTTGTGTATCGGTGAGTGCCCTGTTAGTGGAAAATTGCCTGCATATGATCACCTTTGGATGCGGTGACATTATGTAGCACCCTTACTGGTGAGACTGCGGGAGGAGTGCATATTGCTTTAAATAATAATTCATATAAGCGTGTATTTTACCCAGAAATTAGGATCAAGAACTCGCTTATATAAAACAAAAGGGTCTCTGGAGATGCACTCTGTGTACAGCCAATCACTGCTTGCCTGTATAGAAAAGTTTTGTGTATAGTAAATATTGTTTGTTTGGGGGGGGAGGGAGCAAACTGAGTGTGCTGCTTGTAGTGTTATATATACTGTTTGTTGGGTCCTTTTTTGTGTATTGCCAACTCCCCTCAATAAAAACCAAAGCCTGCCCCGCTGTCCCCCAAAAAATATTTTATGTGTATAGCACCAGAATATAATATACAGATAGTTTAGCACCATTAAAACAGGATTCAGTCAAGATCCCTGTGGTCGGGAACCTGGCAGTCGAAATACCGATGCCAGAATCCCGACAGTACTCAGAAAGCCGGCGCAGGGATCCTGACATTGATCACTATACCGGCGCCGGAATCTCGAACAATGATTACACAGACCACCAGAGATAAGCCGCGGGGGGGAGGGATGTTAGGTTTAGGTTGCGGGGGTGCGCGGAATGAGGTCAGGGTTAAGCTGTGGGGAGGGAGGGTAAGGGTTAGGCACGCCCAGGGAGCGTTAGTCTGCGGTGGGGGGCGGTTAGGGTTAGGCTACGGGAATGGTGGGTTAGGGTTAGGGGGGTTAGGGATCAGGGTTAGCTTAGTTAATTAGTTCATGTCGGTATTTTCAACATCAGGATGCCGCTGTCTGTATTTTGACAGCTGGCATCCCAACCGTCGGGATCCTGATACCAACCCCATTAAAACATATATAATAACCAAAATATTGGGCCTGATTCTGAGTCAAACTCAGGCACATCTGTGTGTGCATCTTTTGCTTCTGTATGCTATTATTGGTACAAGCCCTTCGTTGGTGTACAGCGGTGCGTGTGTATATGCAAGCAGTGACATGTCCACTTACAGCTTCTTTAGACATTGCAAACCCTCTTGGTGCATCTTAAAACACAAACTTCAAGAACTGCACCTGCCCCATGCTAGGTGCAGATCTCTGACAGACTACTGCCTCCAATGTTTGCAATTAATTATTATTTTATTATTATTCTTTATTTATATGGTGCCACGAGGGTTCCGCAGCGCCCAATTACAGAGTACATAAATAATCAAACAGGAAAACAGCAACTTACAGTTGAAGACAGTATGGGATAAGTACAGGGTAAATAAACATAGTTACATCAGCAGATGACACTGGAATAAGTATCAGGTGGCAGAAGACTGCTGGATGTGGTACAGTTGAAGAATATTAAAGTAAGACAAAGGAAAAGCACATGAGGGAAGAGGGCCCTGCTCGTGAGAGCTTACAATCTAAAGGGGAGGGGTAGACAGGCAGGGGTGACACAGATGGGGTACATAGAGAATGTGGTACAGAGGCTTAAGATGAGATTTGGCTGGGTTTGGTGAAGAAGTGGGTCTTGAGAGCCCGTTTGAAGTTTTGTAGAGAGGTGGAGAGTCTGAGGGGGAGAGGTAGGGAATTCCAGAGAAGTGGTGCAGCACGCGAAAAATCTTGGAGGTAGGAGTGGGAGGAAGTAATCCGTAGGCAGGAGAGTCGTCGTGCATTACCAGAGCGAAGAGGACGGGTGGGAGTGTAAAGGGAGATAAGGTCAGAGATGTAGGTGGGAGAGGAGTGGGTGAGGGCTTTGTAAGCGAGTGTGAGAAGCTTGAAATGGATTCTGAAAGGGAAGGGGAGCCAGTGAAGGGCTAGTAGGAGAGGAGAGGTAGACGTAGTGCGTTTGGTGAGGAAAATGAGCCGGGCAGCAGCATTGAGGATAGATTGGAGTGGAGAGAGGTGTTTGTCAGGAATGCCAGTCAGGAGGAGATTACAGTAATCCAGTCTGGAGATAACCAGTGAGTGGATAAGAGTCTTAGTAGCATCCTGGGTCAGAAAGCGTCTGATCCTGGAAATGTTTTTTAGATGAAAACGGCAGATTTGTGAGAGGTGCTGAATGTGTGGTTTGAAGGAGAAGGAGGAGTCAAGGATTACTCCAAGACAGCGAACTTGGGGGCTAGAGGAGATAGTAGTGCCATCAATAGATAATGAGATTGTAGGAGGTGAGGTTATGCGGGAGGGATGGAAGATGATCAGCTCGGTCTTAGACATGTTAAGTTTAAGAAAGCGCTGTGACATCCAGGAAGAGGTAGCAGAGAGACAGTTGGAGATACGAGTGAGGAGAGCAGGGGAGAGGTCTGCAGAGGAAAGATAGATTTGGGTGTCATCAGCATAGAGATGATATTGGAAGCCAAAAGAACTAATGAGTGAGTTGAGAGTGGCAAAGAGGCGCCGGGGGTTGGAAAACTGGGAAGAGATGAGGTTCTTGAAGTATGACTGTTTAGCAAGAGAAAGGGCAGCACTGAAGGATGAGAGCATAAGTTTGAAATGGAGGAAGTCTGCCTTAGAGCGTGATGTCCTCCAGTGACGCTCAGCAGTACGTGAGCATTTTTGCAGATATCTGGTGCATTTGGTGTGCCAGGGTTGAGGTGTTAATTTGCAAGGGTGAATAGTGGTTGGTGGAGCAACAGAGTCAAGAGCAGAAGTGAGGGATGCATTGTATAGGGAAGTGGCTTGTTCAGGGCATGAGAGAGAGAGAATAGGAGAGAGAAGTGAATCAAATAAGGAGGAAAGGAATGTGGTGTCAATAGCTTCAATGTTACGCTTAGTGATGGTAGCCTTAGGAGGTAGAGATGGGGAAGTCGAGAGAGATAGGTTAAAGGAAAGCAGGTGGTGGTCAGAGAGGGGAAATGGGGAATTGGACAAATCTGAAATATCACAGCGGTGAGTGAAGACCAGATCCAGTGAGCTCCCATTCACATGGGAGGGTGAGGAGGTCCACTGGGAGAGACCAAGTGAAGAGGTAAGGTTAAGGAGTTTAGAGGCAGGGGATTGTGTGGGGATGTCAATAGGGATGTTAAAATCGCCTAGGATAATGGAGGGAATGTCAGAAGAGAGGAAGTGAGGAAGCCAAGAAGCAAAGTTGTTGATGAATTTGGAAGCAGCGCCAGGGGGGCGGTAAATGACAGCTACTCTAAGATGGACTGGTTGGAAAAGGCGTATAGTATGGACCTCAAATGTAGAGAATGTAAGGGATGGTTCTGGTGGTATGAGTTGGTAGGAGTAACTAGAAGGTAAAAGGACCCCAACACCACCCCCCATGGCGACCCCCAGGTCGGGTGTGTGTGTGAATGCGAGGCCTCCAGCAGAGAGAGCAGCAGGAGAGGTAGTGTCAGAGGGCGTAATCCAAGTTTCAGTAATGGCTAGTAGGGGATTTCACTACAACTGCAGTGACATTCCTACAACATGTCCGTAAGATGGTGCATCTCTGTGGTGTCTTATGCCATTCCCCAGTCAGCAACCCCTGATACATTATACTGTAGCTATGTATTGGAGATGAGCAATTTGGGTTTGAATCTATCTGTGTGTGTGTGTGTGTGTGTGTGTGTGTGTGTGTGTGTGTGTGTGTGTGTGTGTGTGTGTGTGTGTGTGTGTGTGTGTGTGTGTGTGTGTGTGTGTGTGTGTGTGTGTGCAGGGCCGGATTAAGGGCCACATGGGCCTGGAGCTGAAAATATTCAAGGGCCTATTGTGAGAAATGGGGAGGTGTGATTAGTGCTATATGGGTGTCGCCAGAGCCATGTGGGCGTGTACAACCCTACACTATCATCTCCAATGTCTCCCTAAATATGTAAAAATATAAAAAAAAGCATAATTTCTCTGACGTCCTAGTGGATGCTGGGAACTCCGTAAGGACCATGGGGAATAGACGGGCTCCGCAGGAGACTGGGCACTCTAAAAGAAAGATTAGGTACTATCTGGTGTGCACTGGCTCCTCCCTCTATGCCCCTCCTCCAGACCTCAGTTAGAATCTGTGCCCAGCCAGAGCTGGATGCACCTAGTGTGCTCTCCTGAGCTTGCTAGAAAGAAAGTATTTGTTAGGTTTTTTATTTTCAGTGAGATCTGCTGGCAACAGACTCACTGCTACGTGGGACTGAGGGGAGAGAAGCAAACCTACCTGCGTGCAGCTAGCTTGTGCTTCTTAGGCTACTGGACACCATTAGCTCCAGAGGGTTCGAACACAGGGCCTGACCTCGATCGTCCGTTCCCGGAGCCGCGCCGCCGTCCACCTTGCAGAGCCAGAAGACAGAAGAAGGAGATAAAATCGTCGGCAGAAGACTCCGGTCTTCATTAAGGTAGCGCACAGCACTGCAGCTGTGCGCCATTGCTCCCACTGCACACCACACACTCCGGTCACTGTAGGGTGCAGGGCGCTGGGGGGGGCGCCCTGGGCAGCAATAAATATACCTTTTGGCAATATATACACATAATACAGTCTGGAAAACTGTATATGTGTAAAACCCCCGCCATTTTTAGTCAGAAACAGGACAGAAGCCTGCCGCTGAGGGGGCCGGGCCTTCTTCCTCAGCACACCAGCGCCATTTTCTCTTCACAGCTCCGCTGGAAGGAAGCTCCCCAGGCTCTCCCCGGCAGTATCCTGGTACACAAAGGGTTAAAAGAGAGGGGGGGGGGGGGGGGGGGGCACATAAATTTAGGCGCAAAAATTTGTATATACAGCAGCTACTGGGTAAACACTGAGTTGTAGTGTAATCCATGGGTTATATAGCGCTGGGGTGTGTGCTGGCATACTCTCTCTCTGTCTCTCCAAAGGGCCTTGTGGGGGAACTGTCCTCAAATAGAGCATCCCCTGTGTGTGTGGTGTGTCGGTACGCGTGTGTCGACATGTCTGAGGTAAAAGGCTCCTCTAAGGAGGTGATAGAGCGGATATGTGTGTGAGAGGGTGTCTCCGTCGACAACGCCGACACCTGTTTGGATATGTGTAAGTGCTAAGGTGAATTTATTGCACAAAAGGTTAGGGAACAGACAGGAAATCTACCCATGTCTGTCCCTATGTCACAGAGACCTTCAGAGTCTCTCAATGCTCACTATCCATAATAACAAACACTGGTATCGACATGGAGTTTAACTCCACTGTCGACTACGATAATGCAAAGTTACAGCCAAGATGGCTATAAGGTATTCAATATATGATTATTGAAATAATAGATGATTTGCATATCACTGATGACTCATCTGTCCCTGACACGAGAGTACACATGTTTAAGGGGAAGAATACTGAGGTAAATTTCCCTCCTCTCATGAGGAAAAAGAGCGGGAATCTCCAGACAAGAGACGGCAGCTTCCCACAAGAGAATTCTCAGGCTGTATCCTTTCCCCACTAGGGCCAGGATGTGTTGAGAATCTTCCCCTAGGGTGTCCTGTTTGCACAGACGGTAGCACTTGCTATTCTCAGGGATCCTGCAGATAGCGTGCACATTCTAGTATACTACCCAGACCGGCGATTGTGTCGGCATGGGTTTATAGCGCTGTGGCAGCGTGGACAGGTACCTTATCAGCAGAGATTGAGACCCTAGTAAATATATTAAAGATGATGTCTTAAGTGATAGATATATAGTTATAAAGCATGCCCAAAGAGACATGAGTATACTGGGTCCTAGAGTCAAAGCTATGTCGATCTCTGCTTGACGTGTCCTGTAGAATATGCATTGGACAGATGATGCCGACTTAAGAGGCATATGGAAGGCTGAGGATTGTGTGGAGAAGGGTTCTCGGGCCTGGTCTCCACAGCTATAGCTGGTAATTCTGCTAGTTTGCCTTATATTCCTGCGCAGCCTAAGAAAGCACGACATTATTAAATGCAGCCTTTCGTATAAAGAAACAAGAAAGTCTGAGGGGCGTCCTTTCTTGTCAGAGCCGGGCAGCTAGTTCCCAGGAACAGAAGTCCTCCCCGGCCCCTACAAAAATCCACCAATGTCGCTGGGGCTCCACAGGTGGAGCTAGGCCCGGTGGGGACATGCCTTCGTAAGTTCAGCCACAAGTGGGTTCACTCCCTGTTCGATCCCTGGGCAATAGATATTGTGTCTTAGGGATACAAGCTGGACTGTGAGAAGATGCCCCCTCACCGACGGCCCTGCGGGCTTCCCCCCAAGAGAGGGAGCCAGTGTTATCTGCAATTCACAAATTGTATCTTTAAAAGGTGGTGGTCAAGGGTCCCCTCCTTCAACAAGAGGGTGTTATTATTAGACCATGTTGTAATCCCGAAACCAGACGGTTCGGTCAGACCCATATTGAATTAAAAATCCCTGAACATATACCTGAGAAGGTTCAAGTTCAAGATGGAATCGCTAAGAGCGGTCAGTGCAAGCCTAAAAAGGGGGAGACTTTATTGTGAATTGGGACATAAGGGATGCATACCTTCAGGTCCCCATATATCCACCTCATTAGGCGTACCTCAGAATTGCGGTACGGGATTGTCATTACCAATTTCAGATGTTGCCGTTTGGTCTCTCCACAGCCCCGAGAATATTCACCATGGTAATGGCGGATATGATTGTGCTCCTGCGGAAGCAAGGTGTCACTATTATCACGTACTTGGACGATCTCCTCATAAAAGCGAGATCAAGAGAGCAGTTGCTGAACAGCGTATCACTTTCTCTGGAAGTGTAACGGCAACACGGCTGGATTCTATATATTCCAAAGTCGCAGTTGGTTTCTACAGCTCATCTGCCTCTCCTAGGCACGATCCTAGACACAGACCAGAAAAGGGTTATCTCCCGATAGAGAGAGCTCAGGAGCTCATGACACTGGTCAGGAATCTATTAAAACCAAAACAGGTGTCAGTGCATCACTGCACTCGAGTCCTGGGAAGGATGGTGGAATCATACGAGGCCATCCCCTTAGGCAGGTTCCATGCGAGGACCTTCCAATGGGACTTACTGGACAAGTGGTCTGGATCACCTCTTCAGATGCATCGGTTAATCACCCTATCCCCCAGGGCCAGGGTGTCTCTCCTGTGGTGGCTGCAGAGTGCTCACCTTCTCGAGGGCCGCAGATTCGGCATTCAGGACTGGATCCCGGTGACCACGGATGCAAGCCTCCGAGGGTGGGGGGCAGTTACACAGGGAAGAAATTTCCAAGGTCTGTGGTCAAGTCAACTGACTTGCCTTCACATCAATATCCTGGAACTAAGGGCCATATACAACGCCCTAAGTCAAGCGGAGATCCTGCTTCGCGACCAACCGGTTCTGATCCAGTCAGACCGCAGGGGTTCATGTAAACCGCTAAGGCGGCACAAGGAGCAGGGTGGCGAGGGTAGAAGCCACCAGAATTCTTTGCTGGGCGGAGAATCAAGTAAGCGCACTGTCAGCAGTGTTCGTTCCGGAAGTGGACATCTGGGAAGCAGACTTCCTCAGCAGGCACGACCTCCACCCGGGAAAGTGGGGACTTCATCAGGAAGTCTTCACGCAGTTTGCAAATTGATGGGAACTGCCTAAGGTGGACTAGATGGCGTCCCACCTCAATAAAAAGCTAAAAAAGGTTTTACGCCGGGTCAAGGGACCCTCAGGTGATAGCTGTGGTCGCACTAGTAACACCGTGGCTGTTCCAGTCGGTCTCTGTAGTCCCTCCTCTTCATCTCATACCCAAGGGCTGAGAATTGTAATAAAAGGAGGAGTGAAAACAATATTCTTTGCTCCGAATTGGCCAAGAAGGACTCGGTACCCGGAGCTGCAGAAAATGCTCTCAGAGGACTCAGGGCTTCTGCCTCTCAGACAGGACATGTTGCAACAGGGGCCCTGTCTGTTCCAAAATTTACCGCGGCTGCATTTGACGGCATGGCGGTTGAACGCCGGATCCTAGCGGAAAAGGGCATTCCGGATGCAGTTATTCCTACGCTGATAAAGGCTAGGAAAGACGTGACAGCAAGACTTTTTCACTGTATATGGCGAAAATAGGTTGCTTGGTGTGAGGCCGGGAAGGCCCTACAGAGGAATTCCAGCGGGGTCGATTCCTGCACTTCCTACAGTCAGGAGTGACTATGTGCCTAAAATTAGGATCCATAAAGGTCAAGATTTCGGCCCTATACATTTTCTCTAAAAATGAACTGGCTTCACTGCCTGAAGTTCAGACGTTGTTCCGGGGGTGCTGCATATTCAGCCTCCTTTTGTGCCACCGGTGGCACCTTGGGATCTTAACGTTGTGTTGGATTTCCTGAAATCCCACTGGTTTGAGCCACTTAAGACCATGGAGCTAAAATATCTCACGTGGAAAGTGGTCATGCTATTGGCCTTAGCTTCGGCTAGGCGTGTGTCAGTGTTGGCGGTTTTGTCATGTAAAAACCCTTATCTGATCTTCCATATGGACAGGGCAGAATTGAGGACTCGTCCCCAATTTCTTCCTAGGGTGGTATAATTGTTTAATTTGAACCAGCCTATTGTGGTGCCTGCGGCTACTAGGGACTTGGAGGATTCCAAGTTGCTGGACGTAATCCGGGCTTTGAAAATTTATGTTTCCAGAAAGGCGGGAGTCAGAAAGTCTGACTCGCTGTTTATTCTGTATGCAGCCAACAAGGTTGGCGCTCCTGCTTTGAAGCAGACTATTGTTCGCTGGATCTATAGCACGATTCAGCTGGTTCACTCTGCGGCTGGATTGACGCATCCAAAATGGTGAAAGCCCATTCCACAAGGAAGGTGGGCTCTTCTTGGGCGGCTGCCCGAGGGGTCTCGGCTTTACAGCTTTGCCAAGCTGCTACTTGGTCGGGGTCAAACAAGTTTGCTAAGTTCTACAAGTTTGATACCCTGGCTGAGGAGGACCTTGAGTTTGCTCATGCGGTGCTGCAGAGTCATCCGCACTCTCCCGCCCGTTTGGGAGCTTTGGTATAATCCCCATGGTCCTTACGGAGTTCCCAGCATCCACTAGGACGTCAGAGAAAATAAGAATTTACTCACCGGTAATTCTATTTCTCGTAGTCCGTAGTGGATGCTGGGCGCCCGTCCCAAGTGCGGACTCTCTGCAATACATGTATATAGTTATTGCTTAACTAAAGGGTTATTGTTATGAGCCATCTGTTACTGAGGCTCAGTTGTTGTTCATACTGTTAACTGGGTATGGTTATCACAAGTTGTACGGTGTGATTGGTGTGGCTGGTATGAGTCTTACCCTGGATTCCAAATCCTTTCCTTGTTGTGTCAGCTCTTCCGGGCACAGTTTCCTTAACTGAGGTCTGGAGGAGGGGCATAGAGGGAGGAGCCAGTGCACACCAGATAGTACCTAATCTTTCTTTTAGAGTGCCCAGTCTCCTGCGGAGCCCGTCTATTCCCCATGGTCCTTACGGAGTTCCCAGCATCCACTACGGACTACGAGAAATAGAATTACCGGTGAGTAAATTCTTATTTTTTTGAGAAAAACAAAATGCAATCTTAGTTGTTATGATTTATGACTGACCATGTGACCAGCAGATGGCTAGTGATCATGTTGCTATGATGATGGGCCTATTTTTATGTGGTGGCCTGGAGCTGGAGCTCCATCCGCCCCATTGTTAATCTGGCCCTGTGTGTGTGTGTGTGTGTGTGTGTGTGTGTGTGTGTGTGTGTGTGTGTGTGTACACATACTACTACACATACTACTATATGCTGGGTCACCTCAGTCTTCCCCCTGTTCTGCCCTGTCCGTGTGACACCCTCCCTCCAACCCCACCCCCTCTTTCCACCATTCCTGATATATCTTCTCAGTATAACTACTTATTACAAAGGTAAAACATTTTTTTTTATTTAGATAGATTTCACATTCATGACATCCCTAAGCGACATGTAGCCTCTTTCGTTGAGAGGTTTCATATTTATGTCATCACTAAGCACCATTTACCATATTACAGTCACATTAACAAGAGATGTTTTCCTTTGTTCGTTTGTAGATTCTCACATTACACTATTGATATACAGTAACTGAAGAAGTGAGGGAGATTGAGGTTTTTCACGGTAGGTGCTAGTCACACCCCCTGTGCAGACCACACCCTCACAACATCAACCACACCCCCAACATTACTAGTCACACCCCCATAGAGTTTTCACATCCCCTGCGGTGGCATGAAATAGGCCCCTCATAAATTTCAGCTCCAGGCCCATATGGACCTTAATCTGGCACTGCTTATGCCAAGTAAAGCAAGGTTGTGTCCACATGGTTGTGAACAGAAGCAGACACAGAGACGCATGCAGGCCCGGCGACAGGAGGGGTCATAGGGGACACCCGTACCAGGCCCTAAGAATCTGGCACAGAAAAATGGGGCCAGCCCTTCACTATGAGAGAGGCACCGCAGCAGGCAGCAACAGCAGGGGAGCAGCCAGCATGAAGTAACACCACCTTCCATAGCTTCACTCAGAGCCTAACAAGGAAGGGAGAGAGATGTTGTGTTGAGTCTTATGGCCAATATGATGTTTAATTAACAGAATCCTAATACTTCTGAAGGAGGTCAGTGCCATAAGCAGTGTTTTATCCTTAATTGAGGCTATTGCGGATACACAGTAACATTAACAAACAACGAAAGCACAGTGAACATTGGGTTTATACAAAGTCTCCCATAATCAAATAGGGAAATCAATAGGGAAACCCTGCCATAAA
This sequence comes from Pseudophryne corroboree, assembly GCF_028390025.1. Classification (NCBI taxonomy): domain Eukaryota; kingdom Metazoa; phylum Chordata; class Amphibia; order Anura; family Myobatrachidae; genus Pseudophryne; species Pseudophryne corroboree. The sequence continues at coordinate 828,471,277 of NC_086444.1, read as the reverse complement.
ATAATAACTCATATTCTAATTAGTGATGAGCGGGTTCGGTTCCTTGGAATCCGAACCCCCCCGAACTTCAGCCTTTTTACACGGATCCGAGGCAGACTCAGATCTTCCCGCCTTGCTCGGCTAACCCGAGCGCGCCCGAACGTCATCATCCCGCTGTCGGATTCTCGCGAGGCTCGGATTCTATCGCGAGACTCGGATTCTATATAAGGAGCCGCGCGTCGCCGCCATTTTCACACGTGCATTGAGATTCATAGGGAGAGGACGTGGCTGGCGTCCTCTCCATTTAGATTAGAAGAGAGAGAGTGAGACACTTGATTTACTGGAGCTTAGGAGTACTCAGAGAGTGCAGAGTTAACTAGTGACTGACCAGTGACCACCAGTGCAGTTTTATTATATTATTATTTAATATAATCCGTTCTCTGCCTGAAAAAAAACGATACACAGTGACACAGTAACAGTATACCATATCTGTGCTCAGCCTCAGTGTGCTGCATCATCTATGTATATCTGACTGTGCTGAGTGCTCAGTGCTCACACAGCTTAATTGTGGGGGAGACTGGGGAGCAGTAGCAGGAGTACATATTATTTAACAGTGCACACTTTTGCTGCCAGAGTGCCACTGCCAGTGTGACTGACCAGTGACCACTGTCTGACCACCAGTATATTGTGATTGTCTGCCTGAAAAAGTTAAACACTCGTCGTGTGGTGTTTTTATTCTATAAACGCATTCTGCTGACAGTGTCCAGCAGGTCCGTCATTAATTATATAATATATACCTGTCCGGCTGCAGTAGTGATATATATATATTTCTCTGACGTCCTAGTGGATGCTGGGACTCCGTCAGGACCATGGGGATTAGCGGCTCCGCAGGAGACAGGGCACAAAAATAAAGCTTTAGGATCAGGTGGTGTGCACTGGCTCCTCCCCCTATGACCCTCCTCCAAGCCTCAGTTAGGTTTTTGTGCCCGTCCGAGCAGGGTGCAATCTAGGTGGCTCTCCTAAAGAGCTGCTTAGAAAAAGTTTTTAGGTTTTTTATTTTCAGTGAGTCCTGCTGGCAACAGGCTCACTGCATCGAGGGACTTAGGGGAGAGAAGTGAACTCACCTGCGTGCAGGATGGATTGGCTTCTTAGGCTACTGGACACCATTAGCTCCAGAGGGATCGAACACAGGCCCAGCCATGGAGTCCGGTCCCGGAGCCGCGCCGCCGACCCCCCTTGCAGATGCCGAAGATTGAAGAGGTCCAGAAACAGGCGGCAGAAGACTTTTCAGTCTTCATGAGGTAGCGCACAGCACTGCAGCTGTGCGCCATTGTTGTCAGCACACTTCACACAGCGGTCACTGAGGGTGCAGGGCGCTGGGGGGGGAGCCCTGGGCAGCAATGTATAATACCTTTCTTATGGCTAAAAATACATCACATATAGCCCTTGAGGCTATATGGATGTATTTAACCCCTGCCAGATCTCACAAACTCCGGGAGAAGAGCCCGCCGAAATAGGGGGCGGGGCTTATTCTCCTCAGCACACAGCGCCATTTTCCTGCTCAGCTCCGCTGTGAGGAAGGCTCCCAGGACTCTCCCCTGCACTGCACTACAGAAACAGGGTAAAACAGAGAGGGGGGGCACTTTTTTTGGCGATATTACTATATTTAAGCTGCTATAAGGATACAACACTTATATAGGGTTGTTCCCATATATATTATAGCGCTTGGGTGTGTGCTGGCAAACTCTCCCTCTGTCTCCCCAAAGGGCTAGTGGGGTCCTGTCTTCAATAGAGCATTCCCTGTGTGTCTGCTGTGTGTCGGTACGTGTGTGTCGACATGTATGAGGACGATGTTGGTGTGGAGGCAGAGCAATTGCCGGTAATGGTGATGTCGCCCCCCAGGGAGTCGACACCGGAATGGATGGCTTTGTTTATGGAATTACGTGATAATGTCAGCACATTACAAAAATCAGTTGACGACATGAGACGGCCGGCAAACCAGTTAGTACCTGCCCAGGCGTCTCAGACACCGTCAGGGGCTGTAAAACGCCCTTTACCTCAGTCGGTCGACACAGACCCAGACACGGACACTGAATCTAGTGTCGACGGTGAAGAAACAAACGTATTTTCCAGTAGGGCCACACGTTATATGATCACGGCAATGAAGGAGGCTTTACATATCTCTGATACTGCAAGTACCACAAAAAGGGGTATTATGTGGGGTGTGAAAAAACTACCTGTAGTTTTTCCTGAATCAGAGGAATTGAATGATGTATGTGATGAAGCGTGGGTTAACCCAGATAGAAAAGTGCTAATTTCAAAAAAGTTATTGGCATTATACCCTTTCCCGCCAGAGGTTAGGGCGCGCTGGGAAACACCCCCTAGGGTGGATAAGGCGCTCACACGCTTATCAAAACAAGTGGCGTTACCGTCTCCTGATACGGCCGCCCTCAAGGATCCAGCTGATAGGAGGCTGGAAACTACCCTAAAAAGTATATACACACATACTGGTGTTATACTGCGACCAGCCATCGCCTCAGCCTGGATGTGCAGTGCTGGGGTGGTCTGGTCGGATTCCCTGACTGAAAATATTGATACCCTGGATAGGGACAGTATTTTATTGACTTTAGAGCAATTAAAGGATGCTTTTCTTTATATGCGAGATGCTCAGAGGGATATTTGCACTCTGGCATCGAGAGTAAGTGCGATGTCCATATCTGCCAGAAGAAGTTTATGGACGCGACAGTGGTCAGGTGATGCGGATTCCAAACGGCATATGGAAGTATTGCCGTATAAAGGGGAGGAATTATTTGGCGTGGGTCTATCGGATCTGGTGGCCACGGCAACTGCCGGGAAATCCACCTTTTTACCTCAGACCCCCTCCCAACAGAAAAAGACACCGTCTTTTCAGCCGCAGTCCTTTCGGTCCTATAAGAACAAGCGGGCAAAAGGACAGTCATATCTGCCCCGAGGCAGAGGAAAGGGTAAGAGAAGGCAGCAAGCAGCTCCTTCCCAGGAACAGAAGCCCTCCCCGGGTTCTGCAAAGCCCTCAGCATGACGCTGGGGCTTTACAAGCGGACTCAGGAGCGGTGGGGGGTCGACTCAAGAATTTCAGCGCGCAGTGGGCTTGCTCACAGGTGGACCCCTGGATCCTGCAGGTAGTATCTCAGGGTTACAGGTTGGAATTCGAGAAGTCTCCCCCTCGCCGGTTCCTAAAGTCTGCTTTGCCAACGTCTCCCTCAGACAGGGCGACGGTATTGGAAGCCATTCACAAGCTGGTTTCTCAGCAGGTGATAGTCAAGGTACCCCTCCTACAACAGGGAAAGGGGTATTACTCCACGCTATTTGTGGTACCGAAGCCGGACGGCTCGGTAAGACCTATTCTAAATCTGAAATCTTTGAACCTGTACATACAAAAATTCAAGTTCAAGATGGAGTCACTCAGAGCAGTGATAGCGAATCTGGAAGAAGGGGACTTTATGGTGTCCCTGGACATCAAGGATGCTTACCTGCATGTCCCAATATGCCCTTCACACCAAGGGTACCTCATGTTCGTGGTGCAAAACTGTCATTATCAGTTTCAGACGCTGCCGTTTGGATTGTCCACGGCACCTCGGGTCTTTACCAAGGTAATGGCCGAGATGATGTTTCTTCTGCGAAGAAAAGGCGTATTAATTATCCCTTACTTGGACGATCTCCTGATAAGGGCAAGGTCCAGAGAACAGCTGGAAGACGTAGTAGCACTAACCCAAGTAGTGCTGCAACAGCACGGGTGGATTCTGAATTTTCCAAAATCTCAATTGAACCCGACGACACGTCTGCTGTTCCTGGGAATGATTCTGGACACGGTTCAGAAAAAGGTGTTTCTTCCGGAGGAGAAAGCCAGGGAGTTATCCGAACTTGTCAGGAACCTCCTAAAACCAGGAAAAGTGTCTGTGCATCAATGCACAAGAGTCCTGGGAAAGATGGTGGCTTCTTACGAAGCGATTCCATTCGGCAGATTCCACGCACAAACTTTTCAGTGGGATCTGCTGGACAAATGGTCCGGATCGCATCTGCAGATGCATCAGCGGATAACCTTATCGCCACGGACAAGGGTGTCTCTTCTGTGGTGGTTGCAGAGTGCTCATCTGTTAGAGGGCCGCAGATTCGGCATACAGGACTGGGTCCTGGTGACCACGGATGCCAGTCTGAGAGGCTGGGGAGTGGTCACACAGGGAAGAAACTTCCAGGGAGTATGGTCAAGCCTGGAGATGTCTCTTCACATAAATATACTGGAGCTAAGAGCGATTTACAATGCTCTAAGCCTGGCAAAACCCCTGCTTCAGGGTCAGCCGGTGTTGATCCAGTCGGACAACATCACGGCAGTCGCCCACGTAAACAGACAGGGCGGCACAAGAAGCAGGAGAGCAATGGCAGAAGCTGCAAGGATTCTTCGCTGGGCGGAAGATCATGTGATAGCACTGTCAGCAGTGTTCATTCCGGGAGTGGACAACTGGGAAGCAGACTTCCTCAGCAGACACGATCTACACCTGGGAGAGTGGGGACTTCATCCAGAAGTCTTCCACATGATTGTGAACCGTTGGGAAAAACCAAAGGTGGATATGATGGCGTCTCGCCTCAACAAAAAACTGGACAGGTATTGCGCCAGGTCAAGAGACCCTCAGGCAATAGCTGTGGACGCTCTGGTAACACCGTGGGTGTTCCAGTCAGTGTATGTGTTTCCTCCTCTGCCTCTCATACCAAAAGTACTGAGAATTATACGGCAAAGGGGAGTAAGAACGATACTCGTGGCTCCGGATTGGCCAAGAAGAACTTGGTACCCGGAACTTCAGGAGATGCTCACGGAAGATCCGTGGCCTCTACCTCTAAGACGGGACCTGCTTCAGCAGGGACCGTGTCTATTCCAAGACTTACCGCGGCTGCGTTTGACGGCATGGCGGTTGAACGCCGAATTCTAAGGGAAAAAGGCATTCCGGAAGAGGTCATTCCTACACTGGTAAAAGCCAGGAAGGAGGTGACTGCACAACATTATCACCGCATTTGGAGAAAATATGTTGCGTGGTGTGAGGCCAGGAAGGCCCCCACGGAGGAATTTCAACTGGGTCGATTCCTACATTTCCTGCAAACAGGATTGTCTATGGGCCTCAAATTGGGGTCCATTAAGGTTCAAATTTCGGCCCTGTCGATTTTCTTCCAGAAAGAATTGGCTTCAGTTCCTGAAGTCCAGACTTTTGTAAAAGGAGTACTACATATACAGCCCCCGGTTGTGCCCCCAGTGGCTCCGTGGGACCTTAATGTAGTTTTGGATTTTCTCAAATCCCATTGGTTTGAGCCACTCAAATCGGTGGATTTGAAATATCTTACGTGGAAAGTAACCATGCTACTGGCCCTGGCTTCAGCCAGGAGAGTATCAGAATTGGCGGCTTTATCGTATAAAAGCCCATATCTGATTTTCCATTCGGACAGGGCAGAACTGCGGACGCGTCCTCAGTTTCTGCCTAAGGTGGTGTCAGCGTTTCACCTGAACCAGCCTATTGTGGTGCCTGCGGCTACTAGCGATTTGGAGGATTCCAAGTTGCTGGACGTTGTCCGGGCATTGAAAATATATATTTCAAGGACGGCTGGAGTCAGAAAATCTGACTCGCTGTTTATACTGTATGCACCCAACAAGCTGGGTGCTCCTGCTTCTAAGCAGACGATTGCTCGTTGGATTTGTAGCACAATTCAACTTGCACATTCTGTGGCAGGCCTGCCACAGCCTAAATCTGTCAAGGCCCATTCCACAAGGAAGGTGGGCTCATCCTGGGCGGCTGCCCGAGGGGTCTCGGCATTACAACTCTGCCGAGCAGCTACGTGGTCGGGGGAGAACACGTTTGTAAAATTCTACAAATTTGATACCCTGGCTAAAGAGGACCTGGAGTTCTCTCATTCGGTGCTGCAGAGTCATCCGCACTCTCCCGCCCGTTTGGGAGCTTTGGTATAATCCCCATGGTCCTGACGGAGTCCCAGCATCCACTAGGACGTCAGAGAAAATAAGATTTTACTTACCGATAAATCTATTTCTCGTAGTCCGTAGTGGATGCTGGGCGCCCATCCCAAGTGCGGATTGTCTGCAATACTTGTACATAGTTATTGTTACAAAAAAATCGGGTTGTTATTGTTGTGAGCCGTCTGTTCAGAGGCTCCTACGTTTGTCATACTGTTAACTGGGTTCAGATCACAAGTTGTACGGTGTGATTGGTGTGGCTGGTATGAGTCTTACCCGGGATTCAAAATCCTTCCTTATTGTGTACGCTCGTCCGGGCACAGTATCCTAACTGAGGCTTGGAGGAGGATCATAGGGGGAGGAGCCAGTGCACACCACCTGATCCTAAAGCTTTATTTTTGTGCCCTGTCTCCTGCAGAGCCGCTAATCCCCATGGTCCTGACGGAGTCCCAGCATCCACTACGGACTACGAGAAATAGATTTATCGGTAAGTAAAATCTTATTATTTTTTATATCATTATCATCCAGTCTATATTAGCAGCAGACGCAGTACGGTAGTCCACGGCTGTAGCTACCTCTGTGTCGGCAGTCGCTCGTCCATCCATAATTGTATACCACCTACCTGTGGTGTTTTTTTTTTTTCTATCTTCTTGATACTAGTAGCTTACTTTAGGAGTCTGCAGTGCTGACAGTGTCCAGCAGGTCCGTCATTATAATATATACCTGTCCGGCTGCAGTAGTGATATATATATATTTTTTATATCATTATCATCCAGTCTATATTAGCAGCAGACGCAGTACGGTAGTCCACGGCTGTAGCTACCTCTGTGTCGGCTGTCGCTCATCCATCCATAATTGTATACCACCTACCTGTGGTGTTTTTTTTTTTCTATCTTCTTGATACTACTAGTAGCTTACTTTAGGAGTCTGCAGTGCTGCTGACAGTGTCCAGCAGGTCCGTCATTATATAATATATACCTGTCCGGCTGCAGTAGTGATATATATATATTTTTTATATCATTATCATCCAGTCTATATTAGCAGCAGACGCAGTACGGTAGTCCACGGCTGTAGCTACCTCTGTGTCGGCAGTCGCTCGTCCATCCATAATTGTATACCACCTACCTGTGGTGTTTTTTTTTTTTCTATCTTCTTGATACTACTAGTAGCTTACTTTAGGAGTCTGCAGTGCTGCTGACAGTGTCCAGCAGGTCCGTCATTATATAATATATACCTGTCCGGCTGCAGTAGTGATATATATATATTTTTTACATCATTATCATCCAGTCTATATTAGCAGCAGACGCAGTACGGTAGTCCACGGCTGTAGCTACCTCTGTGTCGGCAGTCGCTCGTCCATCCATAATTGTATACCACCTACCTGTTGTGTTTTTTTTTTCTATCTTCTTGATACTAGTAGCTTACTTTAGGAGTCTGCAGTGCTGACAGTGTCCAGCAGGTCCGTCATTATATAATATATACCTGTCCGGCTGCAGTAGTGATATATATATATTTTTTATATCATTATCATCCAGTCTATATTAGCAGCAGACGCAGTACGGTAGTCCACGGCTGTAGCTACCTCTGTGTCGGCAGTCGCTCGTCCATCCATAATTGTATACCACCTACCTGTGGTGTTTTTTTTTTTTTCTATCTTCTTGATACTAGTAGCTTACTTTAGGAGTCTGCAGTGCTGACAGTGTCCAGCAGGTCCGTCATTATATAATATATACCTGTCCGGCTGCAGTAGTGATATATATATATATTTTTTATATCATTATCATCCAGTCTATATTAGCAGCAGACGCAGTACGGTAGTCCACGGCTGTAGCTACCTCTGTGTCGGCAGTCGCTCGTCCATCCATAAGTATACTAGTATCCATCCATCTCCATTGTTTACCTGAGGTGCCTTTTAGTTGTGCCTATTAAAATATGGAGAACAAAAATGTTGAGGTTCCAAAAATAGGGAAAGATCAAGATCGACTTCCACCTCGTGCTGAAGCTGCTGCCACTAGTCATGGCCGAGACGATGAAATGCCAGCAACGTCGTCTGCCAAGGCCGATGCCCAATGTCATAGTACAGAGCATGTAAAATCCAAAACACCAAATATCAGTAAAAAAAGGACTCAAAAATCTAAAATAAAATTGTCGGAGGAGAAGCGTAAACTTGCCAATATGCCATTTACCACACGGAGTGGCAAGGAACGGCTGAGGCCCTGGCCTATGTTCATGGCTAGTGGTTCAGCTTCACATGAGGATGGAAGCACTCAGCCTCTCGCTAGAAAAATGAAAAGACTCAAGCTGGCAAAAGCACAGCAAAGAACTGTGCGTTCTTCGAAATCACAAATCCACAAGGAGAGTCCAATTGTGTCGTTTGCGATGCCTGACCTTCCCAACACTGGACGTGAAGAGCATGCGCCTTCCACCATTTGCACGCCCCCTGCAAGTGCTGGAAGGAGCACCCGCAGTCCAGTTCCTGATAGTCAGATTGAAGATGTCAGTGTTGAAGTACACCAGGATGAGGAGGATATGGGTGTTGCTGGCGCTGGGGAGGAAATTGACCAGGAGGATTCTGATGGTGAGGTGGTTTGTTTAAGTCAGGCACCCGGGGAGACACCTGTTGTCCGTGGGAGGAATAGGGCCATTGACATGCCTGGTGAAAATACAAAAAAAAACAGCTCTTCGGTGTGGAAGTATTTCAACAGAAATGCGGACAACATTTGTCAAGCCGTGTGTTGCCTTTGTCAAGCTGTAATAAGTAGGGGTAAGGACGTTAACCACCTTGGAACATCCTCCCTTATACGTCACCTGCAGCGCATTCATCATAAGTCAGTGACAAGTTCAAAACTTTGGGCGACAGCGGAAGCAGTCCACTGACCAGTAAATCCCTTCCTCTTGTAACCAAGCTCACGCAAACCACCCCACCAACTCCCTCAGTGTCAATTTCCTCCTTCCCCAGGAATGCCAATAGTCCTGCAGGCCATGTCACTGGCAATTCTGACGAGTCCTCTCCTGCCTGGGATTCCTCCGATGCATCCTTGCGTGTAACGCCTACTGCTGCTGGCGCTGCTGTTGTTGCTGCTGGGAGTCGATGGTCATCCCAGAGGGGAAGTCGTACTCGTAAGACCACTTTTACTACTTCCACCAAGCAATTGACTGTCCAACAGTCCTTTGCGAGGAAGATGAAATATCACAGCAGTCATCCTGCTGCAAAGCGGATAACTGAGGCCTTGGCATCCTGGGCGGTGAGAAACGTGGTTCCGGTATCCATCATTACTGCAGAGCCAACTAGAGACTTGTTGGAGGTACTGTGTCCCCGGTACCAAATACCATCTAGGTTCCATTTCTCTAGGCAGGCGATACCGAAAATGTACACAGACCTCAGAAAAAGACTCACCAGTGTCCTAAAAAATGCAGTTGTACCCAATGTCCACTTAACCACGGACATGTGGACAAGTGGAGCAGGGCAGGCTCAGGATTATATGACTGTGACAGCCCACTGGGTAGATGTATGGACTCCCGCCGCAAGAACAGCAGCGGCGGCACCAGTAGCAGCATCTCGCAAACGCCAACTCTTTCCTAGGCAGGCTACGCTTTGTATCACCGCTTTCCAGAATACGCACACAGCTAAAAACCTCTTACGGCAACTGAGGAAGATCATCGCAGAATGGCTTACCCCAATTGGACTCTCCTGTGGATTTGTGGCATCGGACAACGCCAGCAATATTGTGTGTGCATTAAATCTGGGCAAATTCCAGCACGTCCCATGTTTTGCACATACCTTGAATTTGGTGGTGCAGAATTATTTAAAAAACGAGAGGGGCGTGCAAGAGATGCTGTCGGTGGCCAGAAGAATTGCGGGACACTTTCGGCGTACAGGCACCACGTACAGAAGACTGGAGCACCACCAAAAACGCCTGAACCTGCCCTGCCATCATCTGAAGCAAGAAGTGGTAACGAGGTGGAATTCAACCCTCTATATGCTTCAGAGGTTGGAGGAGCAGCAAAAGGCCATTCAAGCCTATACAACTGAGCACAATATAGGAGGTGGAATGCACCTGTCTCAAGCGCAGTGGAGAATGATTTCAACGTTGTGCAAGGTTCTGCAACCTTTTGAACTTGCCACACGTGAAGTCAGTTCAGACACTGCCAGCCTGAGTCAGGTCATTCCCCTCATCAGGCTTTTGCAGAAGAAGCTGGAGACATTGAAGGAGGAGCTAACACAGAGCGATTCCGCTAGGCATGTGGGACTTGTGGATGGAGCCCTTAATTCGCTTAACAAGGATTCACGGGTGGTCAATCTGTTGAAATCAGAGCACTACATTTTGGCCACCGTGCTCGATCCTAGATTTAAAACCTACCTTGGATCTCTCTTTCCGGCAGACACAAGTCTGCTGGGGTTCAAAGAACTGCTGGTGACAAAATTGTCAAGTCAAGCGGAACGCGACCTGTCAACATCTCCTCCTTCACATTCTCCCGCAACTGGGGGTGTGAGGAAAAGGCTCAGAATTCCGAGCCCACCCGCTGGCGGTGATGCAGGGCAGTCTGGAGCGACTGCTGATGCTGACATCTGGTCCGGACTGAAGGACCTGACAACGATTACGGACATGTCGTCTACTGTCACTGCATATGATTCTCTCCCCATTGAAAGAATGGTGGAGGATTATATGAGTGACCGCATCCAAGTAGGCACGTCAGACAGTCCGTACTTATACTGGCAGGAAAAAGAGGCAATTTGGAGGCCCTTGCACAAACTGGCTTTATTCTACCTAAGTTGCCCTCCCACAAGTGTGTACTCCGAAAGAGTGTTTAGTGCCGCCGCTCACCTTGTCAGCAATCGGAGTACGAGTTTACATCCAGAAAATGTGGAGAAGATGATGTTCATTAAAATGAATTATAATCAATTCCTCCGTGGAGACATTCACCAGCAGCAATTGCCTCCACAAAGTACACAGGGAGCTGAGATGGTGGATTCCAGTGGGGACGAATTGATAATCTGTGAGGAGGGGGATGTACACGGTGATATATCGGAGGATGATGATGAGGTGGACATCTTGCCTCTGTAGAGCCAGTTTGTGCAAGGAGAGATTAATTGCTTCTTTTTTGGTGGGGGTCCAAACCAACCCGTCATTTCAGTCACAGTCGTGTGGCAGACCCTGTCACGGAAATGATGGGTTGGTTAAAGTGTGCATGTCCTGTTTATACAACATAAGGGTGGGTGGGAGGGCCCAAGGACAATTCCATCTTGCACCTCTTTTTTCTTTCATTTTTCTTTGCGTCATGTGCTGTTTGGGGAGTGTTTTTTGGAAGGGCCATCCTGCGTGACACTGCAGTGCCACTCCTAGATGGGCCAGGTGTTTGTGTCGGCCACTTGGGTCGCTTATCTTACTCACACAGCTACCTAATTGCGCCTCTTTTTTTCTTTGCGTCATGTGCTGTTTGGGGAGTGTTTTTTGGAAGGGCCATCCTGCGTGACACTGCAGTGCCACTCCTAGATGGGCCAGGTGTTTGTGTCGGCCACTTGGGTCGCTTATCTTACTCACACAGCTACCTAATCGCGCCTCTTTTTTTCTTTGCGTCATGTGCTGTTTGGGGAGTGTTTTTTGGAAGGGCCATCCTGCGTGACACTGCAGTGCCACTCCTAGATGGGCCAGGTGTTTGTGTCGGCCACTTGGGTCGCTTATCTTACTCACACAGCTACCTCATTGCGCCTCTTTTTTTTCTTCTTTGCGTCATGTGCTGTTTGGGGAGTGTTTTTTGGAAGGGCCATCCTGCGTGACACTGCAGTGCCACTCCTAGATGGGCCAGGTGTTTGTGTCGGCCACTTGGGTCGCTTATCTTACTCACACAGCTACCTAATTGCGCCTCTTTTTTTCTTTGCGTCATGTGCTGTTTGGGGAGTGTTTTTTGGAAGGGCCATCCTGCGTGACACTGCAGTGCCACTCCTAGATGGGCCAGGTGTTTGTGTCGGCCACTTGGGTCGCTTATCTTACTCACACAGCTACCTAATTGCGCCTCTTTTTTTCTTTGCGTCATGTGCTGTTTGGGGAGTGTTTTTTGGAAGGGCCATCCTGCGTGACACTGCAGTGCCACTCCTAGATGGGCCAGGTGTTTGTGTCGGCCACTTGGGTCGCTTATCTTACTCACACAGCTACCTCATTGCGCCTCTTTTTTTCTTTGCGTCATGTGCTGTTTGGGGAGTGTTTTTTGGAAGGGCCATCCTGCGTGACACTGCAGTGCCACTCCTAGATGGGCCAGGTGTTTGTGTCGGCCACTTGGGTCGCTTATCTTACTCACACAGCTACCTCATTGCGCCTCTTTTTTTCTTTGCGTCATGTGCTGTTTGGGGAGTGTTTTTTGGAAGGGCCATCCTGCGTGACACTGCAGTGCCACTCCTAGATGGGCCAGGTGTTTGTGTCGGCCACTTGGGTCGCTGAGCTTAGTCATCCAGCGACCTCGGTGCAAATTTTAGGACTAAAAATAATATTGTGAGGTGTGAGGTGTTCAGAATAGACTGAAAATGAGTGGAAATAATGGTTATTGAGGTTAATAATACTTTGGGATCAAAATGACCCCCAAATTCTATGATTTAAGCTGTTTTTTAGGGTTTTTTGAAAAAAAAAAACGAATCCAAAACACACCCGAATCCGACAAAAAAAATTCGGTGAGGTTTTGCCAAAACGCGTTCGAACCCAAAACACGGCCGCGGAACCAAACCCAAAACCAAAACACAAAACCCGAAAAATTTCCGGTGCTCATCACTAATTCTAATGTGAATGTAATAACTTTAAATAAGGTGTGATATCACATTTTCCTTATGTCAGTCACACAAAAGACAGGTGAGTCTGTGAGGTTATGCTGTGATGTCATAATGGGACTCAAACCAGAAAGAACCAGTCCCGGCTGGCCTGGTGGGATCTGTGAGGTCATGCTGTGATGTCATAACGGTATCAACTGCCTATATCCCGGCTTGGCTGCTGCCTCTCTCATTCTCCTTCAATACCTGGAGACACAAAGCTCACCGGCAGGAGTAGAAACAACTGGCAGGAGAAACACACTTGGCTGAGGTTAGTAACTGGACAAAGGCAAGGGCAGCTTAGTTAGATGTGGCAGCAGACTTAGGGGCTCATTTATCAGCTATTCAAAACCTGTTGCATATGTGCTCCAGCCAATCAGCTCCCAACTGTCATGTGTTTAAAAATGACCGTTGGGAGCTGATTGGCTGGAGCAACATTTATCATACGGAATGAGTTTTAAACAGCTAAAAATCATTGATAAATGGGCAACAAGAATCAGAGGGGAATAGAAATGATTGCTTTAATGATTTAATAAGACAGAACATAGGATACAGATTTTACAGATACTACACATTAAACTGGAAACAAATACATAGTAAATTAAATTATGTCATACTGTAGCTGGTGCTTATTTAAATAATACTATCATATGTTTTATTTAAAATGTTTTGTATTATACATGTGTATGTTAGTTTATTGTAGTGGTCACTGAGGTTTTCCATGATGGTTTCATCTTCTGCCACTGAAGCCAAACTACGGAGCTATTTATGTACTGAGAAATCCTCACCGCTCTCCTGGTTTCCTTATTACACACTGAGCCATAGAGTACATCAGCAATACATGGCCACCATTAATAGTAATCTAGGGGGAGATCTCTCATCCCTTCTAATGATGGGAGGTGTTGCCTATAGCAACAATCCAATGTTAACTACTGTATCATTGCATGGAGTATACTAGATAAATAATAGCTAGAAGATAATTGGTTGCTATGGGCAACAGCTCCTTTTTATACTCTTTAGAAGGTTTGATAAGTCTGAAAATATTAGGGAAGGCAGAAAGTAGGTTTATGTCGGACACCGCAGATGATTTTACAAATTCCAACAATGAAAATGTTCTCAGCTTACATAAGTATAATAGTAACCGGTGAAATGGACTGTCCAGAAAGGCCATTATACAGCTTACAGTTTCAGGTTCTAGCTGATCTTAAATATGAATGTATATCCTTAAATACTGTAGTTGATGTTACTTACAATTGTAAATGCATTGCAAGGCATCTAACACTGTCTACTCTTCATCTTTCTCCACATCAGCACTATGGCCCCGAGATGGATGATCACACTGTGGGAGACGATAACTGCCTGCTGTCCATGCAGAAGATACAGGAGCTGGAATGCACAGAGAAGAGATGCCCACTTGCCTCGCCATACCAGGCTTGAGGAAGAAATGCCTCCAACCAAGCCAGTGGGTTATGATCACACTGATGGCAGTTTATCCAAAAAACTATCTCCCAGTGAGAAGAACAAGGATCGCCAGATAAAAGTCCTCGATCTCATTAACAAACAGTTAGTCGAGGAGAACAACTTGTTAGCAGCAGAAAACACCTTATTAAAGATCAAGGTTGAAATGCTTAAAGACACGCTAACGAAGGTCATAGAGCTGTTGTAGGCCCCTGTGTAACTCCGCCGCTGTTACGGAGGCTCACCCAGTAGCTGACCAGTAACCATGGATTCTTATCTTTATGCACTCACCTATTAGAGCAGGGGGAAATATGCACTGAGAGGTTTCTGTAATCTTCTAATCGAAAAGGAGCGACCTTTCTTTTTTGAAGTCTGCAGAAATCTGTCAGTGTGTATTTTCCACCTTTTCTCACCTTCTCTAATAGGTAAGTACATAAAAACAGTGATCCATGGCCAACATCTACTGGTTACAGCTTACTGTGGTTATATCTGGTAGTTAATCTTTAACATCAATAAAGAGCCAGAGCAAAGATATTGTCTTCAGCGCATTATTGTCTCTATTTAATGTATTTGTAGTGAGAAATATATCTTATGTCTATCTAAATATATAACTATGATAATTATTTATAATATGAAAAAATATTCATATTGTCAGGGAAAACAATTCCATTATCACCAGTAAGGGGTGGGTGTAAGTCCCGATACTAATAGTGACTGTGGATGGAGATACTCGGCGGCACGTCCTTCTGTGTGAAGACAAACAGATAACCGGCATAGATGGCGGATATTCGCATTAGCAGACGACAGTAAACAGGCTGCTGCGGTTGCACAAAGCAGCGTCTGCCGATGTGTCCTTAGTGTTTCTATTAGTGTTTCACACCTTACACACTTAGACCTATTTTATCTCCTTATATGCTTCTTTTTACATATTATTTTAAGTCGGGATGCCGGTGGTCAGCATACCGACGCTGGGATCCCGGCCGCCAGAATGCCGGCAGGGGGCCGAGGGCTATTCCCACTCGTGGGGGTCCGTGACACTCATAGAGTGGGAATAGAACCAGGGCCGGATTAACAATGGGGCGGGTGGAGCTGCAGCTCCAGGCCCCCCATCACAATAGGCCCACAGCACCTGTTATGCTGCTGCAGCCAGGATTTTTTTTCCTGCTACAGCAGCTTACAAGTGACAGTACCTCCTGCGCGCAGTTAGATGTATTGATAGGTAGTAGATGCCGGCGGAACGGCTCAAAGCTCAAACACATGGGCAGGTGATGCAGGAACTCGGCAGGGGGCGGGGCTACGGGGTCCAGGGGGCGGGGCTACATGGGACACTAAGGCTGCCTGCTGCTCATGGCTGCTGCTGCTGTGAGAGGGAGAGTTGAAGCAGGAGAGAGAATGCAGGGACGGCCCAGCCCAGTGAGACTACACTATGCTGTAGTGTGTAAGGTACAGGGAATTGTGTGACTGTGTGTGTGACTTGTGTATGTATATATCTGTGTGTGTGACTTCCATGTGAACTTCTATATGTGTGTGTGTCTTGCATGTGAGCAGCTGCAGGGGTCAGGAGTTAGTATAGTGCAAGGGTAAGAAAGTGTGTGACTGTGATAGAGCGCAAGGGAGGGGGTGTGATAAAGCGCAGGAGGACGGAGTGTGTGACTGTGATAGAGCACGGGGGAGGGGGTGTGATAAAGCGCAGGAGGACGGAGTGTGTGACTGTGATAGAGCGTAGGGGAGGGGTAGTGATAAAGCGCAGTGGGAGGGAGTGTGTGACTGATAGAGCGCAAGGGATGGGGTGTGATAAAGCACAGTGGGAGGGAGTGTGGGACTGTGATAGAGCGTGGGGGAGGGGGGGTGTTACTGTGATAGACCATGGGGAGGGAGTGTAATAAAGTGCAGGGGGAGGGATTGTGTGACTGTGATAGAGCACGGGGAAGGGGGTGTGATAAAGCGCAGGGGGGAGGGAGTGTGTGACTGTGATAGAGCACGGGGGAGGGTGTGTGTGACTGTGATAAAGCACAAGGTGAGGGGTGTGATAAAGAGCAGGCAAAGGAAGTGTGTGATAGAGCATGTGGGGAGAGAGTGTGCTAAAGCGTAGGGCGCGGGGGAGGGGAGTGTGTTAATGTAATAGATTGTATTGTGGGGTGGGAGTGTGAATGTAATAGAGTGAGGGGGGAGGGAGTGTGTGAGTGTGATATAGCGCGGGGGGAGGGAGTGTGGTAAAGTGCAGGCCATGGGAGGAGAGTGTGTCAGTGTGATGTAGCGCAGGCCGCGGGGGGGAGGGAGTGTGTCAGTGTGATACAGCACAGGCCACAAGGGAGTGTGGGGGCAATGTGTTTTTCCTACTGAGGCCATTGAGGTTTTTTTCCGCCCTTTTGGGGTCCAGTGTGTTTTATTTTACCTGTAGGTGCCAATGTTTTTGTTTGTATTTTCCTGTCGGGTGCCAATGTGTCTTAAGAATGATTACCAGCTCAGTGGTATGAATATGAAGTCAACTGTTTCCCATAACTGGAGATTTCTCAAGGTGATGTAAAATTCAAAAGTGGTTATATCGTTTGTGTATCGGTGAGTGCCCTGTTAGTGGAAAATTGCCTGCATGTGATCACCTTTGGATGCGGTGACATTATGTAGCACCCTTACTGGTGAGACTGCGGGAGGAGTGCATATTGCTTTAAATAATAATTCATATAAGCGTGTATTTTACCCAGAAATTAGGATCAAGAACTCGCTTATATAAAACAAAATGGTCTCTGGAGATGCACTCTGTGTACAGCCAATCCCTGCTTGCCTGTATAGAAAAGTTTTGTGTATAGTAAATATTGTTTGTTTGGGGGGGAGGGAGCAAACTGAGTGTGCTGCTTGTAGTGTTTTATATACTGTGGGGTATATTTACTAAGCTCCCGATTTTGACCGAGATGCCGTTTTTTCTTCAAAGTGTCATCTCGGTTAATCTCGGTCATTTACTAAACACTAATCACGGCAGTGATGAGGGCATTCGTAATTTTTTGCTAGTTCAGGTAAAAAATTACGAATGAATACACCATCGGTCAAATTACGCCTGTTTAGATATGAATCTCGGTCATTTACTAAGAAGTGCAAAGCAAAAAAACACAAAACACTGCCGTGAAAAATTACAACTCGTAAAAAAGTCCTAAAAAAAAACAGACCTGCTTTTTTTTTCCGTGATTTGAGATGCATGCAGGGATCCATGAGATCCGTGCATGTATATCAGTGGGAAGGGGTGGGAAAGTGCTTATTTTTGCCAAAAAAATTGCGTGGGGTCCCCCCTCCTAAGCATAACCAGCCTCGGGCTCTTTGAGCCGATCCTGGTTGCAGAAATATGGGGGAAAAAATGACAGGGGTTCCCCCATATTTAAGCAACCAGCATCGGGCTCTGCGCCTGGTCCTGGTCCCAAAAATACGGGGGACAAAAAGAGTAGGGGTCCCCCGTATTTTTAAAACCAGCACCGGGCTCCACTAGCTGGACAGATAATGCCACAGCCGGGGGTCACTTTTATACAGCGCCCTGCGGCCGTGGCATCAAAAATCCAACTAGTCACCCCTGGCCGGGGTACCCTGGGGGAGTGGGAACCCCTTCAATCAAGGGGTCCCCCCCCCCAGCCACCCAAGGGCCAGGGGTGAAGCCCGAGGCTGTCCCCCCCCCATCCAATGGGCTGCGGATGGGAGGGCTGATAGCCTTTGTTGTAAAATAAAAGATATTGTTTTTAGTAGCAGTACTACAAGTCCCAGCAAGCCTCCCCCGCATGCTGGTACTTGGAGAACCACAAGTACCAGCATGCGGCGGAAAAACGGGCCCGCTGGTACCTGTAGTACTACCACTAAAAAAATACCCAAAAAAACACAAGACACACACACCGTGAAAGTATAATTTTATTACATACATACACACATACATACATACTTACCTTATGTTCTCACGCAGGTCGGTCCTCTTCTCCAGTAGAATCCAAGGGCTACCTGTTGAAGAAATTCTACTCACCAGATCCATGGGTCCAGGCTCCTCGGCAAATCCAGGGTTAATCCACGTACTTGAATAAATAAAAAAAAACGGTGTCCCGACCACGAACTGAAAGGGGACCCATGTTTGCACATGGGTCACCTTCCCACGAATGCCAGAAACCCACTTTGACTTCTGTCTAAGTGGGTTTCTTCAGCCAATCAGGGAGTGCCACGTTGTAGCACTCTCCTGATCAGCTGTGTGCTGCTGTCCTCACTGACAGGCGGCACACGGCAGTGTTACAATGTAGCGCCTATGCGCTCCATTGTAACCAATGCTGGGAACTTTCTGCTCAGCGGTGACGTCACTTTAGGTCAACCGCAGGGCAGAAAGTTCCCATCATTGGTTACAATGTAGCGCATAGGCGCTACATTGTAACACTGCCGCGTGCTGCCTGTCAGTGAGGACAGCAGCACACAGCTGATCAGGAGAGTGCTACAACGTGGCACTCCCTGATTGGCTGAAGAAACCCACTTAGACAGAAGTCAAAGTGGGTTTCTGGCATTCGTGGGAAGGTGACCCATGTGCAAACATGGGTCCCCTTTCAGTTCGTGGTCGGGACACCGTTTTTTTTTATTTATTCAAGTACGTGGATTAACCCTGGATTTGCCGAGGAGCCTGGACCCATGGATCTGGTGAGTAGAATTTCTTCAACAGGTAGCCCTTGGATTCTACTGGAGAAGAGGACCGACCTGCGTGAGAACATAAGGTAAGTATGTATGTATGTGTGTATGTATGTAATAAAATTATACTTTCACGGTGTGTGTGTCTTGTGTTTTTTTGGGTATTTTTTTAGTGGTAGTACTACAGGTACCAGCGGGCCCGTTTTTCCGCCGCATGCTGGTACTTGTGGTTCTCCAAGTACCAGCATGCGGGGGAGGCTTGCTGGGACTTGTAGTACTGCTACTAAAAACAATATCTTTTCATTATCACAAATGGCTATCAGCCTCCCCATCCGCAGCCCATTGGATGGGGGGGGACAGCCTCGGGCTTCACCCCTGGCCCTTGGGTGGCTGGGGGGGGGGGACCCCTTGATTGAAGGGGTCCCCACTCCCCCAGGGTACCCCGGCCAGGGGTGACTAGTTGGATTTTTGATGCCACGGCCGCAGGGCGCTGTATAAAAGTGACCCCCGGCTGTGGCATTATCTGTCCAGCTAGTGGAGCCCGGTGCTGGTTTTAAAAATACGGGGGACCCCTACTCTTTTTGTCCCCCGTATTTTTGGAACCAGGACCAGGCGCAGAGCCCGATGCTGGTTGCTTAAATATGGGGGAACCCCTGTCAATTTTTTCCCCATATTTCTGCAACCAGGATCGGCTCAAAGAGCCCGAGGCTGGTTATGCTTAGGAGGGGGGACCCCACGCATTTTTTTTTTGGGATTTTACATTGTTTAATTAAAAAAAAAAAAAATAAGAACCCCAGCACGGATCACACAGATCCGGCCGAGATTGATTGTAAAAAAAAACGGCAGTGTTTTGCTAATCACTGCCGTAAAAATAGGTAAAAAAAAACGAATGACATCGACATCGGAAGCAAAGAAAAAAACGAATACGACAGCTTAGTAAATCCATCGTAATCAATTCAAAAAGTTGCAGTTTTACACTGTCGATGTCATTCGTGATTGAACTTTGACCTATTTTCGGAAATTACGAATCTTAGTAAATATACCCCTGTGTGTTGGGTCCTTTTTTGTGTATTGCCAACCCCCCTCAATAAAAACCAAAGCCTGCCCCGCTGTCCCCCAAAAAATATTTTATGTGTATAGCACCAGAATATAATATACAGATAGTTTAGCACCATTAAAACAGGATTCAGTCAGGATCCCTGTAGTCGGGATCCTGGCAGTCGAAATACCGATGCCAGAATCCCGACAGTACTCAGAAAACCGGCGCCGGAATCTCGAACAATGATTACACAGACCACCAGAGATAAGCCGCGGGGGGGAGGGATGTTAGGTTTAGGTTGCGGGGGGGCGCGGAATGAGGTCAGGGTTAAGCTGTGGGGAGGGAGGGTAAGGGTTAGGCACGCCCGGGGAGCGTTAGTCTGCGGTGGGGGGCGGTTAGGGTTAGGCTACGGGAATGGTGGGTTAGGGTTAGGGGGGGTTAGGGATCAGGGTTAGCTTAGTTAATTAGTTCATGTCGGTATTTTCAACATCAGGATGCCGCTGTCTGTATTTTGACAGCTGGCATCCCAACCGTCGGGATCCTGATACCAACCCCATTAAAACATATATAATAACCAAAATATTGGGCCTGATTCTGAGTCAAACTCAGGCACATCTGTGTGTGCATCTTTTGCTTCTGTATGCTATTATTGGTACAAGCCCTTCGTTGGTGTACAGCGGTGCGTGTGTATATGCAAGCAGTGACATGTCCACTTACAGCTTCTTTAGACATTGCAAACCCTCTTGGTGCATCTTAAAACACAAACTTCAAGAACTGCACCTGCCCCATGCTAGGTGCAGATCTCTGACAGACTACTGCCTCCAATGTTTGCAATTAATTATTATTTTATTATTATTCTTTATTTATATGGCGCCACGAGGGTTCCGCAGCGCCCAATTACAGAGTACATAAATAATCAAACAGGAAAACAGCAACTTACAGTTGAAGACAGTATGGGATAAGTACAGGGTAAATAAACATAGTTACATCAGCAGATGACACTGGAATAAGTATCAGGTGGCAGAAGACTGCTGGATGTGGTACAGTTGAAGAATATTAAAGTAAGACAAAGGAAAAGCACATGAGGGAAGAGGGCCCTGCTCGTGAGAGCTTACAATCTAAAGGGGAGGGGTAGACAGGCAGGGGTGACACAGATGGGGTACATAGAGAATGTGGAATAGAGGCTTAAGATGAGATTTGGCTGGGTTTGGTGAAGAAGTGGGTCTTGAGAGCCCGTTTGAAGTTTTGTAGAGAGGTGGAGAGTCTGAGGGGGAGAGGTAGGGAATTCCAGAGAAGTGGTGCAGCACGCGAAAAATCTTGGAGGTAGGAGTGGGAGGAAGTAATCCGTAGGCAGGAGAGTCGTCGTGCATTACCAGAGCGAAGAGGACGGGTGGGAGTGTAAAGGGAGATAAGGTCAGAGATGTAGGTGGGAGAGGAGTGGGTGAGGGCTTTGTAAGCGAGTGTGAGAAGCTTGAAATGGATTCTGAAAGGGAAGGGGAGCCAGTGAAGGGCTAGTAGGAGAGGAGAGGTAGACGTAGTGCGTTTGGTGAGGAAAATGAGCCGGGCAGCAGCTTTGAGGATAGATTGGAGTGGAGAGAGGTGTTTGTCAGGAATGCCAGTCAGGAGGAGATTACAGTAGTCCAGTCTGGAGATGACCAGTGAGTGGATAAGAGTCTTAGTAGCATCCTGGGTCAGAAAGGGTCTGATCCTGGAAATATTTTTTAGATGAAAACGGCAGATTTGTGAGAGGTGCTGAATGTGTGGTTTGAAGGAGAAGGAGGAGTCAAGGATTACTCCAAGACAGCGAACTTGGGGGCTAGAGGAGATAGTAGTGCCATCAATAGATAATGAGATTGTAGAAGGTGAGGTTATGCGGGAGGGATGGAAGATGATCAGCTCGGTCTTAGACATGTTAACTTTAAGAAAGCGCTGTGACATCCAGGAAGAGGTAGCAGAGAGACAGTTGGAGATACGAGTGAGGAGAGCAGGGGAGAGGTCTGCAGAGGAAAGATAGATTTGGGTGTCATCAGCATAGAGATGATATTGGAAGCCAAAAGAACTAATGAGTGAGTTGAGAGTGGCAAAGAGGCGCCGGGGGTTGGAAAACTGGGAAGAGATGAGGTTCTTGAAGTATGACTGTTTAGCAAGAGAAAGGGCAGCACTGAAGGATGAGAGCATAAGTTTGAAATGGAGGAAGTCTGCCTTAGAGCGTGATGTCCTCCAGTGACGCTCAGCAGTACGTGAGCATTTTTGCAGATATCTGGTGCATTTGGTGTGCCAGGGTTGAGGTGTTAATTTGCAAGGGTGAATAGTGGTTGGTGGAGCAACAGAGTCAAGAGCAGAAGTGAGGGATGCATTGTATAGGGAAGTGGCTTGTTCAGGGCATGAGAGAGAGAGAATAGGAGAGAAGTGAATCAAACAAGGAGGAAAGGAATGTGGTGTCAATAGCTTCAATGTTACGCTTAGTGATGGTAGCCTTAGGAGGTAGAGATGGGGAAGTCGAGAGAGATAGGTTAAAGGAAAGCAGGTGGTGGTCAGAGAGGGGAAATGGGGAATTGGACAAATCTGAAATATCACAGCGGTGAGTGAAGACCAGATCCAGTGAGCTCCCATTCACATGGGAGGGTGAGGAGGTCCACTGGGAGAGACCAAGTGAAGAGGTAAGGTTAAGGAGTTTAGAGGCAGGGGATTGTGTGGGGATGTCAATAGGGATGTTAAAATCGCCTAGGATAATGGAGGGAATGTCAGAAGAGAGGAAGTGAGGAAGCCAGGAAGCAAAGTTGTTGATGAATTTGGAAGCAGCGCCAGGGGGGCGGTAAATGACAGCTACTCTAAGATGGACTGGTTGGAAAAGGCGTATAGTATGGACCTCAAATGTAGAGAATGTAAGGGATGGTTCTGGTGGTATGAGTTGGTAGGAGTAACTAGAAGGTAAAAGGACCCCAACACCACCCCCCATGGCGACCCCCAGGTCGGGTGTGTGTGTGAATGCGAGGCCTCCAGCAGAGAGAGCAGCAGGAGAGGTAGTGTCAGAGGGCGTAATCCAAGTTTCAGTAATGGCTAGTAGGGGATTTCACTACAACTGCAGTGACATTCCTACAACATGTCCGTAAGATGGTGCATCTCTGTGGTGTCTTATGCCATTCCCCAGTCAGCAACCCCTGATACATTATACTGTAGCTATGTATTGGAGATGAGCAATTTGGGTTTGAATCTGTGTGTGTGTGTGTGTGTGTGTGTGTGTGTGTGTGTGTGTGTGTGTGTGTGTGTACACATACTACTACACATACTACTATATGCTGGGTCACCTCAGTCTTCCCCCTGTTCTGCCCTGTCCGTGTGACACCCTCCCTCCAACCCCACCCCCTCTTTCCACCATTCCTGATATATCTTCTCAGTATAACTACTTATTACAAAGGTAAAACATTTTTTTTTATTTAGATAGATTTCACATTCATGACATCCCTAAGCGACATGTAGCCTCTTTCGTTGAGAGGTTTCATATTTATGTCATCACTAAGCACCATTTACCATATTACAGTCACATTAACAAGAGATGTTTTCTTTTGTTCGTTTGTAGATTCTCACATTACACTATTGATATACAGTAACTGAAGAAGTGAGGGAGATTGAGGTTTTTCACGGTAGGTGCTAGTCACACCCCCTGTGCAGACCACACCCTCACAACATCAACCACACCCCCAACATTACTAGTCACACCCCCATAGAGTTTTCACATCCCCTGCGGTGGCATGAAATAGGCCCCTCATAAATTTCAGCTCCAGGCCCATATGGACCTTAATCTGGCACTGCTTATGCCAAGTAAAGCAAGGTTGTGTCCACATGGTTGTGAACAGAAGCAGACACAGAGACGCATGCAGGCCCGGCGACAGGAGGGGTCATAGGGGACACCCGTACCAGGCCCTAAGAATCTGGCACAGAAAAATGGGGCCAGCCCTTCACTATGAGAGAGGCACCGCAGCAGGCAGCAACAGCAGGGGAGCAGCCAGCATGAAGTAACACCACCTTCCATAGCTTCACTCAGAGCCTAACAGGGAAGGGAGAGAGATGTTGTGTTGAGTCTTATGGCCAATATGATGTTTAATTAACAGAATCCTAATACTTCTGAAGGAGGTCAGTGCCATAAGCAGTGTTTTATCCTTAATTGAGGCTATTGCGGATACACAGTAACATTAACAAACAACGAAAGCACAGTGAACATTGGGTTTATACAAAGTCTCCCATAATCAAATAGGGAAATCAATAGGGAAACCCTGCCATAAAATAATAACTCATATTCTAATTAGTGATGAGCGGGTTCGGTTCCTCGGAATCCGAACCCCCCCGAACTTCAGCCTTTTTACACGGATCCGAGGCAGACTCGGATCTTCCCGCCTTGCTCGGCTAACCCGAGCGCGCCCGAACGTCATCATCCCGCTGTCGGATTCTCGCGAGGCTCGGATTCTATCGCGAGACTCGGATTCTATATAAGGAGCCGCGCGTCGCCGCCATTTTCACACGTGCATTGAGATTCATAGGGAGAGGACGTGGCTGGCGTCCTCTCCATTTAGATTAGAAGAGAGAGAGTGAGAGTGAGACACTTGATTTACTGGAGCTTAGGAGTACTCAAAGAGTGCAGAGTTTACTAGTGACTGACCAGTGACCACCAGTGCAGTTTTATTATATTATTATTTAATATAATCCGTTCTCTGCCTGAAAAAAAACGATACACAGTGACACAGTAACAGTATACCATATCTGTGCTCAGCCTCAGTGTGCTGCATCATCTATGTATATCTGACTGTGCTGAGTGCTCAGTGCTCACACAGCTTAATTGTGGGGGAGACTGGGGAGCAGTAGCAGGAGTACATATTATTTAACAGTGCACACTTTTGCTGCCAGAGTGCCACTGCCAGTGTGACTGACCAGTGACCACTGTCTGACCACCAGGATATTGTGATTGTCTGCCTGAAAAAGTTAAACACTCGTCGTGTGGTGTTTTTTTTCTATAAACGCATTCTGCTGACAGTGTCCAGCAGGTCCGTCATTAATTATATAATATATACCTGTCCGGCTGCAGTAGTGATATATATATATATATTTTTTATATCATTATCATCCAGTCTATATTAGCAGCAGACGCAGTACGGTAGTCCACGGCTGTAGCTACCTCTGTGTCGGCAGTCGCTCGTCCATCCATAATTGTATACCACCTACCTGTGGTGTTTTTTTTTTTTTCTATCTTCTTGATACTAGTAGCTTACTTTAGGAGTCTGCAGTGCTGACAGTGTCCAGCAGGTCCGTCATTATAATATATACCTGTCCGGCTGCAGTAGTGATATATATATATTTTTTATATCATTATCATCCAGTCTATATTAGCAGCAGACGCAGTACGGTAGTCCACGGCTGTAGCTACCTCTGTGTCGGCAGTCGCTCGTCCATCCATAATTGTATACCACCTACCTGTGGTGTTTTTTTTTTTTCTATCTTCTTGATACTACTAGTAGCTTACTTTAGGAGTCTGCAGTGCTGCTGACAGTGTCCAGCAGGTCCGTCATTATATAATATATACCTGTCCGGCTGCAGTAGTGATATATATATATTTTTTATATCATTATCATCCAGTCTATATTAGCAGCAGACGCAGTATGGTAGTCCACGGCTGTAGCTACCTCTGTGTCGGCAGTCGCTCGTCCATCCATAAGTATACTAGTATCCATCCATCTCCATTGTTTACCTGAGGTGCCTTTTAGTTGTGCCTATTAAAATATGGAGAACAAAAATGTTGAGGTTCCAAAAATAGGGAAAGATCAAGATCGACTTCCACCTCGTGCTGAAGCTGCTGCCACTAGTCATGGCCGAGACGATGAAATGCCAGCAACGTCGTCTGCCAAGGCCGATGCCCAATGTCATAGTACAGAGCATGTAAAATCCAAAACACCAAATATCAGTAAAAAAAGGACTCAAAAATCTAAAATAAAATTGTCGGAGGAGAAGCGTAAACTTGCCAATATGCCATTTACCACACGGAGTGGCAAGGAACGGCTGAGGCCCTGGCCTATGTTCATGGCTAGTGGTTCAGCTTCACATGAGGATGGAAGCACTCAGCCTCTCGCTAGAAAAATGAAAAGACTCAAGCTGGCAAAAGCACAGCAAAGAACTGTGCGTTCTTCGAAATCACAAATCCACAAGGAGAGTCCAATTGTGTCGTTTGCGATGCCTGACCTTCCCAACACTGGACGTGAAGAGCATGCGCCTTCCACCATTTGCACGCCCCCTGCAAGTGCTGGAAGGAGCACCCGCAGTCCAGTTCCTGATAGTCAGATTGAAGATGTCAGTGTTGAAGTACACCAGGATGAGGAGGATATAGGTGTTGCTGGCGCTGGGGAGGAAATTGACCAGGAGGATTCTGATGGTGAGGTGGTTTGTTTAAGTCAGGCACCCGGGGAGACACCTGTTGTCCGTGGGAGGAATAGGGCCATTGACATGCCTGGTGAAAATACCAAAAAAATCAGCTCTTCGGTGTGGAAGTATTTCAACAGAAATGCGGACAACATTTGTCAAGCCGTGTGTTGCCTTTGTCAAGCTGTAATAAGTAGGGGTAAGGACGTTAACCACCTCGGAACATCCTCCCTTATACGTCACCTGCAGCACATTCATCATAAGTCAGTGACAAGTTCAAAAACTTTGGGCGACAGCGGAAGCAGTCCACTGACCAGTAAATCCCTTCCTCTTGTAACCAAGCTCACGCAAACCACCCCACCACAGTGGCAAACGCAGGATTTAGCGAGGGGGGTTTCCGTGGGTGTGTATGTATATGTGCATGTATGTGTAATATATATATATATATATATATATATATACGCAGTGGTCGAAGTGAAATTTTGAAGTGGGGGTATGCAAAAGTCAAGGACGTAATTATGCGCGCCCAAGACGCGCGCGCTCCAGAAAGGGGGCGTATTCACCCAAAAGGGGGCGTGGCCACCCAAAAGGGGGCGTGTCCAGTGTAGTAGAACCCCTTATACTATCTAGTACTGGTGCCCCTTTCACCTTATAGCACACGGTACGAGCTGAAATTCACAATATAGCACACGGTACGAGCCGAAACTCACATTGTAGCACACTGAATGAGCCGAAATTCACATTGTAGCACACTGAATGAGCCGAAATTCACATTGTAGCACACAGAATGAGCCGAAATTCACATTATAGCACACGGTACGAGCCGAAACTCACATTGTAGCACACTGAATGAGCCGAAACTCACATTGTAACACACTGAATGAGCCGAAATTTACATTGTAGCACACTGAATGAACCGAAACTCACATTGAAGCACACTGAATGAGCCCAAACTCACATTGTAGCACACTGAATGAGCCGAAACTCACATTGTAGCACACTGAATGAGCCGAAATTCACATTGTAGCACACTGAATGAGCCGAAATTCACATTGTAGCACACTGAATGAGCCGAAATTCACATTGTAGGACACTGAATGAGCTGAAATTCACATTGTATCACACTGAATGAGCCGAAATTCACATTGTAGCACACTGAATGAGCCGAATTTCACATTGCAGCACACTGAATGAGCCGAAATTTACATTGTAGCACACTGAATGAGCCAAAATTCACGTTGTAGCACACTGAATGAGCCGAAACTCACATTGTAGCACACTGAATGAGCCGAAACTCACATTGTAGCACACTGAATGAGCTGAAATTGTGACAGCAGGGACAGCCAGAGTGACGAGACGACAGGGAGAGAGAGAGTGATGACAGGGAGAGACAGCGACGACAGGGAGAGAGAGAGTGACGACAGTGACGACAGGGAGAGAGAGTGACAACAGTGACGACAGGGAGAGAGAGTGACGACAGAGAGAGAGAGTGACGATAGCGATGACGGAGAGAGAGTGATGACAGGGAGAGAGAGTGACGACAGTGACGACAGGGAGAGAGAGTGATGACAGGGAGAGAGAGTGACGGCAGTGACGACAGGGAGAGAGAGTGACGACAGTTACGACAGGGAGAGAGAGTGACGACAGGGAGAGAGAGTGACGACAGTGATGACAGGGAGAGAGACTGACGACAGGGAGAGAGTGACGACAGGGAGAGAGGTGACAGCAGGGGAACATTACCTCATTTGTTGCTGGTGGCTGGCAGCGCTGAGCTGCTGGCAGCGGCGGGAGGCTGGTGGCTGGTGGCGAGCAGCGTGCGGTGAGCGGCGGGCGGCTGGCGGTGAGCGGCGTGCGGCGGCGGGTGGCTGTGAGCTAATACAGCGCTCTACACAGCCGCTGGCTGCAGCGCAGGGACGGGGAGTACAATGTACAGCAGGATCGCCACTTATATATATACACACATACCTACATGTGTATATATATATATATATATACATACACACACACACACACATAAATACATACATACATACATATATACCACATTAAAATATACATACACAAACGCACACATATACACAAGTACACATCCATACATACATACATACTGTACATACACCAGTGCACAAACACACAGGCATACTGTACATACAAGCATACAAATACACACATAAACACTGGCTGCAAACTTACATGATCCATCAGGGCCTGGGAGCAGAAGGACGGCGGAGTGAGGACGGAGCGGAGGGAGCTGCTGTTGCTGAGCATGCGCAGCCAGCAGCTCCCCCGGCACATTCTGTAAGCACAGCAGAGAGCTCCACAGCTCTCTCTTGCTGCTGCAGCTCCGCGGTCGCGATCGCGGTAGCGGCTTTTGCTGAGACGGAGGCAAAGCTGTCTCCGTCTCAAAATGGAAATCTCGGCTCATCAGGGGGGGTTTCCAGGCACTCGGAAACCCCCCTGCGTGCGCCACTGCACCAACTCCCTCAGTGTCAATTTCCTCCTTCCCCAGGAATGCCAATAGTCCTGCAGGCCATGTCACTGGCAATTCTGACGAGTCCTCTCCTGTCTGGGATTCCTCCGATGCATCCTTGCGTGTAACGCCTACTGCTGCTGGCGCTGCTGTTGTTGCTGCTGGGAGTCGATGGTCATCCCAGAGGGGAAGTCGTACTCGTAAGACCACTTTTACTACTTCCACCAAGCAATTGACTGTCCAACAGTCCTTTGCGAGGAAGATGAAATATCACAGCAGTCATCCTGCTGCAAAGCGGATAACTGAGGCCTTGGCATCCTGGGCGGTGAGAAACGTGGTTCCGGTATCCATCATTACTGCAGAGCCAACTAGAGACTTGTTGGAGGTACTGTGTCCCCGGTACCAAATACCATCTAGGTTCCATTTCTCTAGGCAGGCGATACCGAAAATGTACACAGACCTCAGAAAAAGACTCACCAGTGTCCTAAAAAATGCAGTTGTACCCAATGTCCACTTAACCACGGACATGTGGACAAGTGGAGCAGGGCAGGCTCAGGACTATATGACTGTGACAGCCCACTGGGTGGATGTATGGACTCCCGCCGCAAGAACAGCAGCGGCGGCACCAGTAGCAGCATCTCGCAAACGCCAACTCTTTCCTAGGCAGGCTACGCTTTGTATCACCGCTTTCCAGAATACGCACACAGCTAAAAACCTCTTACGGCAACTGAGGAAGATCATCGCAGAATGGCTTACCCCAATTGGACTCTCCTGTGGATTTGTGGCATCGGACAACGCCAGCAATATTGTGTGTGCATTAAATCTGGGCAAATTCCAGCACGTCCCATGTTTTGCACATACCTTGAATTTGGTGGTGCAGAATTATTTAAAAAACGAGAGGGGCGTGCAAGAGATGCTGTCGGTGGCCAGAAGAATTGCGGGACACTTTCGGCGTACAGGCACCACGTACAGAAGACTGGAGCACCACCAAAAACGCCTGAACCTGCCCTGCCATCATCTGAAGCAAGAAGTGGTAACGAGGTGGAATTCAACCCTCTATATGCTTCAGAGGTTGGAGGAGCAGCAAAAGGCCATTCAAGCCTATACAACTGAGCACGATATAGGAGGTGGAATGCACCTGTCTCAAGCGCAGTGGAGAATGATTTCAACGTTGTGCAAGGTTCTGCAACCTTTTGAACTTGCCACACGTGAAGTCAGTTCAGACACTGCCAGCCTGAGTCAGGTCATTCCCCTCATCAGGCTTTTGCAGAAGAAGCTGGAGACATTGAAGGAGGAGCTAACACAGAGCGATTCCGCTAGGCATGTGGGACTTGTGGATGGAGCCCTTAATTCGCTTAACAAGGATTCACGGGTGGTCAATCTGTTGAAATCAGAGCACTACATTTTGGCCACCGTGCTCGATCCTAGATTTAAAACCTACCTTGGATCTCTCTTTCCGGCAGACACAAGTCTGCTGGGGTTCAAAGAACTGCTGGTGACAAAATTGTCAAGTCAAGCGGAACGCGACCTGTCAACATCTCCTCCTTCACATTCTCCCGCAACTGGGGGTGCGAGGAAAAGGCTCAGAATTCCGAGCCCACCCGCTGGCGGTGATGCAGGGCAGTCTGGAGCGACTGCTGATGCTGACATCTGGTCCGGACTGAAGGACCTGACAACGATTACGGACATGTCGTCTACTGTCACTGCATATGATTCTCTCCCCATTGAAAGAATGGTGGAGGATTATATGAGTGACCGCATCCAAGTAGGCACGTCAGACAGTCCGTACTTATACTGGCAGGAAAAAGAGGCAATTTGGAGGCCCTTGCACAAACTGGCTTTATTCTACCTAAGTTGCCCTACCACAAGTGTGTACTCCGAAAGAGTGTTTAGTGCCGCCGCTCACCTTGTCAGCAATCGGCGTACGAGGTTACATCCAGAAAATGTGGAGAAGATGATGTTCATTAAAATGAATTATAATCAATTCCTCCGTGGAGACATTCACCAGCAGCAATTGCCTCCACAAAGTACACAGGGAGCTGAGATGGTGGATTCCAGTGGGGACGAATTGATAATCTGTGAGGAGGGGGATGTACACGGTGATATATCGGAGGATGATGATGAGGTGGACATCTTGCCTCTGTAGAGCCAGTTTGTGCAAGGAGAGATTAATTGCTTCCTTTTTGGTGGGGGTCCAAACCAACCCGTCATTTCAGTCACAGTCGTGTGGCAGACCCTGTCAATGAAATGATGGGTTGGTTAAAGTGTGCATGTCCTGTTTATACAACATAAGGGTGGGTGGGAGGGCCCAAGGACAATTCCATCTTGCACCTCTTTTTTCTTTCATTTTTCTTTGCGTCATGTGCTGTTTGGGGAGTGTTTTTTGGAAGGGCCATCCTGCGTGACACTGCAGTGCCACTCCTAGATGGGCCAGGTGTTTGTGTCGGCCACTTGGGTCGCTTATCTTACTCACACAGCTACCTCATTGCGCCTCTTTTTTTTCTTCTTTGCGTCATGTGCTGTTTGGGGAGTGTTTTTTGGAAGGGCCATCCTGCGTGACACTGCAGTGCCACTCCTAGATGGGCCAGGTGTTTGTGTCGGCCACTTGGGTCGCTTATCTTACTCACACAGCTACCTCATTGCGCCTCTTTTTTTCTTTGCATCATGTGCTGTTTGGGGAGTGTTTTTTGGAAGGGCCATCCTGCGTGACACTGCAGTGCCACTCCTAGATGGGCCAGGTGTTTGTGTCGGCCACTTGGGTCGCTGAGCTTAGTCATCCAGCGACCTCGGTGCAAATTTTAGGACTAAAAATAATATTGTGAGGTGTGAGGTGTTCAGAATAGACTGAAAATGAGTGGAAATAATGGTTATTGAGGTTAATAATACTTTGGGATCAAAATTACCCCCAAATTCTATGATTTAAGCTGTTTTTTAGGGTTTTTTGAAAAAAAAAAAAACGAATCCAAAACACACCCGAATCCGACAAAAAAAATTCGGTGAGGTTTTGCCAAAACGCGTTCGAACCCAAAACACGGCCGCGGAACCGAACCCAAAACCAAAACACAAAACCCGAAAAATTTCCGGTGCTCATCACTAATTCTAATGTGAATGTAATAACTTTAAATAAGGTGTGATATCACATTTTCCTTATGTCAGTCACACAAAAGACAGGTGAGTCTGTGAGGTTATGCTGTGATGTCATAATGGGACTCAAACCAGAAATAACCAGTCCCGGCTGGCCTGGTGGGGTCTGTGAGGTCATGCTGTGATGTCATAACGGTATCAACTGCCTATATCCCGGCTTGGCTGCTGCCTCTCTCATTCTCCTTCAATACCTGGAGACACAAAGCTCACCGGCAGGAGTAGAAACAACTGGCAGGAGAAACACACTTGGCTGAGGTTAGTAACTGGACAAAGACAAGGGCAGCTTAGTTAGATGTGGCAGCAGACTTAGGGGCCCATTTATCAGCTATTCAAAACCTGTTGCATATGTGCTCCAGCCAATCAGCTCCCAACTGTCATGTGTTTAAAAATGACCGTTGGGAGCTGATTGGCTGGAGCAACATTTATCATACGGAATGAGTTTTAAACAGCTAAAAATCATTGATAAATGGGCAACAAGAATCAGAGGGGAATAGAAATGATTGCTTTAATGATTTAATAAGACAGAACATAGGATACAGATACTACACATTAAACTGGAAACAAATACATAGTAAATTAAATTATGTCATACTGTAGCTGGTGCTTATTTAAATAATACTATCATATGTTTTATTTAAAATGTTTTGTATTATACATGTGTATGTTAGTTTATTATAGTGGTCACTGAGGTTTTCCATGATGGTTTCATCTTCTGCCACTGAAGCCAAACTACGGAGCTATTTATGTACTGAGAAATCCTCACCGCTCTCCTGGTTTCCTTATTACACACTGAGCCATAGAGTACATCAGCAATACATGGCCACCATTAATAGTAATCTAGGGGGAGATCTCTCATCCCTTCTAATGATGGGAGGTGTTGCCTATAGCAACAATCCAATGTTAACTACTGTATCATTGCATGGAGTACACTAGATAAATAATAGCTAGAAGATAATTGGTTGCTATGGGCAACAGCTCCTTTTTATACTCTTTAGAAGGTTTGATAAGTCTGAAAATATTAGGGAAGGCAGAAAGTAGGTTTATGTCGGACACCGCAGATGATTTTACAAATTCCAACAATGAAAATGTTCTCAGCTTACATAAGTATAATAGTAACCGGTGAAATGGACTGTCCAGAAAGGCCATTATACAGCTTACAGTTTCAGGTTCTAGCTGATCTTAAATATGAATGTATATCCTTAAATACTGTAGTTGATGTTACTTACAATTGTAAATGCATTGCAAGGCATCTAACACTGTCTACTCTTCATCTTTCTCCACATCAGCACTATGGCCCCGAGATGGATGATCACACTGTGGGAGACGATAACTGCCTGCTGTCCATGCAGAAGATACAGGAGCTGGAATGCACAGAGAAGAGATGCCCACTTGCCTCGCCATACCAGGCTTGAGGAAGAAATGCCTCCAACCAAGCCAGTGGGTTATGATCACTCTGATGGCAGTTTATCCAAAAAACGATCTCCCAGTGAGAAGAACAAGGATCGCCAGATAAAAGTCCTCGATCTCATTAACAAACAGTTAGTCGAGGAGAACAACTTGTTAGCAGCAGAAAACACCTTATTAAAGATCAAGGTTGAAATGCTTAAAGACACGCTAACGAAGGTCATAGAGCTGTTGTAGGCCCCTGTGTAACTCCGCCGCTGTTACGGAGGCTCACCCAGTAGCTGACCAGTAACCATGGATTCTTATCTTTATGCACTCACCTATTAGAGCAGGGGGAAATATGCACTGAGAGGTTTCTGTAATCTTCTAATCGAAAAGGAGCGACCTTTCTTTTTTGAAGTCTGCAGAAATCTGTTAGTGTGTATTTTCCACCTTTTCTCACCTTCTCTAATAGGTAAGTACATAAAAACAGTGATCCATGGCCAACATCTACTGGTTACAGCTTACTGTGGTTATACCTGGTAGTTAATCTTTAACATCAATAAAGAGCCAGAGCAAAGATATTGTCTTCAGTGCATTATTGTCTCTATTTAATGTATTTGTAGTGAGAAATATATCTTATGTCTATCTAAATATATAACTATGATAATTATTTATAATATGAAAAAATATTCATATTGTCAGGGAAAACAATTCCATTATCACCAGTAAGGGGTGGGTGTAAGTCCCGATACTAATAGTGACTGTGGATGGAGATACTCGGCGGCACGTCCTTCTGTGTGAAGACAAACAGATAACCGGCATAGATGGCGGATATTCGCATTAGCAGACGACAGTAAACAGGCTGCTGCGGTTGCACAAAGCAGCGTCTGCCGATGTGTCCTTAGTGTTTCTATTAGTGTTTCACACCTTACACACTTAGACCTATTTTATCTCCTTATATGCTTCTTTTTACATATTATTTTAAGTCGGGATGCCGGTGGTCAGCATACCGACGCTGGGATCCCGGCCGCCAGAATGCCGGCAGGGGGCCGAGGGCTATTCCCACTCGTGGGGGTCCGTGACACTCATAGAGTGGGAATAGAACCAGGGCCGGATTAACAATGGGGCGGGTGGAGCTGCAGCTCCAGGCCCCCCATCACAATAGGCCCACAGCACCTGTTATGCTGCTGCAGCCAGGATTTTTTTTCCTGCTACAGCAGCTTACAAGTGACAGTACCTCCTGCGCGCAGTTAGATGTATTGATAGGTAGTAGATGCCGGCGGAACGGCTCAAAGCTCAAACACATGGGCAGGTGATGCAGGAACTCGGCAGGGGGCGGGGCTACGGGGTCCAGGGGGTGGGGCTACATGGGACACTAAGGCTGCCTGCTGCTCATGGCTGCTGCTGCTGTGAGAGGGAGAGTTGAAGCAGGAGAGAGAATGCAAGTGTGAGCGGCTAACAAGGATGTACCGCCTGCTGCTGTGCAGGTGTCGTCACTCCACCCACCTGTGCAACGCCGCCGCAGACGATTTCCAGGCACGCCAGAGACTTCACTCTCGAGACCACTCCTCAGGGCGGACACCACCTCACCGCGGACGACAGGGGTCTGGAAAGAGAGGAATATGTCGGTTGAGACGTACGCCCGACCTCCGCCTGGAGTACGGGACACGTCAGGGGTAGCCGCGACCTTAACCGGCTGGGCGGAAGGTCATCACTGGCCAATAGGCCTCAGCTACCCAATTCTCACACACTCGCACTCTCGCACGTTGTGTGGTGAGAGGGGGGTCCTCGCGTCCGCGAGCAAACCCTCCGGACCGGTATACAGGGGGGATGACCGACAGACAGACACAGGGTGATACTCACTTCCAACTTGCGGGTCACCTTGATTGTCGCACCTCTCCACTCCTGTTGGGACAAGAAGAACAACCTCCCTACCTGCAGGCTACTCTACGGCTAACAACGATACAGCCAACTACGCCTGCCTAACAAACTAACTCAAACAACTGGAGGCTACTGGTTCTGCCCCAATCAACGGAGACTGTACTAATTAACACGTGCACTACCCGGCAAGTCAGTGGAACACTTCCCCGGCCTAACAGTATACCCCGATTTACTAGTCCTACCTTCCGGATGTTGGACACCAGCCGGTGCCTTCGGTTCACAAGGGAGGGCGGGGGTCTGGAACAGACTGGCCCACTTCACATGACCGGGGGATGGCGACGTGTGGGACGGGAACGTTACTCCACACTTCCAATCCCCTGGGTCATACACCGCGTGGGGCCGGTCGGCTTCAAACAGCAACCTCTGACCCCTCGAGAGCTGCTGCACAGCCCACTTCCAGCCGGAAGGGCGCAGGCAGGAGCCTGAAGGAGGGGCACAGGCCTGGGGCCTGGAGTGAGGGCACAGGCCTGGGGCCTGGAATGAGGGCACAGGCCTGGGGCCTGGAGTGAGGGCACAGGCCTGGGGCCTGGAGTGAGGGCACAGGCCTGGGGTGAGGGTACAGGCCTGGGGCCTGGAGTGAGGGCACAGGCCTGGGGCCTGGAGTGAGGGCACAGGCTTGAGGCCTGGAGGGAGGGCACAGGCCTGGGGCCTGGAGAGAGCACAGGCCGGAGCCTGGAGAGAGGGCACAGGCTTGAGGCCTGGAGGGAGGGCACAGGCCTGGGGCCTGGAGTGGGCACAGGCCGGAGGCCTGCCTAACGTGCACACAGGCCGACAGGGCCTGACTCTGCCCGCAGGCCTAGTGCCTGTCCCTGGTGCTTTAGGGAGGATTATATATAGGTAGAGGTGGCCCAGGGCCGCCTACCTGTCGCGGAGGGAGAGGCTGCAGCGGGGAGCTTCGTTAGCTCTTTTGCTCTCCACACGCTGCAGCACTCTCCGCCGGACATCCGCCGCTGGTCGCCGTCTTCCGTCTTCCTGGGTGCCTCCGCCGACGTCTTCCTCCGCACCGCCGACGTCTTCTTCCGCACCGCCGATGTCTTCTTCTCCGCCGACGTCTTCTTCCGCAGGAGCTCTTCTTCCTCTTCTGTCCTCGTCCGCCGTCCGACTGACTGGTCCCGCTCCGCAGCGCCTCTTATATGGCGCCGGGAGCGGGCGGAGCTATGACGAGCTCTGATTGGCGGCCGAGGCGCGAGCCCTGATTGGCTCGCGCTTGGCGCGTCGTTTGAAATACGCCGCTGGGATTGGAGGGGCTTGAATCCTTTCGGATGCAAGCCCCTCCAGACTGGAAACCGCCCGCCGCTCCGCCGCCCGCCGCCCGCCGCTCTGCCGCCCGTCGCTCCGTGGAGGGGAAAGTGGTAATCCCCTTCACATTTCCCCCCCCTTTGTCCTTTGTGGTCTCTACAAAGCAAGAATCCGACCACACAAAGTTCGGATCCGCGTAGCGAGGGCCCGGAACGCCCCTATTTGAGCGCAGAGAGCGCCTTGGCAGGGGAGAGGCCACTACTTCGGCTGGGGGTTGAGGTTCCGATGCCTCCTCCGGATGATTCTCCTCCACCGGCAACCACCATTCCTCGTCTGACAGAGGGGTCAGAGCGTCCTCGATAGGGGCCCCTAACCCGTCCTCCGCTGCCGGGGACTCAGCCCCGCTCGCCGGATCCGGGAACGGACAAGGTCGCAGTTTACTACGATGTAACGTGCGCAGGCGTCTCGTCCCATCGGTAGACTCCACTTGATACACTGGTCCCCCCGGGTCCAAGCGACGGCGAACAAGGTATGGGGTTACTTCCCACCGTTCGGACAATTTCCCCCCTGGGCGAACCTTTCGCACCAACACTCGCTGGCCCACGGCCAACGATCCAGGCTCGTGGGACCTCACAGGTGGATGCTGGTGGTCGGCGATCAGCCTCCCAGCCAACTCGTGCGCCGCCTTCAGACGTAGGCGATGGTCCTCGACCCATTCGGCAGGGGCGAGGGGCGTTACCTCCTCAGTCCCGGACAGTTGTAAGTCGTGTGCCTCCCGTCCGGGTCGGCCGAACAACAAGAAAAAAGGTGAAAATCCCGTGGTGTGGTGAACTCTGTTGTTGTAAGTCCAGACCAGCTCCTGAACACGTTCGGGCCATCGCTGCTTCTCGGCACGCTCCAACACGCGGAGCATCTGCAGCAGAGTCCGGTTGAATCTCTCGCAGGCGCCATTCCCCTGCGGATGGTAAGGTGTCGTGCGGGACTTTTGAACGCCATAAAGCTGGCAGAGGCGCTCCATCAGCTGCCCCTGGAAACAGGCACCCTGGTCCGAATGGATCCGCTCAGGACAACCGTACTGCCGAATGAAATGTTCGATGATCGCTCGTGTTGCCGACTCTGCGGTCTGGTTTCGGGTGGGAACCACTACCGTGAATTTAGTGAAGTGGTCAGTCATTACCAAGGCATACTGGTGCCCACTTACAGATTCCCCGACCAACACGTAGTCGATCATCAGCATCTCCAGTGGCCGACTGGTCCGGATCGTCTGGATGGGCACGTGTTGTTCCGGTGGTTTAACTACCGCACACCGCCTGCACTCACGACACACCTGGTCCACGACCGCTTGCAGCCGGGGGGGCGAAATATTGGCGTCTCAACCAATGGTATGTCTTATAGGGTCCCAAATGGGCCCCTTGCTCGTGCGCCTCTTCCACCAGCGACCGCACCCGGGCTTCTGGCACGACCATCTGCTCCACAGTACGCATTTCCTGTTCCAAGTAGCAGCGTCTCCGCAAGGTACCAGCGCAGACCCGCAAATGGTCCCAACGACGTACCACCTTCCTACAGAACCCGGTCAGTCCATCCTGCTCTTGGCGGGATGGCACATGACCCCTCTGTACCCACTGTCGAACGAGGTCCAAATCCTCATCAGCCTGCTGTTCCTGTGCCCAGTCCATCTCCGTGTACCTAAGCAAGGCAGTCTGGGCGTTTTGTCGGTACAACTCTCCGGCCGTGGCCTGCCGCACACGAGTGAGATCCGGCATTTCTTCGCCGCAGTCCTCTTCTTCCCCACCAGGTTCGGGGGTTTCCACCGGAAAACGAGACAGGGCATCTGCGTTGGCATTACTCTTCCCCGGTCGATAGCGGATTTTGTAGGAGAACTTGGCCAACCTGGCCACCCATCGTTGCTCCAAGGCACCCAACTTGGCGGTCTCCAGGTACGCCAAGGGGTTGTTATCCGTGAAAATATCCACGTGGGTGGCGGTCAAGTACTCCGCAAACTTCTCGGTCACGGCCCACACCACTGCCAGTAGCTCCAACTTGAAGGAACTGTAGTTGTCTGGGTTCCTTTCGGTCTCTCGCAGGCTACGACTGCCGTAAGCAATCACCCGCTCCTGCCCATCCTGGACCTGAGCCAAGACCGCGCCCAACCCCTGTAGACTCCCATCCGTGTATAGGACGAAGGGCTTCTCGAAGTCTGCGTACCCCAACACTGGAGCTTCCGTGAGACTTCCTTTCAGTTGGTCAAAGGCCAGGTTCTGCGCTTCTCCCCAAGTCTCCAGGGCAGCTTTCTTAGTGGTCGCAATCCCCCTAAGCAAGGCATGTAGGGGTTCCGCGATCCGGGCGAAATCCTTGATGAAGCGCCGGTAGTACCCCACCAAGCCCAGAAATGCCCGCAATTCCGTGACGGTGGTGGGCACCTTCCATTCCTGGACGGCCGCCACTTTGCTGGGGGTTGGGTACACCCCATCACGTGACACTACATGCCCGAGGTACTCCAAGCTGGATTTCAACAGGTGGCACTTCCGGGGCTTGAGCTTCAGGCCGTATGCTTCCAACCGCTGAAGAACCAGGTCGAGTCGAGCAAAGTGTTCCTCCAAGGTCGGGGCGAACACAATGATGTCGTCCAAGTAAATCAGCAAGGCTTCAAAGTTCAAGTCTCCCAAGCACCGTTCCATCATCCGCTGGAATGTGGCGGGTGCATTGTTTAACCCAAACGGCATGCGGCAGAATTCGAACAACCCCATGGGAGTGACGAATGCGGTCTTCTCCCTATCCTGGGGGGCCACCGGCACTTGCCAGTATCCACTGGCCAGGTCCAGGGTCGAAAAAAACTTCGCATTGCCCAGTGCAGCTAGGGACTCCTCGATCCTAGGGAGAGGGTAAGCGTCCCGGACGGTGCAACTGTTCAGCTTCCGGTAGTCCACACAGAACCGGATAGTCCCGTCCTTCTTCCGGACTAAGACTATGGGTGCAGCCCAGGGACTTTTGCTCTCCTGGATCACGTGGTTGTCCAGCATCTGACGCAACATGCTCTTTACTTCCTGGTACAACCGGGGCGGTATCGGCCGATACCGCTCCCGAACCGGGGGGGCGTCTCCGGTGCGGATCTCATGCTGCAGGTCCTCCGTATACCCAAAATCTTCCTCATGCCGGGAGAACACCTTCTGACGGTTCCAGAGCATCTGGTCCAGCTTGGCTACGTCCCCGGCCGCGCACTCTTCCAGCGACACGTCCATCTGTGTACGGATCATGGTACCGTTCCACTCGGGGCAGGGCCCCTCCTGCTCCTCCACTTGAACGGATAACGCCCATGCCTCGGAAGCCTCTGGCCGTAGGGACAGTTTACGCATACCCTGAACGCTATTCTCGTGAATCGCCACCACCTGAGCGATAACTGTCCCAGCCGGGACTCGGCAAAGCTGGTCGGTAAGATTGCAAAAGCGGACGGAGACCTTTCCACCGGTCACCACCGACACGGTCCGTGCCACCATCACTCCAGACCCTACCCTCAGCACATCAGTGGGCTCGACCATCACCTCCATGCCATTTAGGCGCTGATGGGTCCGCACTTCCAGAGGGATCAGGACTTCCTGGCGAGGTGGCAACTCCAGGCGCTGGTGGTGACCGACCTTCAAAAGGCCCAGGTGCTCTTCGATTGTCCCTAGGGCCCTGGTTCCCCGTCGTCCCACTTGTTGGAGTGCCTGCTGGACGGGGCGCTGGACTCCCAGGTTCCTCCAATATTGTGGCCCATTTTCCTGGAACAAGAGCTGGTCGAGATGTCGGAGTACATTCATCCCGAGGATCACTGGGCCATGGCTCAGTCCCGGGCTGCTGACTACCAGCAGCCCCTTCCTACCCAGCTCTCGGCCACAAACTACCATCTCCATCCACACCACCCCCACCACGGGAATGGGTAGGTTATTAGCCGCCGTGAGGGTAATGAAGCTCTCGGACACCTCACTTTTAAGATGGGCGTAATGTTCAAGAAAACAGGCCTCAGAAATGGTGGATACCTGAGAGCCGGTATCCAACAAGCAGGACTGATCTTTCCCGCCGAGGCGGCTGACTACCACGGGACACTCTCCTACCAATTCAGCCTGTTCGTTAATGGCTGATCTCTCCCCATCGCTCCCCCCCACGGGTGGTCCCGTTACCGCGAGGGAGGTCAGTTTAACTGTGCCTCCGGGATTGCTTCGGTACAGGTCCGCGCAATATGCCCATACCGATGGCATCGGTAACAACGAGGGCCCCGGCCCTCTCCCGGACGGCCGTCCGGTTCCGCGCCTCGCCCACGGGGCCGCCTGGTGTCCCGCTCACGGGACTCCGTGCCCCGCTGGTCACGCCGGTACACTTCCTCCCTCAGCTGGGAGACCTCTTCCCTCATTTCTTTAGTCACCCGAAGGAAGGCCTCTTTCAGGTCTTGCACGCAGGTCTCTAAGGGATTGGTCTCCCGGCTAGCCACGGGCGCGGAGATCGGCTGTACCCACTGGGGAAAAACGGCGTGTGGCCCGTAATTGGCATTGCGGTCCCTGGCTACGGCGTCGATCTCCACCTGATGGAAGGTCAGGGTGTCATCCTGGGATATCTTATCCAGCATCACCTGCCTCAGGGGCACGTTCCGGAGTCCCATGGCGAACTGGTCCCGCAATATTTGGCTGGTGTTGGTGAGCGCCCCAAACCCATCGGGGTCTTCCCGACGCACTTCTCCCATCATCTCTTGGAGCGCGTTTGCATACTGGGGGATGGACTCATCCTCCCTCTGGAACCGGCCAAACAGACGCTGCCGGAGGGTCCCCGCCGAGGAGGTGTCGCCATAAATATCCCCCAGGATATTATAGATCTCCTCCAGCTCCTCGCGTTCATCGTCGGGCCGCAAGAGAATCGTCCGACGAGCCTCGCCTTCCAGAGAATTCAGGGCGAGGGGCACCTGCAGGTCGTCGGGCACCCGATAGATGAGGAATGTCGCCTCTAGTCGGGCCTTCCAGTCCTCTAAGGTCATATTGTGACCGTCGTAACGGGGTAGGTGGGCGAGGGCTGGTCCGACGTTGAGTCGACGCGATGACCTCCGTCGCTCGTCGTCCGTTCCCCTCGCCACCACATCAGTGGAGCTGGCAGTCGAGCCTCTCCGAGTGCGTGGTTTCGGCGCATCTGTCCACGGCTTCTCGGCCGTGGGTAGTGACCGATCTTCGTCCATCCTGCCGACTACGCCAAGTGTGAGCGGCTAACAAGGATGTACCGCCTGCTGCTGTGCAGGTGTCGTCACTCCACCCACCTGTGCAACGCCGCCGCAGACGATTTCCAGGCACGCCAGAGACTTCACTCTCGAGACCACTCCTCAGGGCGGACACCACCTCACCGCGGACGACAGGGGTCTGGAAAGAGAGGAATATGTCGGTTGAGACGTACG
The DNA here is from genome assembly GCF_028390025.1 of Pseudophryne corroboree. Taxonomy (NCBI): domain Eukaryota; kingdom Metazoa; phylum Chordata; class Amphibia; order Anura; family Myobatrachidae; genus Pseudophryne; species Pseudophryne corroboree. The sequence goes on along the minus strand of NC_086444.1, from coordinate 828,429,386 downwards.
CCCGACCTCCGCCTGGAGTACGGGACACGTCAGGGGTAGCCGCGACCTTAACCGGCTGGGCGGAAGGTCATCACTGGCCAATAGGCCTCAGCTACCCAATTCTCACACACTCGCACTCTCGCACGTTGTGTGGTGAGAGGGGGGTCCTCGCGTCCGCGAGCAAACCCTCCGGACCGGTATACAGGGGGGATGACCGACAGACAGACACAGGGTGATACTCACTTCCAACTTGCGGGTCACCTTGATTGTCGCACCTCTCCACTCCTGTTGGGACAAGAAGAACAACCTCCCTACCTGCAGGCTACTCTACGGCTAACAACGATACAGCCAACTACGCCTGCCTAACAAACTAACTCAAACAACTGGAGGCTACTGGTTCTGCCCCAATCAACGGAGACTGTACTAATTAACACGTGCACTACCCGGCAAGTCAGTGGAACACTTCCCCGGCCTAACAGTATACCCCGATTTACTAGTCCTACCTTCCGGATGTTGGACACCAGCCGGTGCCTTCGGTTCACAAGGGAGGGCGGGGGTCTGGAACAGACTGGCCCACTTCACATGACCGGGGGATGGCGACGTGTGGGACGGGAACGTTACTCCACACTTCCAATCCCCTGGGTCATACACCGCGTGGGGCCGGTCGGCTTCAAACAGCAACCTCTGACCCCTCGAGAGCTGCTGCACAGCCCACTTCCAGCCGGAAGGGCGCAGGCAGGAGCCTGAAGGAGGGGCACAGGCCTGGGGCCTGGAGTGAGGGCACAGGCCTGGGGCCTGGAATGAGGGCACAGGCCTGGGGCCTGGAGTGAGGGCACAGGCCTGGGGCCTGGAGTGAGGGCACAGGCCTGGGGTGAGGGTACAGGCCTGGGGCCTGGAGTGAGGGCACAGGCCTGGGGCCTGGAGTGAGGGCACAGGCTTGAGGCCTGGAGGGAGGGCACAGGCCTGGGGCCTGGAGAGAGCACAGGCCGGAGCCTGGAGAGAGGGCACAGGCTTGAGGCCTGGAGGGAGGGCACAGGCCTGGGGCCTGGAGTGGGCACAGGCCGGAGGCCTGCCTAACGTGCACACAGGCCGACAGGGCCTGACTCTGCCCGCAGGCCTAGTGCCTGTCCCTGGTGCTTTAGGGAGGATTATATATAGGTAGAGGTGGCCCAGGGCCGCCTACCTGTCGCGGAGGGAGAGGCTGCAGCGGGGAGCTTCGTTAGCTCTTTTGCTCTCCACACGCTGCAGCACTCTCCGCCGGACATCCGCCGCTGGTCGCCGTCTTCCGTCTTCCTGGGTGCCTCCGCCGACGTCTTCCTCCGCACCGCCGACGTCTTCTTCCGCACCGCCGATGTCTTCTTCTCCGCCGACGTCTTCTTCCGCAGGAGCTCTTCTTCCTCTTCTGTCCTCGTCCGCCGTCCGACTGACTGGTCCCGCTCCGCAGCGCCTCTTATATGGCGCCGGGAGCGGGCGGAGCTATGACGCGGCGAGCCCCGATTGGCTCGCCGCGGCGAGCTCTGATTGGCGGCCGAGGCGCGAGCCCTGATTGGCTCGCGCTTGGCGCGCCGTTTGAAATACGCCGCTGGGATTGGAGGGGCTTGAATCCTTTCGGATGCAAGCCCCTCCAGACTGGAAACCGCCCGCCGCTCCGCCGCCCGCCGCTCTGCCGCCCGTCGCTCCGTGGAGGGGAAAGTGGTAATCCCCTTCACACAGGGACGGCCCAGCCCAGTGAGACTACACTATGCTGTAGTGTGTAAGGTACAGGCAGGGCCGGTGCAAGGTTTATCAGCACCCTAGGCAAATCAACAGCAAACCCCCCCCCCCACACACACACTACTCAGCAAAATACGGAGCCCCTCAGGAGAAAATGTTCGGACACGGCATCTCTTACAAGATTCACAGCCACCGCCTGATAATTTAGTGGTTTGGGTATTATGGTTAGTTTCGGGGATGGGGTTAGGGTATTAGGGATATTACTGTTGTACTGTTGCAATCCCTCCACTGCTACTCGCAGCCGCATCCCCTATACTGTAGGTTTCTTTGGGGGATGCGATGCTGACAGATTTACCACTCTTTTCATTGCGGTAGCCCGTTGTATCCTATGGGCTACACTTTGTGGGATGTAGTTCTGGCAGGGTTTCCCAGAATCCCTCTGCCAGAAATGGCCGCTGTGCATGGCGGTCACCTTGTCAGCGCATGTGCAGCAGCCCAGCACCACACTAGGTGCTTTGCAGGGACAGGCTCCTTTTGGAGCCCCTGTCCCTGCCTGTGCTGGGTGATACATACACCTGATATGATCGCATTCTGCAATGCGATCCTGGGCGCTAATATCGTGCTCAGGTTATATTGCAAATATGATTATGGATAAATGGATCCCCAAGGGAGCAGTGTGGGGTGTATCGGGAACATAGGGAGCAGTCTGGCGTATATCAGGAACATAGGTAGCAGTCTGGCGTATATCAGGGACATAAGGAGCAGTCAGTGGTGTATCAGGGGTATAAGGAGCAGTCAGTGGTGTATCAGGGGCATTAGGAGCAGTCAGTGGTGTATCAGGGGCATAAGGAGCAGTCAGTGGTGTATCAGGGGCATAAGGAGCAGTCAGTGGTGTATCAGGGGCATAAGGAGCAGTCAGTGGTGTATCAGGGGCATAAGGAGCAGTCAGTGGTGTATCAGGGGCATTAGGAGCAGTCAGTGGTGTATCAGGGGCATTAGGAGCAGTCTAGGGCATAGGGAGCAGTCAGGGGTGTATCAGGGGCATAGGGAGCAATCAGGAATAGGGAGCAGTCAGGGGGGTATCAGGGGCATAGGGAGCAGTCTAGGTCATAGGGAGAAATTAAGGGTATATCAGGGGCATAAGGAACAGGGAAATAGGGGTAGTCAGGGTGTATCATGGACATAGGGAGCAGTCAGGGTATATCAGGGGCATATGGAGCAGTCAGCAGGGGCAAACGCAGGATTTGTAAAAGGGGGTTTCCAGATACAGTATGTTTGCAATATATATATATAAATTATATTATATATATATATATATATATATATATATATTATATATACATATATATAATATATATATGGGTTGGGTTTGCGTGACTGACAGTCTGGAGCCCGCCGGTCACCATCATGACGACGGTATCCCGGCATTTGGTTGGCCGGAGGGGCCATCGCCACACAGTGCGCTCGCCACAGGTTCTGTTCCTACTCTATGGGTGTCGTGGACACCCACGAGTGGGAATAGTCCCTGTTGGTGAGCATGCCGACCTGCAGGATATTCAGATGCCGGGATCCCGGCATCAATATTGTGAGACCGCCGATCACACAAACGCATCATATATATATATATATATAAAAATATAAATAACAGGAACAGGATGATGAATAAGGGTCCGTTTTGCAGTACATATCCACAACAGTTTATAAAAACTTTGGAAAGTGGATTGCTCTCCAAACATACTCCAGACTCCTGGATTTAAATCATCTAGATACAAGCAAAGGAGTGCAAATCACATTGTTTGAATAAGATTCGTACCAAGAATTCTTGGTACGAGTATTATTCAGATGATTTGGATGGTTTCCTATATATTTTTATAGATGTTTTAAAAATAAAGTGATTCGCACTATGGGCGCACCCTCCTTTGCTTGTATCTAGGGGTGTATATATATATATATATATATATATATACATACATACACACAAACTTGTTACAACTTATTTTATATAAGTATATATATATATATATATATAATTTGTAAACTCTACTCACACGTATAAAAATACATGCAGTGTCACACAAGGCCCTGCCTCTCACTGCTGCTGAGGTCCAGTAGCTCTCGCCGGTGCCTAATTCACCCGCCGCTGCCGCTATGATCCTGACTCCGACAGCTCCCACCACTGCCGGTGCCTGCCTCACCTGCCGTGGTCCCGCTGCTCCCGCCTTACCTGCCGCTGTGGTCTCACAGCTTCTGCGGTGCCTGCCTCACCTCCGCTGCCAAGTGACAGGAAGCCCAATCGCGGGGGGGGGGCGCGGCGCCAGAGCGGGTAACGAGATGCGACAGCGGGGCACGTAATCAGTGGCAGGATTCAGGAAGACCAATCGCAGGGTGAGGGGGCGCCGGAGCAGGTAACGAGATGCAGCAGCGGAACGAGTAAGTGGCAGGAAGCCCAATCGAGGGGGGGGGGGGCAGAGTTCTCTCATTCACTGACTGTGTGGTGCCGCCCTCCAGTGGTCGCCGCCCATAGGCAGCTGCCTAAAGCTGCCTAGTGGTAGCGCCGGCCCTGGGTACAGGGAATTGTGTGACTGTGTGTGTGACTTGTGTATGTATATATCTGTGTGTGTGACTTCCATGTGAACTTCTATATGTGTGTGTCTTGCATGTGAGCAGCTGCAGGGGTCAGGAGTTAGTATAGTGCAAGGGTAAGAAAGTGTGTGACTGTGATAGAGCGCAAGGGAGGGGGTGTGATAAAGCGCAGGAGGACGGAGTGTGTGACTGTGATAGAGCACGGGGGAGGGGGTGTGATAAAGCGCAGGAGGACGGAGTGTGTGACTGTGATAGAGCGTAGGGGAGGGGGGGTGATAAAGCGCAGTGGGAGGGAGTGTGTGACTGATAGAGCGCAAGGGATGGGGTGTGATAAAGCGCAGTGGGAGGGAGTGTGGGACTGTGATAGAGCGTGGGGGAGGGGGGGTGTTACTGTGATAGACCATGGGGGAGGGAGTGTAATAAAGTGCAGGGGGAGGGATTGTGTGACTGTGATAGAGCACGGGGGAGGGGGTGTGATAAAGCGCAGGGGGGAGGGAGTGTGTGACTGTGATAGAGCACGGGGGAGGGTGTGTGTGACTGTGATAAAGCACAAGGTGAGGGGTGTGATAAAGAGCAGGCAAAGGAAGTGTGTGATAGAGCATGTGGGGAGAGAGTGTGCTAAAGCGTAGGGCGCGGGGGAGGGGAGTGTGTTAATGTAATAGATTGTATTGTGGGGGTGGGAGTGTGAATGTAATAGAGTGAGGGGGGAGGGAGTGTGTGAGTGTGATATAGCGCGGGGGGAGGGAGTGTGGTAAAGTGCAGGCCATGGGAGGAGAGTGTGTCAGTGTGATGTAGCGCAGGCCGCGGGGGGGAGGGAGTATGTCAGTGTGATACAGCACAGGCCACAAGGGAGTGTGGGGGCAATGTGTTTTTCCTACTGAGGCCATTGAGGTTTTTTTCCGCCCTTTTGGGGTCCAGTGTGTTTTATTTTACCTGTAGGTGCCAATGTTTTTGTTTGTATTTTCCTGTCGGGTGCCAATGTGTCTTAAGAATGATTACCAGCTCAGTGGTATGAATATGAAGTCAACTGTTTCCCATAACTGGAGATTTCTCAAGGTGATGTAAAATTCAAAAGTGGTTATATCGTTTGTGTATCGGTGAGTGCCCTGTTAGTGGAAAATTGCCTGCATGTGATCACCTTTGGATGCGGTGACATTATGTAGCACCCTTACTGGTGAGACTGCGGGAGGAGTGCATATTGCTTTAAATAATAATTCATATAAGCGTGTATTTTACCCAGAAATTAGGATCAAGAACTCGCTTATATAAAACAAAATGGTCTCTGGAGATGCACTCTGTGTACAGCCAATCCCTGCTTGCCTGTATAGAAAAGTTTTGTGTATAGTAAATATTGTTTGTTTGGGGGGGGAGGGAGCAAACTGAGTGTGCTGCTTGTAGTGTTATATATACTGTGTGTTGGGTCCTTTTTTGTGTATTGCCAACCCCCCTCAATAAAAACCAAAGCCTGCCCCGCTGTCCCCCAAAAAATATTTTATGTGTATAGCACCAGAATATAATATACAGATAGTTTAGCACCATTAAAACAGGATTCAGTCAGGATCCCTGTGGTCGGGATCCTGGCAGTCGAAATACCGATGCCAGAATCCCGACAGTACTCAGAAAACCGGCGCCGGGATCCTGGCATTGATCACTATACCGGCGCCGGAATCTCGAACAATGATTGCACAGACCACCAGAGATAAGCCGCGGGGGGGAGGGATGTTAGGTTTAGGTTGCGGGGGGGCGTGGAATGAGGTCAGGGTTAAGCTGTGGGGAGGGAGGGTAAGGGTTAGGCACGCCCGGGGAGCGTTAGTCTGCGGTGGGGGGCGGTTAGGGTTAGGCTACGGGAATGGTGGGTTAGGGTTAGGGGGGGTTAGGGATCAGGGTTAGCTTAGTTAATTAGTTCATGTCGGTATTTTCAACATCAGGATGCCGCTGTCTGTATTTTGACAGCTGGCATCCCAACCGTCGGGATCCTGATACCAACCCCATTAAAACATATATAATAACCAAAATATTGGGCCTGATTCTGAGTCAACCTCAGGCACATCTGTGTGTGCATCTTTTGCTTCTGTATGCTATTATTGGTACAAGCCCTTCGTTGGTGTACAGCGGTGCGTGTGTATATGCAAGCAGTGACATGTCCACTTACAGCTTCTTTAGACATTGCAAACCCTCTTGGTGCATCTTAAAACACAAACTTCAAGAACTGCACCTGCCCCATGCTAGGTGCAGATCTCTGACAGACTACTGCCTCCAATGTTTGCAATTAATTATTATTTTATTATTATTCTTTATTTATATGGCGCCACGAGGGTTCCGCAGCGCCCAATTACAGAGTACATAAATAATCAAACAGGAAAACAGCAACTTACAGTTGAAGACAGTATGGGATAAGTACAGGGTAAATAAACATAGTTACATCAGCAGATGACACTGGAATAAGTATCAGGTGGCAGAAGACTGCTGGATGTGGTACAGTTGAAGAATATTAAAGTAAGACAAAGGAAAAGCACATGAGGGAAGAGGGCCCTGCTCGTGAGAGCTTACAATCTAAAGGGGAGGGGTAGACAGGCAGGGGTGACACAGATGGGGTACATAGAGAATGTGGAACAGAGGCTTAGGATGAGATTTGGCTGGGTTTGGTGAAGAAGTGGGTCTTGAGAGCCCGTTTGAAGTTTTGTAGAGAGGTGGAGAGTCTGAGGGGGAGAGGTAGGGAATTCCAGAGAAGTGGTGCAGCAAGCGAAAAATCTTGGAGGTAGGAGTGGGAGGAAGTAATCCGTAGGCAGGAGAGTCGTTGTGCATTACCAGAGCGAAGAGGACAGGTGGGAGTGTAAAGGGAGATAAGGTCAGAGATGTAGGTGGGAGAGGAGTGGGTGAGGGCTTTGTAAGCGAGTGTGAGAAGCTTGAAATGGATTCTGAAAGGGAAGGGGAGCCAGTGAAGGGCTAGTAGGAGAGGAGAGGTAGACGTAGTGCGTTTGGTGAGGAAAATGAGCCGGGCAGCAGCATTGAGGATAGATTGGAGTGGAGAGAGGTGTTTGTCAGGAATGCCAGTCAGGAGGAGATTACAGTAGTCCAGTCTGGAGATGACCAGTGAGTGGATAAGAGTCTTAGTAGCATCCTGGGTCAGAAAGGGTCTGATCCTGGAAATATTTTTTAGATGAAAACGGCAGATTTGTGAGAGGTGCTGAATGTGTGGTTTGAAGGAGAAGGAGGAGTCAAGGATTACTCCAAGACAGCGAACTTGGGGGCTAGAGGAGATAGTAGTGCCATCAATAGATAATGAGATTGTAGGAGGTGAGGTTATGCGGGAAGGATGGAAGATGATCAGCTCGGTCTTAGACATGTTAAGTTTAAGAAAGCGCTGTGACATCCAGGAAGAGGTAGCAGAGAGACATTTGGAGATACGAGTGAGGAGAGCAGGGGAGAGGTCTGCAGAGGAAAGATAGATTTGGGTGTCATCAGCATAGAGATGATATTGGAAGCCAAAAGAACTAATGAGTGAGTTGAGAGTGGCAAAGAGGCGCCGGGGGTTGGAAAACTGGGAAGAGATGAGGTTCTTGAAGTATGACTGTTTAGCAAGAGAAAGGGCAGCACTGAAGGATGAGAGCATAAGTTTGAAATGGAGGAAGTCTGCCTTAGAGCGTGATGTCCTCCAGTGACGCTCAGCAGTACGTGAGCATTTTTGCAGATATCTGGTGCATTTGGTGTGCCAGGGTTGAGGTGTTAATTTGCAAGGGTGAATAGTGGTTGGTGGAGCAACAGAGTCAAGAGCAGAAGTGAGGGATGCATTGTATAGGGAAGTGGCTTGTTCAGGGCATGAGAGAGAGAGAATAGGAGAGAGAAGTGAATCAAACAAGGAGGAAAGGAATGTGGTGTCAATAGCTTCAATGTTACGCTTAGTGATGGTAGCCTTAGGAGGTAGAGATGGGGAAGTCGAGAGAGATAGGTTAAAGGAAAGCAGGTGGTGGTCAGAGAGGGGAAATGGGGAATTGGACAAATCTGAAATATCACAGCGGTGAGTGAAGACCAGATCCAGTGAGCTCCCATTCACATGGGAGGGTGAGGAGGTCCACTGGGAGAGACCAAGTGAAGAGGTAAGGTTAAGGAGTTTAGAGGCAGGGGATTGTGTGGGGATGTCAATAGGGATGTTAAAATCGCCTAGGAGGGAATGTCAGAAGAGAGGAAGTGAGGAAGCCAGGAAGCAAAGTTGTTGATGAATTTGGAAGCAGCGCCAGGGGGGCGGTAAATGACAGCTACTCTAAGATGGACTGGTTGGAAAAGGCGTATAGTATGGACCTCAAATGTAGAGAATGTAAGGGATGGTTCTGGTGGTATGAGTTGGTAGGAGTAACTAGAAGGTAAAAGGACCCCAACACCACCCCCCATGGCGACCCCCAGGTCGTGTGTGTGTGAATGCGAGGCCTCCAGCAGAGAGAGCAGCAGGAGAGGTAGTGTCAGAGGGCGTAATCCAAGTTTCAGTAATGGCTAGTAGGGGATTTCACTACAACTGCAGTGACATTCCTACAACATGTCCGTAAGATGGTGCATCTCTGTGGTGTCTTATGCCATTCCCCAGTCAGCAACCCCTGATACATTATACTGTAGCTATGTATTGGAGATGAGCCATTTGGGTTTGAATCTATCTGTGTGTGTGTGTGTGTGTGTGTGTGTGTGTGTGTACACATACTACTACACATACTACTATATGCTGGGTCACCTCAGTCTTCCCCCTGTTCTGCCCTGTCCGTGTGACACCCTCCCTCCAACCCCACCCCCTCTTTCCACCATTCCTGATATATCTTCTCAGTATAACTACTTATTACAAAGGTAAAACATTTTTTTTTTATTTAGATAGATTTCACATTCATGACATCCCTAAGCGACATGTAGCCTCTTTCGTTGAGAGGTTTCATATTTATGTCATCACTAAGCACCATTTACCATATTACAGTCACATTAACAAGAGATGTTTTCCTTTGTTCGTTTGTAGATTCTCACATTACACTATTGATATACAGTAACTGAAGAAGTGAGGGAGATTGAGGTTTTTCACGGTAGGTGCTAGTCACACCCCCTGTGCAGACCACACCCTCACAACATCAACCACACCCCCAACATTACTAGTCACACCCCCATAGAGTTTTCACATCCCCTGCGGTGGCATGAAATAGGCCCCTCATAAATTTCAGCTCCAGGCCCATATGGACCTTAATCTGGCACTGCTTATGCCAAGTAAAGCAAGGTTGTGTCCACATGGTTGTGAACAGAAGCAGACACAGAGACGCATGCAGGCCCGGCGACAGGAGGGGTCATAGGGGACACCCGTACCAGGCCCTAAGAATCTGGCACAGAAAAATGGGGCCAGCCCTTCACTATGAGAGAGGCACCGCAGCAGGCAGCAACAGCAGGGGAGCAGCCAGCATGAAGTAACACCACCTTCCATAGCTTCACTCAGAGCCTAACAGGGAAGGGAGAGAGATGTTGTGTTGAGTCTTAAGGTGGGTACACACTATTAGATATATCTGCAGATCAATTGATCTGCAGATATATCTATGTACGGATCGGGCAGTGTGCTGTGCATACACACAGCCCGATCCGTCGGGAGACTGACGTCATGAACTGGGCGGGCGCTCGCGCCAGCCCAATTCACCTGTCAATCACCGCCGGCCGCCTCAGCATGTGTACGGGCGGTCGGACGACCGCCCCGTACACACACAGCGACGGGCCAATATATCGTTAGATATATTGGCTGTCGGCTGTGCTGCGCGGCCGACGCGATACGTCTGTGAACGACGGAGTTCACAGACGTATCGCCCGTACACACTGGCCGACGGTCCCGCGATGTATCCGCCGTTCAAGAGAACGGCCGATTCATCGACCAGTGTGTACGGGCCTTTATGGCCAATATGATGTTTAATTAACAGAATCCTAATACTTCTGAAGGAGGTCAGTGCCATAAGCAGTGTTTTATCCTTAATTGAGGCTATTGCGGATACACAGTAACATTAACAAACAACGAAAGCACAGTGAACATTGGGTTTATACTAGAGATGAGCGGGTTCGGTTTCTCTGAATCCGAACCCGCCAGAACTTCATGTTTTTTTTCACGGGTCCGAGCGACTCGGATCTTCCCGCCTTGCTCGGTTAACCCGAGCGCGCCCGAACGTCATCATGACGCTGTCGGATTCTCGCGAGGCTCGGATTCTATCGCGAGACTCGGATTCTATATAAGGAGCCGCGCGTCGCCGCCATTTTCACACGTGCATTGAGATTGATAGGGAGAGGACGTGGCTGGCGTCCTCTCCGTTTAGAATAGATTAGAGAGACACTTGATTTACTAAGTTTGGGGAGCATTAGGAGTACTCAGTAGTGTACAGTGCAGAGTTTTGCTGATAGTGACCAGTGACCACCAGTTTTATTTATCATCCGTTCTCTGCCTGAAAAAAGCGATACACAGCACACAGTGACTCAGTCACATACCATATCTGTGTGCACTGCTCAGGCTCAGGCCAGTGTGCTGCATCATCTATTATCTATATATAATATTATATATATCTGTCTGACTGCTCAGCTCACACAGCTTATAATTGTGGGGGAGACTGGGGAGCACTACTGCAGTGCCAGTTATAGGTTATAGCAGGAGCCAGGAGTACATAATATATTATATAGTGAGTGACCACCAGACACACAGTGCAGTTTATTTAATATATCCGTTCTCTGCCTGAAAAAAGCGATACACACAGTGACTCAGTCAGTCACATACCATATCTGTGTGCACTGCTCAGGCTCAGGCAGTGTGCTGCATCATCTATATATATTATATATCTGTCTGACTGCTCAGCTCACACAGCTTATAATTGTGGGGGAGACTGGGGAGCACTACTGCAGTGCCAGTTATAGGTTATAGCAGGAGCCAGGAGTACATAATATTATATTAAAATTAAACAGTGCACACTTTTGCTGCAGGAGTGCCACTGCCAGTGTGACTAGTGACCAGTGACCTGACCACCAGTATATAATATTAGTAGTATACTATCTCTTTATCAACCAGTCTATATTAGCAGCAGACACAGTACAGTGCGGTAGTTCACGGCTGTGGCTACCTCTGTGTCGGCACTCGGCAGCCCGTCCATAATTGTATATACCACCTAACCGTGGTTTTTTTTTCTTTCTTTATACATACATACTAGTTACGAGTATACTATCTCTTTATCAACCAGTCTATATATTAGCAGCAGACACAGTACAGTGCGGTAGTTCACGGCTGTGGCTACCTCTGTGTCGGCACTCGGCAGCCCGTCCATAATTGTATATACCACCTAACCGTGGTTTTTTTTTCTTTCTTTATACATACATACTAGTTACGAGTATACTATCTCTTTATCAACCAGTCTATATATTAGCAGCAGACACAGTACAGTGCGGTAGTTCACGGCTGTGGCTACCTCTGTGTCGGCACTCGGCAGCCCGTCCATAATTGTATATACCACCTAACCGTGGTTTTTTTTTCTTTCTTTATACATACATACTAGTTACGAGTATACTATCTCTTTATCAACCAGTCTATATTAGCAGCAGACACAGTACAGTGCGGTAGTTCACGGCTGTGGCTACCTCTGTGTCGGCACTCGGCAGCCCGTCCATAATTGTATATACCACCTAACCGTGGTTTTTTTTTCTTTCTTTATACATACATACTAGTTACGAGTATACTATCTCTTTATCAACCAGTCTATATATTAGCAGCAGACACAGTACAGTGCGGTAGTTCACGGCGGTGGCTACCTCTGTGTCGGCACTCGGCAGCCCGTCCATAATTGTATATACCACCTAACCGTGGTTTTTTTTTCTTTCTTTATACATACATACTAGTTACGAGTATACTATCTCTTTATCAACCAGTCTATATATTAGCAGCAGACACAGTACAGTGCGGTAGTTCACGGCTGTGGCTACCTCTGTGTCGGCACTCGGCAGCCCGTCCATAATTGTATATACCACCTAACCGTGGGTTTTTTTTCTTTCTTTATACATACATACTAGTTACGAGTATACTATCTCTTTATCAACCAGTCTATATATTAGCAGCAGACACAGTACAGTGCGGTAGTTCACGGCTGTGGCTACCTCTGTGTCGGCACTCGGCAGCCCGTCCATAATTGTATATACCACCTAACCGTGGTTTTTTTTTCTTTCTTTATACATACATACTAGTTACGAGTATACTATCTCTTTATCAACCAGTCTATATATTAGCAGCAGACACAGTACAGTGCGGTAGTTCACGGCTGTGGCTACCTCTGTGTCGGCACTCGGCAGCCCGTCCATAATTGTATATACCACCTAACCGTGGTTTTTTTTTCTTTCTTTATACATACATACTAGTTACGAGTATACTATCTCTTTATCAACCAGTCTATATTAGCAGCAGACACAGTACAGTGCGGTAGTTCACGGCTGTGGCTACCTCTGTGTCGGCACTCGGCAGCCCGTCCATAATTGTATACTAGTATCCAATCCATCCATCTCCATTGTTTACCTGAGGTGCCTTTTAGTTGTGCCTATTAAAATATGGAGAACAAAAATGTTGAGGTTCCAAAATTAGGGAAAGATCAAGATCCACTTCCACCTCGTGCTGAAGCTGCTGCCACTAGTCATGGCCGAGACGATGAAATGCCAGCAACGTCGTCTGCCAAGGCCGATGCCCAATGGCATAGTACAGAGCATGTCAAAACCAAAACACCAAATATCAGTAAAAAAAGGACTCCAAAACCTAAAATAAAATTGTCGGAGGAGAAGCGTAAACTTGCCAATATGCCATTTACCACACGGAGTGGCAAGGAACGGCTGAGGCCCTGGCCTATGTTCATGGCTAGTGGTTCAGCTTCACATGAGGATGGAAGCACTCAGCCTCTCGCTAGAAAAATGAAAAGACTCAAGCTGGCAAAAGCACCGCAAAGAACTGTGCGTTCTTTGAAATCCCAAATCCACAAGGAGAGTCCAATTGTGTCGGTTGCGATGCCTGACCTTCCCAACACTGGACGTGAAGAGCATGCGCCTTCCACCATTTGCACGCCCCCTGCAAGTGCTGGAAGGAGCACCCGCAGTCCAGTTCCTGATAGTCAGATTGAAGATGTCAGTGTTGAAGTACACCAGGATGAGGAGGATATGGGTGTTGCTGGCGCTGGGGAGGAAATTGACCAGGAGGATTCTGATGGTGAGGTGGTTTGTTTAAGTCAGGCACCCGGGGAGACACCTGTTGTCCGTGGGAGGAATATGGCCGTTGACATGCCAGGTGAAAATACCAAAAAAATCAGCTCTTCGGTGTGGAGGTATTTCACCAGAAATGCGGACAACAGGTGTCAAGCCGTGTGTTCCCTTTGTCAAGCTGTAATAAGTAGGGGTAAGGACGTTAACCACCTCGGAACATCCTCCCTTATACGTCACCTGCAGCGCATTCATAATAAGTCAGTGACAAGTTCAAAAACTTTGGGTGACAGCGGAAGCAGTCCACTGACCAGTAAATCCCTTCCTCTTGTAACCAAGCTCACGCAAACCACCCCACCAACTCCCTCAGTGTCAATTTCCTCCTTCCCCAGGAATGCCAATAGTCCTGCAGGCCATGTCACTGGCAATTCTGACGAGTCCTCTCCTGCCTGGGATTCCTCCGATGCATCCTTGCGTGTAACGCCTACTGCTGCTGGCGCTGCTGTTGTTGCCGCTGGGAGTCGATGGTCATCCCAGAGGGGAAGTCGTAAGCCCACTTGTACTACTTCCAGTAAGCAATTGACTGTTCAACAGTCCTTTGCGAGGAAGATGAAATATCACAGCAGTCATCCTACTGCAAAGCGGATAACTGAGGCCTTGGCATCCTGGGTGGTGAGAAACGTGGTTCCGGTATCCATCATTACTGCAGAGCCAACTAGAGACTTGTTGGAGGTACTGTGTCCCCGGTACCAAATACCATCTAGGTTCCATTTCTCTAGGCAGGCGATACCGAAAATGTACACAGACCTCAGAAAAAGAGTCACCAGTGTCCTAAAAAATGCAGCTGTACCCAATGTCCACTTAACCACGGACATGTGGACAAGTGGAGCAGGGCAGGGTCAGGACTATATAACTGTGACAGCCCACTGGGTAGATGTATGGACTCCCGCCGCAAGAACAGCAGCGGCGGCACCAGTAGCAGCATCTCGCAAACGCCAACTCTTTCCTAGGCAGGCTACGCTTTGTATCACCGCTTTCCAGAATACGCACACAGCTGAAAACCTCTTACGGCAACTGAGGAAGATCATCGCGGAATGGCTTACCCCAATTGGACTCTCCTGTGGATTTGTGGCATCGGACAACGCCAGCAATATTGTGTGTGCATTAAATATGGGCAAATTCCAGCACGTCCCATGTTTTGCACATACCTTGAATTTGGTGGTGCAGAATTTTTTTAAAAACGACAGGAGCGTGCAAGAGATGCTGTCGGTGGCCAGAAAAGTTGCGGGACACTTTCGGCGTACAGGCACCACGTACAGAAGACTGGAGCACCACCAAAAACTACTGAACCTGCCCTGCCATCATCTGAAGCAAGAAGTGGTAACGAGGTGGAATTCAACCCTCTATATGCTTCAGAGGTTGGAGGAGCAGCAAAAGGCCATTCAAGCCTATACAATTGAGCACGATATAGTAGGTGGAATGCACCTGTCTCAAGTGCAGTGGAGAATGATTTCAACGTTGTGCAAGGTTCTGATGCCCTTTGAACTTGCCACACGTGAAGTCAGTTCAGACACTGCCAGCCTGAGTCAGGTCATTCCCCTCATCAGGCTTTTGCAGAAGAAGCTGGAGGCATTGAAGAAGGAGCTAAAAGGGAGCGATTCCGCTAGGCATGTGGGACTTGTGGATGCAGCCCTTAATTCGCTTAACAAGGATTCACGGGTGGTCAATCTGTTGAAATCAGAGCACTACATTTTGGCCACCGTGCTCGATCCTAGATTTAAAGCCTACCTTGGATCTCTCTTTCCGGCAGACACAGGTCTGCTGGGGTTGAAAGACCTGCTGGTGACAAAATTGTCAAGTCAAGCGGAACGCGACCTGTCAACATCTCCTCCTTCACATTCTCCCGCAACTGGGGGTGCGAGGAAAAGGCTCAGAATTCCGAGCCCACCCGCTGGCGGTGATGCAGGGCAGTCTGGAGCGACTGCTGATGCTGACATCTGGTCCGGACTGAAGGACCTGACAACGATTACGGACATGTCGTCTACTGTCACTGCATATGATTCTCTCAACATTGATAGAATGGTGGAGGATTATATGAGTGACCGCATCCAAGTAGGCACGTCACACAGTCCGTACTTATACTGGCAGGAAAAAGAGGCAATTTGGAGGCCCTTGCACAAACTGGCTTTATTCTACCTAAGTTGCCCTCCCACAAGTGTGTACTCCGAAAGAGTGTTTAGTGCCGCCGCTCACCTTGTCAGCAATCGGCGTACGAGGTTACATCCAGAAAATGTGGAGAAGATGATGTTCATTAAAATGAATTATAATCAATTCCTCCGCGGAGACATTGACCAGCAGCAATTGCCTCCACAAAGTACACAGGGAGCTGAGATGGTGGATTCCAGTGGGGACGAATTGATAATCTGTGAGGAGGGGGATGTACACGGTGATATATCGGAGGGTGAAGATGAGGTGGACATCTTGCCTCTGTAGAGCCAGTTTGTGCAAGGAGAGATTAATTGCTTCTTTTTTGGGGGGGGTCCAAACCAACCCGTCATATCAGTCACAGTCGTGTGGCAGACCCTGTCACTGAAATGATGGGTTGGTTAAAGTGTGCATGTCCTGTTTTGTTTATACAACATAAGGGTGGGTGGGAGGGCCCAAGGACAATTCCATCTTGCACCTCTTTTTTCTTTTCTTTTTCTTTGCATCATGTGCTGATTGGGGAGGGTTTTTTGGAAGGGACATCCTGCGTGACACTGCAGTGCCACTCCTAGATGGGCCCGGTGTTTGTGTCGGCCACTAGGGTCGCTAATCTTACTCACACAGTCAGCTACCTCATTGCGCCTCTTTTTTTCTTTGCGTCATGTGCTGTTTGGGGAGGGTTTTTTGGAAGGGACATCCTGCGTGACACTGCAGTGCCACTCCTAGATGGGCCCGGTGTTTGTGTCGGCCACTAGGGTCGCTAATCTTACTCACACAGTCAGCTACCTCATTGCGCCTCTTTTTTTCTTTGCGTCATGTGCTGTTTGGGGAGGGTTTTTTGGAAGGGACATCCTGCGTGACACTGCAGTGCCACTCCTAGATGGGCCCGGTGTTTGTGTCGGCCACTAGGGTCGCTAATCTTACTCACACAGCTACCTCATTGCGCCTCTTTTTTTCTTTGCGTCATGTGCTGTTTGGGGAGGGTTTTTTGGAAGGGACATCCTGCGTGACACTGCAGTGCCACTCCTAGATGGGCCCGGTGTTTGTGTCGGCCACTAGGGTCGCTAATCTTACTCACACAGCTACCTCATTGCGCCTCTTTTTTTCTTTGCGTCATGTGCTGTTTGGGGAGGGTTTTTTGGAAGGGCCATCCTGCGTGACACTGCAGTGCCACTCCTAGATGGGCCCGGTGTTTGTGTCGGCCACTAGGGTCGCTAATCTTACTCACACAGCTACCTCATTGCGCCTCTTTTTTTCTTTGCGTCATGTGCTGTTTGGGGAGGGTTTTTTGGAAGGGACATCCTGCGTGACACTGCAGTGCCACTCCTAGATGGGCCCGGTGTTTGTGTCGGCCACTAGGGTCGCTTATCTTACTCACACAGCGACCTCGGTGCAAATTTTAGGACTAAAAATAATATTGTGAGGTGTGAGGTATTCAGAATAGACTGAAAATGAGTGTAAATTATGGTTTTTGAGGTTAATAATACTTTGGGATCAAAATGACCCCCAAATTCTATGATTTAAGCTGTTTTTTAGTGTTTTTTGAAAAAAACACCCGAATCCAAAACACACCCGAATCCGACAAAAAAAATTCGGTGAGGTTTTGCCAAAACGCGTTCGAACCCAAAACACGGCCGCGGAACCGAACCCAAAACCAAAACACAAAACCCGAAAAATTTCAGGCGCTCATCTCTAGTTTATACAAAGTCTCCCATAATCAAATAGGGAAATCAATAGGGAACCCCTGCCATAAAATAATAACTCATATTCTAATGTGAATGTAATAACTTTAAATAAGGTGTGATATCACATTTTCCTTATGTCAGTCACACAAAAGACAGGTGAGTCTGTGAGGTTATGCTGTGATGTCATAATGGGACTCAAACCAGAAAGAACCAGTCCCGGCTGGCCTGGTGGGGTCTGTGAGGTCATGCTGTGATGTCATAACGGTATCAACTGCCTATATCCCGGCTTGGCTGCTGCCTCTCT
The DNA here is from genome assembly GCF_028390025.1 of Pseudophryne corroboree. Classification (NCBI taxonomy): domain Eukaryota; kingdom Metazoa; phylum Chordata; class Amphibia; order Anura; family Myobatrachidae; genus Pseudophryne; species Pseudophryne corroboree. The sequence goes on along the minus strand of NC_086444.1, from coordinate 828,411,707 downwards.
CATTCTCCTTCAATACCTGGAGACACAAAGCTCACCGGCAGGAGTAGAAACAACTGGCAGGAGAAACACACTTGGCTGAGGTTAGTAACTGGACAAAGACAAGGGCAGCTTAGTTAGATGTGGCAGCAGACTTAGGGGCCCATTTATCAGCTATTCAAAACCTGTTGCATATGTGCTCCAGCCAATCAGCTCCCAACTGTCATGTGTTTAAAAATGACCGTTGGGAGCTGATTGGCTGGAGCAACATTTATCATACGGAATGAGTTTTAAACAGCTAAAAATCATTGATAAATGGGCAACAAGAATCAGAGGGGAATAGAAATGATTGCTTTAATGATTTAATAAGACAGAACATAGGATACAGATACTACACATTAAACTGGAAACAAATACATAGTAAATTAAATTATGTCATACTGTAGCTGGTGCTTATTTAAATAATACTATCATATGTTTTATTTAAAATGTTTTGTATTATACATGTGTATGTTAGTTTATTATAGTGGTCACTGAGGTTTTCCATGATGGTTTCATCTTCTGCCACTGAAGCCAAACTACGGAGCTATTTATGTACTGAGAAATCCTCACCGCTCTCCTGGTTTCCTTATTACACACTGAGCCATAGAGTACATCAGTAATACATGGCCACCATTAATAGTAATCTAGGGGGAGATCTCAATCCCCTTCTAATGATGGGAGGTGTTGCCTATAGCAACAATCCAATGTTAACTACTGTATCATTGCATGGAGTATACTAGATAAATAATAGCTAGAAGATAATTGGTTGCTATGGGCAACAGCTCCTTTTTATACTCTTTAGAAGGTTTGATAAGTCTGAAAATATTAGGGAAGGCAGAAAGTAGGTTTATGTCGGACACCGCAGATGATTTTACAAATTCCAACAATGAAAATGTTCTCAGCTTACATAAGTATAATAGTAACCGGTGAAATGGACTGTCCAGAAAGGCCATTATACAGCTTACAGTTTCAGGTTCTAGCTGATCTTAAATATGAATGTATATCCTTAAATACTGTAGTTGATGTTACTTACAATTGTAAATGCATTGCAAGGCATCTAACACTGTCTACTCTTCATCTTTCTCCACATCAGCACTATGGCCCCGAGATGGATGATCACACTGTGGGAGACGATAACTGCCTGCTGTCCATGCAGAAGATACAGGAGCTGGAATGCACAGAGAAGAGATGCCCACTTGCCTCGCCATACCAGGCTTGAGGAAGAAATGCCTCCAACCAAGCCAGTGGGTTATGATCACTCTGATGGCAGTTTATCCAAAAAACTATCTCCCAGTGAGAAGAACAAGGATCGCCAGATAAAAGTCCTCGATCTCATTAACAAACAGTTAGTCGAGGAGAACAACTTGTTAGCAGCAGAAAACACCTTATTAAAGATCAAGGTTGAAATGCTTAAAGACACGCTAACGAAGGTCATAGAGCTGTTGTAGGCCCCTGTGTAACTCCGCCGCTGTTACGGAGGCTCACCCAGTAGCTGACCAGTAACCATGGATTCTTATCTTTATGCACTCACCTATTAGAGCAGGGGGAAATATGCACTGAGAGGTTTCTGTAATCTTCTAATCGAAAAGGGGCGACCTTTCTTTTTTGAAGTCTGCAGAAATCTGTCAGTGTGTATTTTCCACCTTTTCTCACCTTCTCTAATAGGTAAGTACATAAAAACAGTGATCCATGGCCAACATCTACTGGTTACAGCTTACTGTGGTTATACCTGGTAGTTAATCTTTAACATCAATAAAGAGCCAGAGCAAAGATATTGTCTTCAGTGCATTATTGTCTCTATTTAATGTATTTGTAGTGAGAAATATATCTTATGTCTATCTAAATATATAACTATGATAATTATTTATAATATGAAAAAATATTCATATTGTCAGGGAAAACAATTCCATTATCACCAGTAAGGGGTGGGTGTAAGTCCCGATACTAATAGTGACTGTGGATGGAGATACTCGGCGGCACGTCCTTCTGTGTGAAGACAAACAGATAACCAGCATAGATGGCGGATATTCGCATTAGCAGACGACAGTAAACAGGCTGCTGCGGTTGCACAAAGCAGCGTCTGCCGATGTGTCCTTAGTGTTTCTATTAGTGTTTCACACCTTACACACTTAGACCTATTTTATCTCCTTATATGCTTCTTTTTACATATTATTTTAAGTCGGGATGCCGGTGGTCAGCATACCGACGCTGGGATCCCGGCCGCCAGAATGCCGGCAGGGGGCCGAGGGCTATTCCCACTCGTGGGGGTCCGTGACACTCATAGAGTGGGAATAGAACCAGGGCCGGATTAACAATGGGGCGGGTGGAGCTGCAGCTCCAGGCCCCCCATCACAATAGGCCCACAGCACCTGTTATGCTGCTGCAGCCAGGATTTTTTTTCCTGCTACAGCAGCTTACAAGTGACAGTACCTCCTGCGCGCAGTTAGATGTATTGATAGGTAGTAGATGCCGGCGGAACGGCTCAAAGCTCAAACACATGGGCAGGTGATGCAGGAACTCAGCAGGGGGCGGGGCTACGTGGTCCAGGGGGCGGGGCTACATGGGACACTAAGGCTGCCTGCTGCTCATGGCTGCTGCTGCTGTGAGAGGGAGAGTTGAAGCAGGAGAGAGAATGCAGGGACGGCCCAGCCCAGTGAGACTACACTATGCTGTAGTGTGTAAGGTACAGGGAATTGTGTGACTGTGTGTGTGACTTGTGTATGTATATATCTGTGTGTGTGACTTCCATGTGAACTTCTATATGTGTGTGTGTCTTGCATGTGAGCAGCTGCAGGGGTCAGGAGTTAGTATAGTGCAAGGGTAAGAAAGTGTGTGACTGTGATAGAGCGCAAGGGAGGGGGTGTGATAAAGCGCAGGAGGACGGAGTGTGTGACTGTGATAGAGCACGGGGGAGGGGGTGTGATCAAGCGCTGGAGGACGGAGTGTGTGACTGTGATAGAGCGTAGGGGAGGGGGGGTGATAAAGCGCAGTGGGAGGGAGTGTGTGACTGATAGAGCGCAAGGGATGGGATGTGATAAAGCGCAGTGGGAGGGAGTGTGGGACTGTGATAGAGCGTGGGGGAGGGGGGGTGTTACTGTGATAGACCATGGGGGAGGGAGTGTAATAAAGTGCAGGGGGAGGGATTGTGTGACTGTGATAGAGCACGGGGGAGGGGGTGTGATAAAGCGCAGGGGGGAGGAAGTGTGTGACTGTGATAGAGCACGGGGGAGGGTGTGTGTGACTGTGATAAAGCACAAGGTGAGGGGTGTGATAAAGAGCAGGCAAAGGAAGTGTGTGATAGAGCATGTGGGGAGAGAGTGTGCTAAAGCGTAGGGCGCGGGGGAGGGGAGTGTGTTAATGTAATAGATTGTATTGTGGGGGTGGGAGTGTGAATGTAATAGAGTGAGGGGGGAGGGAGTGTGTGAGTGTGATATAGCGCGGGGGGAGGGAGTGTGGTAAAGTGCAGGCCATGGGAGGAGAGTGTGTCAGTGTGATGTAGCGCAGGCCGCGGGGGGAGGGAGTGTGTCAGTGTGATACAGCACAGGCCACAAGGGAGTGTGGGGGCAATGTGTTTTTCCTACTGAGGCCATTGAGGGTTTTTTCCGCCCTTTTGGGGTCCAGTGTGTTTTATTTTACCTGTAGGTGCCAATGTTTTTGTTTGTATTTTCCTGTCGGGTGCCAATGTGTCTAAAGAATGATTACCAGCTCAGTGGTATGAATATGAAGTCAACTGTTTCCCATAACTGGAGATTTCTCAAGGTGATGTAAAATTCAAAAGTGGTTATATCATTTGTGTATCGGTGAGTGCCCTGTTAGTGGAAAATTGCCTGCATGTGATCACCTTTGGATGCGGTGACATTATGTAGCACCCTTACTGGTGAGACTGCGGGAGGAGTGCATATTGCTTTAAATAATAATTCATATAAGCGTGTATTTTACCCAGAAATTAGGATCAAGAACTCGCTTATATAAAACAAAATGGTCTCTGGAGATGCACTCTGTGTACAGCCAATCCCTGCTTGCCTGTATAGAAAAGTTTTGTGTATAGTAAATATTGTTTGTTTGGGGGGGGAGGGAGCAAACTGAGTGTGCTGCTTGTAGTGTTATATATACTGTGTGTTGGGTCCTTTTTTGTGTATTGCCAACCCCCCTCAATAAAAACCAAAGCCTGCCCCGCTGTCCCCCAAAAAATATTTTATGTGTATAGCACCAGAATATAATATACAGATAGTTTAGCACCATTAAAACAGGATTCAGTCAGGATCCCTGTAGTCGGGATCCTGGCAGTCGAAATACCGATGCCAGAATCCCGACAGTACTCAGAAAACCGGCGCCGGGATCCTGGCATTGATCACTATACCGGCGCCGGAATCTCGAACAATGATTACACAGACCACCAGAGATAAGCCGCGGGGGGGAGGGATGTTAGGTTTAGGTTGCGGGGGGGGCGCGGAATGAGGTCAGAATTAAGCTGTGGGGAGGGAGGGTAAGGGTTAGGCACGCCCGGGGAGCGTTAGTCTGCGGTGGGGGGCGGTTAGGGTTAGGCTACGGGAATGGTGGGTTAGGGTTAGGAGGGGTTAGGGATCAGGGTTAGCTTAGTTAATTAGTTCATGTCGGTATTTTCAACATCAGGATGCCGCTGTCTGTATTTTGACAGCTGGCATCCCAACCGTCGGGATCCTGATACCAACCCCATTAAAACATATATAATAACCAAAATATTGGGCCTGATTCTGAGTCAAACTCAGGCACATCTGTGTGTGCATCTTTTGCTTCTGTATGCTATTATTGGTACAAGCCCTTCGTTGGTGTACAGCGGTGCGTGTGTATATGCAAGCAGTGACATGTCCACTTACAGCTTCTTTAGACATTGCAAACCCTCTTGGTGCATCTTAAAACACAAACTTTAAGAACTGCACCTGCCCCATGCTAGGTGCAGATCTCTGACAGACTACTGCCTCCAATGTTTGCAATTAATTATTATTTTATTATTATTCTTTATTTATATGGCGCCACGAGGGTTCCGCAGCGCCCAATTACAGAGTACATAAATAATCAAACAGGAAAACAGCAACTTACAGTTGAAGACAGTATGGGATAAGTACAGGGTAAATAAACATAGTTACATCAGCAGATGACACTGGAATAAGTATCAGGTGGCAGAAGACTGCTGGATGTGGTACAGTTGAAGAATATTAAAGTAAGACAAAGGAAAAGCACATGAGGGAAGAGGGCCCTGCTCGTGAGAGCTTACAATCTAAAGGGGAGGGGTAGACAGGCAGGGGTGACACAGATGGGGTACATAGAGAATGTGGAACAGAGGCTTAGGATGAGATTTGGCTGGGTTTGGTGAAGAAGTGGGTCTTGAGAGCCCGTTTGAAGTTTTGTAGAGAGGTGGAGAGTCTGAGGGGGAGAGGTAGGGAATTCCAGAGAAGTGGTGCAGCACGCGAAAAATCTTGGAGGTAGGAGTGGGAGGAAGTAATCCGTAGGCAGGAGAGTCGTCGTGCATTACCAGAGCGAAGAGGACAGGTGGGAGTGTAAAGGGAGATAAGGTCAGAGATGTAGGTGGGAGAGGAGTGGGTGAGGGCTTTGTAAGCGAGTGTGAGAAGCTTGAAATGGATTCTGAAAGGGAAGGGGAGCCAGTGAAGGGCTAGTAGGAGAGGAGAGGTAGACGTAGTGCGTTTGGTGAGGAAAATGAGCCGGGCAGCAGCATTGAGGATAGATTGGAGTGGAGAGAGGTGTTTGTCAGGAATGCCAGTCAGGAGGAGATTACAGTAGTCCAGTCTGGAGATGACCAGTGAGTGGATAAGAGTCTTAGTAGCATCCTGGGTCAGAAAGGGTCTGATCCTGGAAATATTTTTTAGATGAAAACGGCAGATTTGTGAGAGGTGCTGAATGTGTGGTTTGAAGGAGAAGGAGGAGTCAAGGATTACTCCAAGACAGCGAACTTGGGGGCTAGAGGAGATAGTAGTGCCATCAATAGATAATGAGATTGTAGGAGGTGAGGTTATGCGGGAGGGATGGAAGATGATCAGCTCGGTCTTAGACATGTTAAGTTTAAGAAAGCGCTGTGACATCCAGGAAGAGGTAGCAGAGAGACAGTTGGAGATACGAGTGAGGAGAGCAGGGGAGAGGTCTGCAGAGGAAAGATAGATTTGGGTGTCATCAGCATAGAGATGATATTGGAAGCCAAAAGAACTAATGAGTGAGTTGAGAGTGGCAAAGAGGCGCCGGGGGTTGGAAAACTGGGAAGAGATGAGGTTCTTGAAGTATGACTGTTTAGCAAGAGAAAGGGCAGCACTGAAGGATGAGAGCATAAGTTTGAAATGGAGGAAGTCTGCCTTAGAGCGTGATGTCCTCCAGTGACGCTCAGCAGTACGTGAGCATTTTTGCAGATATCTGGTGCATTTGGTGTGCCAGGGTTGAGGTGTTAATTTGCAAGGGTGAATAGTGGTTGGTGGAGCAACAGAGTCAAGAGCAGAAGTGAGGGATGCATTGTATAGGGAAGTGGCTTGTTCAGGGCATGAGAGAGAGAGAATAGGAGAGAGAAGTGAATCAAACAAGGAGGAAAGGAATGTGGTGTCAATAGCTTCAATGTTACGCTTAGTGATGGTAGCCTTAGGAGGTAGAGATGGGGAAGTCGAGAGAGATAGGTTAAAGGAAAGCAGGTGGTGGTCAGAGAGGGGAAATGGGGAATTGGACAAATCTGAAATATCACAGCGGTGAGTGAAGACCAGATCCAGTGAGCTCCCATTCACATGGGAGGGTGAGGAGGTCCACTGGGAGAGACCAAGTGAAGAGGTAAGGTTAAGGAGTTTAGAGGCAGGGGATTGTGTGGGGATGTCAATAGGGATGTTAAAATCGCCTAGGATAATGGAGGGAATGTCAGAAGAGAGGAAGTGAGGAAGCCAGGAAGCAAAGTTGTTGATGAATTTGGAAGCAGCGCCAGGGGGGCGGTAAATGACAGCTACTCTAAGATGGACTGGTTGGAAAAGGCATATAGTATGGACCTCAAATGTAGAGAATGTAAGGGATGGTTCTGGTGGTATGAGTTGGTAGGAGTAACTAGAAGGTAAAAGGACCCCAACACCACCCCCCATGGCGACCCCCAGGTCGGGTGTGTGTGTGAATGCGAGGCCTCCAGCAGAGAGAGCAGCAGGAGAGGTAGTGTCAGAGGGCGTAATCCAAGTTTCAGTAATGGCTAGTAGGGGATTTCACTACAACTGCAGTGACATTCCTACAACATGTCCGTAAGATGGTGCATCTCTGTGGTGTCTTATGCCATTCCCCAGTCAGCAACCCCTGATACATTATACTGTAGCTATGTATTGGAGATGAGCAATTTGGGTTTGAATCTATCTGTGTGTGTGTGTGTGTGTGTGTGTGTGTGTGTGTGTGTGTGTGTGTGTGTGTGTGTGTGTGTGTGTGTGTGTGTGTGTGTGCACATACTACTACACATACTACTATATGCTGGGTCACCTCAGTCTTCCCCCTGTTCTGCCCTGTCCGTGTGACACCCTCCCTCCAACCCCACCCCCTCTTTCCACCATTCCTGATATATCTTCTCAGTATAACTACTTATTACAAAGGTAAAACATTTTTTTTTATTTAGATAGATTTCACATTCATGACATCCCTAAGCGACATGTAGCCTCTTTCGTTGAGAGGTTTCATATTTATGTCATCACTAAGCACCATTTACCATATTACAGTCACATTAACAAGAGATGTTTTCCTTTGTTCGTTTGTAGATTCTCACATTACACTATTGATATACAGTAACTGAAGAAGTGAGGGAGATTGAGGTTTTTCACGGTAGGTGCTAGTCACACCCCCTGTGCAGACCACACCCTCACAACATCAACCACACCCCCAACATTACTAGTCACACCCCCATAGAGTTTTCACATCCCCTGCGGTGGCATGAAATAGGCCCCTCATAAATTTCAGCTCCAGGCCCATATGGACCTTAATCTGGCACTGCTTATGCCAAGTAAAGCAAGGTTGTGTCCACATGGTTGTGAACAGAAGCAGACACAGAGACGCATGCAGGCCCGGCGACAGGAGGGGTCATAGGGGACACCCGTACCAGGCCCTAAGAATCTGGCACAGAAAAATGGGGCCAGCCCTTCACTATGAGAGAGGCACCGCAGCAGGCAGCAACAGCAGGGGAGCAGCCAGCATGAAGTAACACCACCTTCCATAGCTTCACTCAGAGCCTAACAGGGAAGGGAGAGAGATGTTGTGTTGAGTCTTAAGGTGGGTACACACTATTAGATATATCTGCAGATCAATTGATCTGCAGATATATCTATGTACGGATCGGGCAGTGTGCTGTGCATACACACAGCCCGATCCGTCGAAAGACTGACGTCATGAACTGGGCGGTCGCGCCCGCCCGCCCAGTTCACCTGTCAATCACCGCCGGCCGCCGCAGCATGTGTACGGGCGGTCGGACGACCGCCCCGTACACACACAGCGAAGGGCCAATATATCGTTAGATATATTGGCTGTCGGCTGTGCTGCGCGGCCGACGCGATACGTCTGTGAACGACGGAGTTCACAGACGTATCGCCCGTACACACTGGCCGACGGTCCCGCGATGTATCGGCCGTTCAAGAGAACGGCCGATACATCGACCAGTGTGTACGGGCCTTTATGGCCAATATGATGTTTAATTAACAGAATCCTAATACTTCTGAAGGAGGTCAGTGCCATAAGCAGTGTTTTATCCTTAATTGAGGCTATTGCGGATACACAGTAACATTAACAAACAACGAAAGCACAGTGAACATTGGGTTTATACAAAGTCTCCCATAATCAAATAGGGAAATCAATAGGGAAACCCTGCCATAAAATAATAACTCATATTCTAATGTGAATGTAATAACTTTAAATAAGGTGTGATATCACATTTTCCTTATGTCAGTCACACAAAAGACAGGTGAGTCTGTGAGGTTATGCTGTGATGTCATAATGGGACTCAAACCAGAAAGAACCAGTCCCGGCTGGCCTGGTGGGGTCTGTGAGGTCATGCTGTGATGTCATAACGGTATCAACTGCCTATATCCCGGCTTGGCTGCTGCCTCTCTCATTCTCCTTCAATACCTGGAGACACAAAGCTCACCGGCAGGAGTAGAAACAACTGGCAGGAGAAACACACTTGGCTGAGGTTAGTAACTGGACAAAGACAAGGGCAGCTTAGTTAGATGTGGCAGCAGACTTAGGGGCCCATTTATCAGCTATTCAAAACCTGTTGCATATGTGCTCCAGCCAATCAGCTCCCAACTGTCATGTGTTTAAAAATGACCATTGGGAGCTGATTGGCTGGAGCAACATTTATCATACGGAATGAGTTTTAAACAGCTAAAAATCATTGATAAATGGGCAACAAGAATCAGAGGGGAATAGAAATGATTGCTTTAATGATTTAATAAGACAGAACATAGGATACAGATACTACACATTAAACTGGAAACAAATACATAGTAAATTAAATTATGTCATACTGTAGCTGGTGCTTATTTAAATAATACTATCATATGTTTTATTTAAAATGTTTTGTATTATACATGTGTATGTTAGTTTATTATAGTGGTCACTGAGGTTTTCCATGATGGTTTCATCTTCTGCCACTGAAGCCAAACTACGGAGCTATTTATGTACTGAGAAATCCTCACCGCTCTCCTGGTTTCCTTATTACACACTGAGCCATAGAGTACATCAGTAATACATGGCCACCATTAATTACTAGTAATCTAGGGGGAGATCTCAATTCCCTTCTAATGATGGGAGGTGTTGCCTATAGCAACAATCCAATGTTAACTACTGTATCATTGCATGGAGTATACTAGATAAATAATAGCTAGAAGATAATTGGTTGCTATGGGCAACAGCTCCTTTTTATACTCTTTAGAAGGTTTGATAAGTCTGAAAATATTAGGGAAGGCAGAAAGTAGGTTTATGTCGGACACCGCAGATGATTTTACAAATTCCAACAATGAAAATGTTCTCAGCTTACATAAGTATAATAGTAACCGGTGAAATGGACTGTCCAGAAAGGCCATTATACAGCTTACAGTTTCAGGTTCTAGCTGATCTTAAATATGAATGTATATCCTTAAATACTGTAGTTGAAGTTACTTACAATTGTAAATGCATTGCAAGGCATCTAACACTGTCTACTCTTCATCTTTCTCCACATCAGCACTATGGCCCCGAGATGGATGATCACACTGTGGGAGACGATAACTGCCTGCTGTCCATGCAGAAGATACAGGAGCTGGAATGCTCAGAGAAGAGATGCCCACTTGCCTCGCCATACCAGGCTTGAGGAAGAAATGCCTCCAACCAAGCCAGTGGGTTATGATCACTCTGATGGCAGTTTATCCAAAAAACTATCTCCCAGTGAGAAGAACAAGGATCGCCAGATAAAAGTCCTCGATCTCATTAACAAACAGTTAGTCGAGGAGAACAACTTGTTAGCAGCAGAAAACACCTTATTAAAGATCAAGGTTGAAATGCTTAAAGACACGCTAACGAAGGTCATAGAGCTGTTGTAGGCCCCTGTGTAACTCCGCCGCCGTTACGGAGGCTCACCCAGTAGCTGACCACTAACCATGGATTCTTATCTTTATGCACTCACCTATTAGAGCAGGGGGAAATATGCACTGAGAGGTTTCTGTAATCTTCTAATCGAAAAGGAGCGACCTTTCTTTTTTGAAGTCTGCAGAAATCTGTCAGTGTGTATTTTTCACCTTTTCTCACCTTCTCTAATAGGTAAGTACATAAAAACAGTGATCCATGGCCAACATCTACTGGTTACAGCTAACTGTGGTTATATCTGGTAGTTAATCTTTAACATCAATAAAGAGCCAGAGCAAAGATATTGTCTTCAGTGCATTATTGTCTCTATTTAATGTATTTGTAGTGAGAAATATATCTTATGTCTATCTAAATATATAACTATGATAATTATTTATAATATGAAAAAATATTCATATTGTCAGGGAAAACAATTCCATTATCACCAGTAAGGGGTGGGTGTAAGTCCCGATACTAATAGTGACTGTGGATGGAGATACTCGGCGGCACGTCCTTCTGTGTGAAGACAAACAGATAACCGGCATAGATGGTGGATATTCGCATTAGCAGACGACAGTAAACAGGCTGCTGCGGTTGCACAAAGCAGCGTCTGCCGATGTGTCCTTAGTGTTTCTATTAGTGTTTCACACCTTACACACTTAGACCTATTTTATCTCCTTATATGCTTCTTTTTACATATTATTTTAAGTCGGGATGCCGGTGGTCAGCATACCGACGCTGGGATCCCGGCCGCCAGAATGCCGGCAGGGGGCCGAGGGCTATTCCCACTCGTGGGGGTCCGTGACACTCATAGAGTGGGAATAGAACCAGGGCCGGATTAACAATGGGGCGGGTGGAGCTGCAGCTCCAGGCCCCCCATCACAATAGGCCCACAGCACCTGTTATGCTGCTGCAGCCAGGATTTTTTTTCCTGCTACAGCAGCTTACAAGTGACAGTACCTCCTGCGCGCAGTTAGATGTATTGATAGGTAGTAGATGCCGGCGGAACGGCTCAAAGCTCAAACACATGGGCAGGTGATGCAGGAACTCAGCAGGGGGCGGGGCTACGGGGTCCAGGGGGCGGGGCTACATGGGACACTAAGGCTGCCTGCTGCTCATGGCTGCTGCTGCTGTGAGAGGGAGAGTTGAAGCAGGAGAGAGAATGCAGGGACGGCCCAGCCCAGTGAGACTACACTATGCTGTAGTGTGTAAGGTACAGGGAATTGTGTGACTGTGTGTGTGACTTGTGTATGTATATATCTGTGTGTGTGACTTCCATGTGAACTTCTATATGTGTGTGTGTCTTGCATGTGAGCAGCTGCAGGGGTCAGGAGTTAGTATAGTGCAAGGGTAAGAAAGTGTGTGACTGTGATAGAGCGCAAGGGAGGGGGTGTGATAAAGCGCAGGAGGACGGAGTGTGTGACTGTGATAGAGCACGGGGGAGGGGGTGTGATAAAGCGCAGGAGGACGGAGTGTGTGACTGTGATAGAGCGTAGGGGAGGGGGGGTGATAAAGCGCAGTGGGAGGGAGTGTGTGACTGATAGAGCGCAAGGGAGGGGGTGTGATAAAGCGCAGTGGGAGGGAGTGTGGGACTGTGATAGAGCGTGGGGGAGGGGGGGTGTTACTGTGATAGACCATGGGGGAGGGAGTGTAATAAAGTGCAGGGGGAGGGATTGTGTGACTGTGATAGAGCACGGGGGAGGGGGTGTGATAAAGCGCAGGGGGGAGGGAGTGTGTGACTGTGATAGAGCACGGGGGAGGGTGTGTGTGACTGTGATAAAGCACAAGGTGAGGGGTGTGATAAAGAGCAGGCAAAGGAAGTGTGTGATAGAGCATGTGGGGAGAGAGTGTGTTAAAGCGTAGGGCGCGGGGGAGGGGAGTGTGTTAATGTAATAGATTGTATTGTGGGGTGGGAGTGTGAATGTAATAGAGTGAGGGGGGAGGGAGTGTGTGAGTGTGATATAGCGCGGGGGGAGGGAGTGTGGTAAAGTGCAGGCCATGGGAGGAGAGTGTGTCAGTGTGATGTAGCGCAGGCCGCGGGGGGGAGGGAGTGTGTCAGTGTGATACAGTACAGGCCACAAGGGAGTGTGGGGGCAATGTGTTTTTCCTACTGAGGCCATTGAGGTTTTTTTCCGCCCTTTTGGGGTCCAGTGTGTTTTATTTTACCTGTAGGTGCCAATGTTTTTGTTTGTATTTTCCTGTCGGGTGCCAATGTGTCTTAAGAATGATTACCAGCTCAGTGGTATGAATTAGAGATGAGCGGGTTCGGTTTCTCTGAATCCGAACCCGCACGAACTTCATGTTTTTTTTCACGGGTCCGAGCGACTCGGATCTTCCCGCCTTGCTCGGTTAACCCGAGCGCGCCCGAACGTCATCATGACGCTGTCGGATTCTCGCGAGACTCGGATTCTATATAAGGAGCCGCGCGTCGCCGCCATTTTCACACGTGCATTGAGATTGATAGGGAGAGGACGTGGCTGGCGTCCTCTCCATTTAGATTAGGAGAGAGAGAGAGAGATTGACCTGAGGCTGATACTGTAGAAGAGAGTGCAGAGTTTAGTGACTGACCACAGTGACCACCAGCAGTGCAGTTGTTTTATTTAATATATCCGTTCTCTGCCTGAAAAAAACGGTACACACAGTGACTCAGTCACATACCATATCTGTGTGCACTGCTCAGCCCAGTGTGCTGCATGCCTGCATCATCTATGTATATATTATATATCTGACTGTGCTCAGCTCACACAGCTTATAATTGTGGGGGAGACTGGGGAGCACTGCAGTGCCAGTTATAGGTTATAGCAGGAGCCAGGAGTACAAGACAGTCACATACCATATCTGTGTGCACTGCTCAGCCCAGTGTGCTGCATCATCTATGTATATATTATATATCTGACTGTGCTCAGCTCACACAGCTTATAATTGTGGGGGAGACTGGGGAGCACTGCAGTGCCAGTTATAGGTTATAGCAGGAGCCAGGAGTACATATTATATTAAAATTAAACAGTGCACACTTTTGCTGCAGGAGTGCCAGTGTGACTGACCAGTGACCTGACCACACTGACCACAAGTATAGTTAGTAGTATACTATATTGTGATTGCCTGAAAAAGTTAAACACTCGTCGTGTGACTTCACTTGTGTGGTGTTTTTTTTTTTATTCTATAAAAAACTCATTCTGCTGACAGACAGTGTCCAGCAGGTCCGTCATTATATAATATATATACCTGTCCGGCTGCAGTAGTGATATATATATATTTTTTATATCATTATTTATCATCCAGTCGCAGCAGACACAGTACGGTAGTTCACGGCTGTAGCTACCTCTGTGTCGGCACTCGGCAGTCCATCCATAATTGTATACCACCTACCCGTGTTTTTTTTTTCTTTCTTCTTTATACATACATACTACTACATCTCTTTATCAACCAGTCTATATTAGCAGCAGACACAGTACAGTACGGTAGTTCACGGCTGTGGCTACCTCTGTGTCGGCACTCGGCAGTCCGTCCATAATTGTATACCACCTAACCGTGGTTTTTTTTTCTTTCTTCTTTATACATACATACTACGACATCTCTTTATCAACCAGTCTATATTAGCAGCAGACACAGTACAGTACGGTAGTTCACGGCTGTGGCTACCTCTGTGTCGGCACTCGGCAGTCCGTCCATAATTGTATACCACCTAACCGTGGTTTTTTTTTCTTTCTTCTTCATACATACATACTACGACATCTCTTTATCAACCAGTCTATATTAGCAGCAGACACAGTACAGTACGGTAGTTCACGGCTGTGGCTACCTCTGTGTCGGCACTCGGCAGTCCGTCCATAATTGTATACCACCTAACCGTGGTTTTTTTTTTCTTTCTTCTTTATACATACATACTACGACATCTCTTTATCAACCAGTCTATATTAGCAGCAGACACAGTACAGTACGGTAGTTCACGGCTGTGGCTACCTCTGTGTCGGCACTCGGCAGTCCGTCCATAATTGTATACCACCTAACCGTGGTTTTTTTTTCTTTCTTCTTCATACATACATACTACGACATCTCTTTATCAACCAGTCTATATTAGCAGCAGACACAGTACAGTACGGTAGTTCACGGCTGTGGCTACCTCTGTGTCGGCACTCGGCAGTCCGTCCATAATTGTATACCACCTACCCGTGGTTTTTTTTTCTTTCTTCTTCATACATACATACTACTACATCTCTTTATCAACCAGTCTATATTAGCAGCAGACACAGTACAGTACGGTAGTTCACGGCTGTGGCTACCTCTGTGTCGGCACTCGGCAGTCCGTCCATAATTGTATACCACCTACCCGTGGTTTTTTTTTCTTTCTTCTTCATACATACATACTACTACATCTCTTTATCAACCAGTCTATATTAGCAGCAGACACAGTACAGTACGGTAGTTCACGGCTGTGGCTACCTCTGTGTCGGCACTCGGCAGTCCGTCCATAATTGTATACCACCTACCCGTGGTTTTTTTTTCTTTCTTCTTCATATATACATACTACGACATCTCTTTATCAACCAGTCTATATTAGCAGCAGACACAGTACAGTACGGTAGTTCACGGCTGTGGCTACCTCTGTGTCGGCACTCGGCAGTCCGTCCATAATTGTATACCACCTAACCGTGGTTTTTTTTTCTTTCTTCTTCATACATACATACTACGACATCTCTTTATCAACCAGTCTATATTAGCAGCAGACACAGTACGGTAGTTCACGGCTGTAGCTACCTCTGTGTCGGCACTCGGAAGTCCGTCCATAATTGTATACTAGTATCCATCCATCTCCATTGTTTACCTGAGGTGCCTTTTAGTTGTGCCTATTAAAATATGGAGAACAAAAATGTTGAGGTTCCAAAATTAGGGAAAGATCAAGATCCACTTCCACCTCGTGCTGAAGCTGCTGCCACTAGTCATGGCCGAGACGATGAAATGCCAGCAACGTCGTCTGCCAAGGCCGATGCCCAATGTCATAGTACAGAGCATGTCAAATCCAAAACACCAAATATCAGTAAAAAAAGGACTCCAAAACCTAAAATAAAATTGTCGGAGGAGAAGCGTAAACTTGCCAATATGCCATTTACCACACGGAGTGGCAAGGAACGGCTGAGGCCCTGGCCTATGTTCATGGCTAGTGGTTCAGCTTCACATGAGGATGGAGGCACTCAGCCTCTCGCTAGAAAAATGAAAAGACTCAAGCTGGCAAAAGCAGTAGCACCGCAAAGAACTGTGCGTTCTTCGAAATCCCAAATCCACAAGGAGAGTCCAATTGTGTCGGTTGCGATGCCTGACCTTCCCAACACTGGACGTGAAGAGCATGCGCCTTCCACCATTTGCACGCCCCCTGCAAGTGCTGGAAGGAGCACCCGCAGTCCAGTTCCTGATAGTCAGATTGAAGATGTCAGTGTTGAAGTACACCAGGATGAGGAGGATATGGGTGTTGCTGGCGCTGGGGAGGAAATTGACCAGGAGGATTCTGATGGTGAGGTGGTTTGTTTAAGTCAGGCACCCGGGGAGACACCTGTTGTCCGTGGGAGGAATATGGCCGTTGACATGCCTGGTGAAAATACCAAAAAAATCAGCTCTTCGGTGTGGAACTATTTCAACAGAAATGCGGACAACAGGTGTCAAGCCGTGTGTTCCCTTTGTCAAGCTGTAATAAGTAGGGGTAAGGACGTTAACCACCTCGGAACATCCTCCCTTATACGTCACCTGCAGCGCATTCATAATAAGTCAGTGACAAGTTCAAAAACTTTGGGTGACAGCGGAAGCAGTCCACTGACCAGTAAATCCCTTCCTCTTGTAACCAAGCTCACGCAAACCACCCCACCAACTCCCTCAGTGTCAATTTCCTCCTTCCCCAGGAATGCCAATAGTCCTGCAGGCAATGTCACTGGCAATTCTGACGAGTCCTCTCCTGCCTGGGATTCCTCCGATGCATCCTTGCGTGTAACGCCTACTGCTGCTGGCGCTGCTGTTGTTGCTGCTGGGAGTCGATGGTCATCCCAGAGGGGAAGTCGTAAGCCCACTTGTACTACTTCCAGTAAGCAATTGACTGTTCAACAGTCCTTTGCGAGGAAGATGAAATATCACAGCAGTCATCCTGCTGCAAAGCGGATAACTGAGGCCTTGACAACTATGTTGGTGTTAGACGTGCGTCCGGTATCCGCCGTTAGTTCACAGGGAACTAGACAATTTATTGAGGCAGTGTGCCCCCGTTACCAAATACCATCTAGGTTCCACTTCTCTAGGCAGGCGATACCGAGAATGTACACGGACCTCAGAAAAAGACTCACCAGTGTCCTAAAAAATGCAGTTGTACCCAATGTCCACTTAACCACGGACATGTGGACAAGTGGAGCAGGGCAGGGTCAGGACTATATGACTGTGACAGCCCACTGGGTAGATGTATGGACTCCCGCCGCAAGAACAGCAGCGGCGGCACCAGTAGCAGCATCTCGCAAATGCCAACTCTTTCCTAGGCAGGCTACGCTTTGTATCACCGGTTTCCAGAATACGCACACAGCTGAAAACCTCTTACGGCAACTGAGGAAGATCATCGCGGAATGGCTTACCCCAATTGGACTCTCCTGTGGATTTGTGGCATCGGACAACGCCAGCAATATTGTGTGTGCATTAAATATGGGCAAATTCCAGCACGTCCCATGTTTTGCACATACCTTGAATTTGGTGGTGCAGAATTATTTAAAAAACGACAGGGGCGTGCAAGAGATGCTGTCGGTGGCCAGAAAAATTGCGGGACACTTTCGGCGTACAGGCACCACGTACAGAAGACTGGAGCACCACCAAAAACTACTGAACCTGCCCTGCCATCATCTGAAGCAAGAAGTGGTAACAAGGTGGAATTCAACCCTCTATATGCTTCAGAGGTTGGAGGAGCAGCAAAAGGCCATTCAAGCCTATACAATTGAGCACGATATAGGAGGTGGAATGCACCTGTCTCAAGCGCAGTGGAGAATGATTTCAACGTTGTGCAAGGTTCTGATGCCCTTTGAACTTGCCACACGTGAAGTCAGTTCAGACACTGCCAGCCTGAGTCAGGTCATTCCCCTCATCAGGCTTTTGCAGAAGAAGCTGGAGACATTGAAGGAGGAGCTAACACGGAGCGATTCCGCTAGGCATGTGGGACTTGTGGATGGAGCCCTTAATTCGCTTAACAAGGATTCACGGGTGGTCAATCTGTTGAAATCAGAGCACTACATTTTGGCCACCGTGCTCGATCCTAGATTTAAAGCCTACCTTGGATCTCTCTTTCCGGCAGACACAAGTCTGCTGGGGTTGAAAGACCTGCTGGTGAGAAAATTGTCAAGTCAAGCGGAACGCGACCTGTCAACATCTCCTCCTTCACATTCTCCCGCAACTGGGGGTGCGAGGAAAAGGCTCAGAATTCCGAGCCCACCCGCTGGCGGTGATGCAGGGCAGTCTGGAGCGACTGCTGATGCTGACATCTGGTCCGGACTGAAGGACCTGACAACGATTACGGACATGTCGTCTACTGTCACTGCATATGATTCTCTCACCATTGAAAGAATGGTGGAGGATTATATGAGTGACCGCATCCAAGTAGGCACGTCACACAGTCCATACTTATACTGGCAGGAAAAAGAGGCAATTTGGAGGCCATTGCACAAACTGGCTTTATTCTACCTAAGTTGCCCTCCCACAAGTGTGTACTCCGAAAGAGTGTTTAGTGCCGCCGCTCACCTTGTCAGCAATCGGCGTACGAGGTTACATCCAGAAAATGTGGAGAAGATGATGTTCATTAAAATGAATTATAATCAATTCCTCCGCGGAGACATTGACCAGCAGCAATTGCCTCCACAAAGTACACAGGGAGCTGAGATGGTGGATTCCAGTGGGGACGAATTGATAATCTGTGAGGAGGGGGATGTACACGGTGATATATCGGAGGGTGATGATGAGGTGGACATCTTGCCTCTGTAGAGCCAGTTTGTGCAAGGAGAGATTAATTGCTTCTTTTTTGGGGGGGGTCCAAACCAACCCGTCATATCAGTCACAGTCGTGTGGCAGACCCTGTCACTGAAATGATGGGTTGGTTAAAGTGTGCATGTCCTGTTTTGTTTATACAACATAAGGGTGGGTGGGAGGGCCCAAGGACAATTCCATCTTGCACCTCTTTTTTCTTTTATTTTTCTTTGCGTCATGTGCTGTTTGGGGAGGGTTTTTTGGAAGGGACATCCTGCGTGACACTGCAGTGCCACTCCTAAATGGGCCCGGTGTTTGTGTCGGCCACTAGGGTCGCTAATCTTACTCACACAGTCAGCTACCTCATTGCGCCTCTTTTTTTCTTTGCGTCATGTGCTGATTGGGGAGGGTTTTTTGGAAGGGACATCCTGCGTGACACTGCAGTGCCACTCCTAAATGGGCCCGGTGTTTGTGTCGGCCACTAGGGTCGCTAATCTTACTCACACAGTCAGCTACCTCATTGCGCCTCTTTTTTTCTTTGCGTCATGTGCTGATTGGGGAGGGTTTTTTGGAAGGGACATCCTGCGTGACACTGCAGTGCCACTCCTAAATGGGCCCGGTGTTTGTGTCGGCCACTAGGGTCGCTAATCTTACTCACACAGTCAGCTACCTCATTGCGCCTCTTTTTTTCTTTGCGTCATGTGCTGATTGGGGAGGGTTTTTTGGAAGGGACATCCTGCGTGACACTGCAGTGCCACTCCTAAATGGGCCCGGTGTTTGTGTCGGCCACTAGGGTCGCTAATCTTACTCACACAGTCAGCTACCTCATTGCGCCTCTTTTTTTCTTTGCGTCATGTGCTGATTGGGGAGGGTTTTTTGGAAGGGACATCCTGCGTGACACTGCAGTGCCACTCCTAAATGGGTCCGGTGTTTGTGTCGGCCACTAGGGTCGCTAATCTTACTCACACAGTCAGCTACCTCATTGCGCCTCTTTTTTTCTTTGCGTCATGTGCTGATTGGGGAGGGTTTTTTGGAAGGGACATCCTGCGTGACACTGCAGTGCCACTCCTAAATGGGCCCGGTGTTTGTGTCGGCCACTAGGGTCGCTAATCTTACTCACACAGTCAGCTACCTCATTGCGCCTCTTTTTTTCTTTGCGTCATGTGCTGATTGGGGAGGGTTTTTTGGAAGGGACATCCTGCGTGACACTGCAGTGCCACTCCTAAATGGGCCCGGTGTTTGTGTCGGCCACTAGGGTCGCTTATCTTACTCACACAGTCAGCTACCTCATTGCGCCTCTTTTTTTCTTTGCGTCATGTGCTGATTGGGGAGGGTTTTTTGGAAGGGACATCCTGCGTGACACTGCAGTGCCACTCCTAGATGGGCCAGGTGTTTGTGTCGGCCACTAGTGTCGCTTAGCTTAGTCATCCAGCGACCTTGGTGCAAATTTTAGGACTAAAAATAATATTGTGAGGTGTGAGGTATTCAGAATAGACTGAAAATGAGTGGAAATTATGGTTTTTGAGGTTAATAATAATATGGGATCAAAATGACCCCCAAATTCTATGATTTAAGCTGTTTTTTAGTGTTTTTTTAAAAAAACACCCGAATCCAAAACACACCCGAATCCGACAAAAAAAATTCGGTGAGGTTTTGCCAAAACGCGGTCGAACCCAAAACACGGCCGCGGAACCGAACCCAAAACCAAAACACAAAACCCGAAAAATTTCAGGCGCTCATCTCTAGTATGAATATGAAGTCAACTGTTTCCCATAACTGGAGATTTCTCAAGGTGATGTAAAATTCAAAAGTGGTTATATCGTTTGTGTATCGGTGAGTGCCCTGTTAGTGGAAAATTGCCTGCATGTGATCACCTTTGGATGCGGTGACATTATGTAGCACCCTTACTGGTGAGACTGCGGGAGGAGTGCATATTGCTTTAAATAATAATTCATATAAGCGTGTATTTTACTCAGAAATTAGGATCAAGAACTCGCTTATATAAAACAAAATGGTCTCTGGAGATGCACTCTGTGTACAGCCAATCCCTGCTTGCCTGTATAGAAAAGTTTTGTGTATAGTAAATATTGTTTGTTTGGGGGGGAGGGAGCAAACTGAGTGTGCTGCTTGTAGTGTTATATATACTGTGTGTTGGGTCCTTTTTTGTGTATTGCCAACCCCCCTCAATAAAAACCAAAGCCTGCCCCGCTGTCCCCCAAAAAATATTTTATGTGTATAGCACCAGAATATAATATACAGATAGTTTAGCACCATTAAAACAGGATTCAGTCAGGATCCCTGTAGTCGGGATCCTGGCAGTCGAAATACCGATGCCAGAATCCCGACAGTACTCAGAAAACCGGCGCCGGGATCCTGGCATTGATCACTATACCGGCGCCGGAATCTCGAACAATGATTACACAGACCACCAGAGATAATCCGCGGGGGGGAGGTATGCTAGGTTTAGGTTGCGGGGGGGGCGCGGAATGAGGTCAGTGTTAAGCTGTGGGGAGGGAGGGTAAGGGTTAGGCACGCCCGGGGAGCCTTAGTCTGCGGTGGGGGGCGGTTAGGGTTAGGCTACGGGAATGATGGGTTAGGGTTAGGGGGGGTTAGGGATCAGGGTTAGCTTAGTTAATTAGTTCATGTCGGTATTTTCAACATCAGGATGCCGCTGTCTGTATTTTGACAGCTGGCATCCCAACCGTCGGGATCCTGATACCAACCCCATTAAAACATATATAATAACCAAAATATTGGGCCTGATTCTGAGTCAAACTCAGGCACATCTGTGTGTGCATCTTTTGCTTCTGTATGCTATTATTGGTACAAGCCCTTCGTTGGTGTACAGCGGTGCGTGTGTATATGCAAGCAGTGACATGTCCACTTACAGCTTCTTTAGACATTGCAAACCCTCTTGGTGCATCTTAAAACACAAACTTCAAGAACTGCACCTGCCCCATGCTAGGTGCAGATCTCTGACAGACTACTGCCTCCAATGTTTGCAATTAATTATTATTTTATTATTATTCTTTATTTATATGGCGCCACAAGGGTTCCGCAGCGCCCAATTACAGAGTACATAAATAATCAAACAGGAAAACAGCAACTTACAGTTGAAGACAGTATGGGATAAGTACAGGGTAAATAAACATAGTTACATCAGCAGATGACACTGGAATAAGTATCAGGTGGCAGAAGACTGCTGGATGTGGTACAGTTGAAGAATATTAAAGTAAGACAAAGGAAAAGCACATGAGGGAAGAGGGCCCTGCTCGTGAGAGCTTACAATCTAAAGGGGAGGGGTAGACAGGCAGGGGTGACACAGATGGGGTACATAGAGAATGTGGAACAGAGGCTTAGGATGAGATTTGGCTGGGTTTGGTGAAGAAGTGGGTCTTGAGAGCCCGTTTGAAGTTTTGTAGAGAGGTGGAGAGTCTGAGGGGGAGAGGTAGGGAATTCCAGATAAGTGGTGCAGCACGCGAAAAATCTTGGAGGTAGGAGTGGGAGGAAGTAATCCGTAGGCAGGAGAGTCGTCGTGCATTACCAGAGCGAAGAGGACAGGTGGGAGTGTAAAGGGAGATAAGGTCAGAGATGTAGGTGGGAGAGGAGTGGGTGAGGGCTTTGTAAGCGAGTGTGAGAAGCTTGAAATGGATTCTGAAAGGGAAGGGGAGCCAGTGAAGGGCTAGTAGGAGAGGAGAGGTAGACGTAGTGCGTTTGGTGAGGAAAATGAGCCGGGCAGCAGCATTGAGGATAGATTGGAGTGGAAAGAGGTGTTTGTCAGGAATGCCAGTCAGGAGGAGATTACAGTAGTCCAGTCTGGAGATGACCAGTGAGTGGATAAGAGTCTTAGTAGCATCCTGGGTCAGAAAGGGTCTGATCCTGGAAATATTTTTTAGATGAAAACGGCAGATTTGTGAGAGGTGCTGAATGTGTGGTTTGAAGGAGAAGGAGGAGTCAAGGATTACTCCAAGACAGCGAACTTGGGGGCTAGAGGAGATAGTAGTGCCATCAATAGATAATGAGATTGTAGGAGGTGAGGTTATGCGGGAGGGATGGAAGATGATCAGCTCGGTCTTAGACATGTTAAGTTTAAGAAAGCACTGTGACATCCAGGAAGAGGTAGCAGAGAGACAGTTGGAGATACGAGTGAGGAGAGCAGGGGAAAGGTCTGCAGAGGAAAGATAGATTTGGGTGTCATCAGCATAGAGATGATATTGGAAGCCAAAAGAACTAATGAGTGAGTTGAGAGTGGCAAAGAGGCGCCGGGGGTTGGAAAACTGGGAAGAGATGAGGTTCTTGAAGTATGACTGTTTAGCAAGAGAAAGGGCAGCACTGAAGGATGAGAGCATAAGTTTGAAATGGAGGAAGTCTGCCTTAGAGCGTGATGTCCTCCAGTGACGCTCAGCAGTACGTGAGCATTTTTGCAGATATCTGGTGCATTTGGTGTGCCAGGGTTGAGGTGTTAATTTGCAAGGGTGAATAGTGGTTGGTGGAGCAACAGAGTCAAGAGCAGAAGTGAGGGATGCATTGTATAGGGAAGTGGCTTGTTCAGGGCATGAGAGAGAGAGAATAGGAGAGAGAAGTGAATCAAACAAGGAGGAAAGGAATGTGGTGTCAATAGCTTCAATGTTACGCTTAGTGATGGTAGCCTTAGGAGGTAGAGATGGGGAAGTCGAGAGAGATAGGTTAAAGGAAAGCAGGTGGTGGTCAGAGAGGGGAAATGGGGAATTGGACAAATCTGAAATATCACAGCGGTGAGTGAAGACCAGATCCAGTGAGCTCCCATTCACATGGGAGGGTGAGGAGGTCCACTGGGAGAGACCAAGTGAAGAGGTAAGGTTAAGGAGTTTAGAGGCAGGGGATTGTGTGGGGATGTCAATAGGGATGTTAAAATCGCCTAGGATAATGGAGGGAATGTCAGAAGAGAGGAAGTGAGGAAGCCAGGAAGCAAAGTTGTTGATGAATTTGGAAGCAGCGCCAGGGGGGCGGTAAATGACAGCTACTCTAAGATGGACTGGTTGGAAAAGGCGTATAGTATGGACCTCAAATGTAGAGAATGTAAGGGATGGTTCTGGTGGTATGAGTTGGTAGGAGTAACTAGAAGGTAAAAGGACCCCAACACCACCCCCCATGGCGACCCCCAGGCCGGGTGTGTGTGTGAATGCGAGGCCTCCAGCAGAGAGAGCAGCAGGAGAGGTAGTGTCAGGGGGCGTAATCCAAGTTTCAGTAATGGCTAGTAGGGGATTTCACTACAACTGCAGTGACATTCCTACAACATGTCCGTAAGATGGTGCATCTCTGTGGTGTCTTATGCCATTCCCCAGTCAGCAACCCCTGATACATTATACTGTAGCTATGTATTGGAGATGAGCAATTTGGGTTTGAATCTATCTGTGTGTGTGTGTGTGTGTGTGTGTGTGTGTGTGTGTGTGTGTGTGTGTGTGTGTGTACACATACTACTACACATACTACTATATGCTGGGTCACCTCAGTCTTCCCCCTGTTCTGCCCTGTCCGTGTGACACCCTCCCTCCAACCCCACCCCCTCTTTCCACCATTCCTGATATATCTTCTCAGTATAACTACTTATTACAAAGGTAAAACATTTTTTTTTTATTTAGATAGATTTCACATTCATGACATCCCTAAGCGACATGTAGCCTCTTTCGTTGAGAGGTTTCATATTTATGTCATCACTAAGCACCATTTACCATATTACAGTCACATTAACAAGAGATGTTTTCCTTTGTTCGTTTGTAGATTCTCACATTACACTATTGATATACAGTAACTGAAGAAGTGAGGGAGATTGAGGTTTTTCACGGTAGGTGCTAGTCACACCCCCTGTGCAGACCACACCCTCACAACATCAACCACACCCCCAACATTACTAGTCACACCCCCATAGAGTTTTCACATCCCCTGCGGTGGCATGAAATAGGCCCCTCATAAATTTCAGCTCCAGGCCCATATGGACCTTAATCTGGCACTGCTTATGCCAAGTAAAGCAAGGTTGTGTCCACATGGTTGTGAACAGAAGCAGACACAGAGACGCATGCAGGCCCGGCGACAGGAGGGGTCATAGGGGACACCCGTACCAGGCCCTAAGAATCTGGCACAGAAAAATGGGGCCAGCCCTTCACTATGAGAGAGGCACCGCAGCAGGCAGCAACAGCAGGGGAGCAGCCAGCATGAAGTAACACCACCTTCCATAGCTTCACTCAGAGCCTAACAGGGAAGGGAGAGAGATGTTGTGTTGAGTCTTAAGGTGGGTACACACTATTAGATATATCTGCAGATCAATTGATCTGCAGATATATCTATGTACGGATCGGGCAGTGTGCTGTGCATACACACAGCCCGATCCGTCGAAAGACTGACGTCATGAACTGGGCGGTCGCGCCCGCCCGCCCAGTTCACCTGTCAATCACCGCCGGCCGCCGCAGCATGTGTACGGGCGGTCGGACGACCGCCCCGTACACACACAGCGAAGGGCCAATATATCGTTAGATATATTGGCTGTCGGCTGTGCTGCGCGGCCGACGCGATACGTCTGTGAACGACGGAGTTCACAGACGTATCGCCCGTACACACTGGCCGACGGTCCCGCGATGTATCGGCCGTTCAAGAGAACGGCCGATACATCGACCAGTGTGTACGGGCCTTTATGGCCAATATGATGTTTAATTAACAGAATCCTAATACTTCTGAAGGAGGTCAGTGCCATAAGCAGTGTTTTATCCTTAATTGAGGCTATTGCGGATACACAGTAACATTAACAAACAACGAAAGCACAGTGAACATTGGGTTTATACAAAGTCTCCCATAATCAAATAGGGAAATCAATAGGGAAACCCTGCCATAAAATAATAACTCATATTCTAATGTGAATGTAATAACTTTAAATAAGGTGTGATATCACATTTTCCTTATGTCAGTCACACAAAAGACAGGTGAGTCTGTGAGGTTATGCTGTGATGTCATAATGGGACTCAAACCAGAAAGAACCAGTCCCGGCTGGCCTGGTGGGGTCTGTGAGGTCATGCTGTGATGTCATAACGGTATCAACTGCCTATATCCCGGCTTGGCTGCTGCCTCTCTCATTCTCCTTCAATACCTGGAGACACAAAGCTCACCGGCAGGAGTAGAAACAACTGGCAGGAGAAACACACTTGGCTGAGGTTAGTAACTGGACAAAGACAAGGGCAGCTTAGTTAGATGTGGCAGCAGACTTAGGGGCCCATTTATCAGCTATTCAAAACCTGTTGCATATGTGCTCCAGCCAATCAGCTCCCAACTGTCATGTGTTTAAAAATGACCATTGGGAGCTGATTGGCTGGAGCAACATTTATCATACGGAATGAGTTTTAAACAGCTAAAAATCATTGATAAATGGGCAACAAGAATCAGAGGGGAATAGAAATGATTGCTTTAATGATTTAATAAGACAGAACATAGGATACAGATACTACACATTAAACTGGAAACAAATACATAGTAAATTAAATTATGTCATACTGTAGCTGGTGCTTATTTAAATAATACTATCATATGTTTTATTTAAAATGTTTTGTATTATACATGTGTATGTTAGTTTATTATAGTGGTCACTGAGGTTTTCCATGATGGTTTCATCTTCTGCCACTGAAGCCAAACTACGGAGCTATTTATGTACTGAGAAATCCTCACCGCTCTCCTGGTTTCCTTATTACACACTGAGCCATAGAGTACATCAGTAATACATGGCCACCATTAATTACTAGTAATCTAGGGGGAGATCTCAATTCCCTTCTAATGATGGGAGGTGTTGCCTATAGCAACAATCCAATGTTAACTACTGTATCATTGCATGGAGTATACTAGATAAATAATAGCTAGAAGATAATTGGTTGCTATGGGCAACAGCTCCTTTTTATACTCTTTAGAAGGTTTGATAAGTCTGAAAATATTAGGGAAGGCAGAAAGTAGGTTTATGTCGGACACCGCAGATGATTTTACAAATTCCAACAATGAAAATGTTCTCAGCTTACATAAGTATAATAGTAACCGGTGAAATGGACTGTCCAGAAAGGCCATTATACAGCTTACAGTTTCAGGTTCTAGCTGATCTTAAATATGAATGTATATCCTTAAATACTGTAGTTGATGTTACTTACAATTGTAAATGCATTGCAAGGCATCTAACACTGTCTACTCTTCATCTTTCTCCACATCAGCACTATGGCCCCGAGATGGATGATCACACTGTGGGAGACGATAACTGCCTGCTGTCCATGCAGAAGATACAGGAGCTGGAATGCACAGAGAAGAGATGCCCACTTGCCTCGCCATACCAGGCTTGAGGAAGAAATGCCTCCAACCAAGCCAGTGGGTTATGATCACTCTGATGGCAGTTTATCCAAAAAACTATCTCCCAGTGAGAAGAACAAGGATCGCCAGATAAAAGTCCTCGATCTCATTAACAAACAGTTAGTCGAGGAGAACAACTTGTTAGCAGCAGAAAACACCTTATTAAAGATCAAGGTTGAAATGCTTAAAGACACGCTAACGAAGGTCATAGAGCTGTTGTAGGCCCCTGTGTAACTCCGCCGCCGTTACGGAGGCTCACCCAGTAGCTGACCAGTAACCATGGATTCTTATCTTTATGCACTCACCTATTAGAGCAGGGGGAAATATGCACTGAGAGGTTTCTGTAATCTTCTAATCGAAAAGGAGCGACCTTTCTTTTTTGAAGTCTGCAGAAATCTGTCAGTGTGTATTTTCCACCTTTTCTCACCTTCTCTAATAGGTAAGTACATAAAAACAGTGATCCATGGCCAACATCTACTGGTTACAGCTTACTGTGGTTATACCTGGTAGTTAATCTTTAACATCAATAAAGAGCCAGAGCAAAGATATTGTCTTCAGTGCATTATTGTCTCTATTTAATGTATTTGTAGTGAGAAATATATCTTATGTCTATCTAAATATATAACTATGATAATTATTTATAATATGAAAAAATATTCATATTGTCAGGGAAAACAATTCCATTATCACCAGTAAGGGGTGGGTGTAAGTCCCGATACTAATAGTGACTGTGGATGGAGATACTCGGCGGCACGTCCTTCTGTGTGAAGACAAACAGATAACCAGCATAGATGGCGGATATTCGCATTAGCAGACGACAGTAAACAGGCTGCTGCGGTTGCACAAAGCAGCGTCTGCCGATGTGTCCTTAGTGTTTCTATTAGTGTTTCACACCTTACACACTTAGACCTATTTTATCTCCTTATATGCTTCTTTTTACATATTATTTTAAGTCGGGATGCCGGTGGTCAGCATACCGACGCTGGGATCCCGGCCGCCAGAATGCCGGCAGGGGGCCAAGGGCTATTCCCACTCGTGGGGGTCCGTGACACTCATAGAGTGGGAATAGAACCAGGGCCGGATTAACAATGGGGCGGGTGGAGCTGCAGCTCCAGGCCCCCCATCACAATAGGCCCACAGCACCTGTTATGCTGCTGCAGCCAGGATTTTTTTTCCTGCTACAGCAGCTTACAAGTGACAGTACCTCCTGCGCGCAGTTAGATGTATTGATAGGTAGTAGATGCCGGCGGAACGGCTCAAAGCTCAAACACATGGGCAGGTGATGCAGGAACTCGGCAGGGGGCGGGGCTACGGGGTCCAGGGGGCGGGGCTACATGGGACACTAAGGCTGCCTGCTGCTCATGGCTGCTGCTGCTGTGAGAGGGAGAGTTGAAGCAGGAGAGAGAATGCAGGGACGGCCCAGCCCAGTGAGACTACACTATGCTGTAGTGTGTAAGGTACAGGGAATTGTGTGACTGTGTGTGTGACTTGTGTATGTATATATCTGTGTGTGTGACTTCCATGTGAACTTCTATATGTGTGTGTGTCTTGCATGTGAGCAGCTGCAGGGGTCAGGAGTTAGTATAGTGCAAGGGTAAGAAAGTGTGTGACTGTGATAGAGCGCAAGGGAGGGGGTGTGATAAAGCGCAGGAGGACGGAGTGTGTGACTGTGATAGAGCACGGGGGAGGGGGTGTGATAAAGCGCAGGAGGACGGAGTGTGTGACTGTGATAGAGCGTAGGGGAGGGGGGGTGATAAAGCGCAGTGGGAGGGAGTGTGTGACTGATAGAGCGCAAGGGATGGGGTGTGATAAAGCGCAGTGGGAGGGAGTGTGGGACTGTGATAGAGCGTGGGGGAGGGGGGGTGTTACTGTGATAGACCATGGGGGAGGGAGTGTAATAAAGTGTAGGGGGAGGGATTGTGTGACTGTGATAGAGCACGGGGGAGGGGGTGTGATAAAGCGCAGGGGGGAGGGAGTGTGTGACTGTGATAGAGCACGGGGGAGGGTGTGTGTGACTGTGATAAAGCACAAGGTGAGGGGTGTGATAAAGAGCAGGCAAAGGAAGTGTGTGATAGAGCATGTGGGGAGAGAGTGTGCTAAAGCGTAGGGCGCGGGGGAGGGGAGTGTGTTAATGTAATAGATTGTATTGTGGGGGTGGGAGTGTGAATGTAATAGAGTGAGGGGGGAGGGAGTGTGTGAGCGTGATATAGCGCGGGGGGAGGGAGT
Organism: Pseudophryne corroboree; assembly: GCF_028390025.1. Classification (NCBI taxonomy): domain Eukaryota; kingdom Metazoa; phylum Chordata; class Amphibia; order Anura; family Myobatrachidae; genus Pseudophryne; species Pseudophryne corroboree. The sequence continues at coordinate 828,382,556 of NC_086444.1, read as the reverse complement.
GTGGTAAAGTGCAGGCCATGGGAGGAGAGTGTGTCAGTGTGATGTAGCGCAGGCCGCGGGGGGGAGGGAGTGTGTCAGTGTGATACAGCACAGGCCACAAGGGAGTGTGGGGGCAATGTGTTTTTCCTACTGAGGCCATTGAGGTTTTTTTCCGCCCTTTTGGGGTCCAGTGTGTTTTATTTTACCTGTAGGTGCCAATGTTTTTGTTTGTATTTTCCTGTCGGGTGCCAATGTGTCTTAAGAATGATTACCAGCTCAGTGGTATGAATATGAAGTCAACTGTTTCCCATAACTGGAGATTTCTCAAGGTGATGTAAAATTCAAAAGTGGTTATATCGTTTGTGTATCGGTGAGTGCCCTGTTAGTGGAAAATTGCCTGCATGTGATCACCTTTGGATGCGGTGACATTATGTAGCACCCTTACTGGTGAGACTGCGGGAGGAGTGCATATTGCTTTAAATAATAATTCATATAAGCGTGTATTTTACCCAGAAATTAGGATCAATAACTCGCTTATATAAAACAAAATGGTCTCTGGAGATGCACTCTGTGTACAGCCAATCCCTGCTTGCCTGTATAGAAAAGTTTTGTGTATAGTAAATATTGTTTGTTTGGGGGGGGAGGGAGCAAACTGAGTGTGCTGCTTGTAGTGTTATATATACTGTGTGTTGGGTCCTTTTTTGTGTATTGCCAACCCCCCTCAATAAAAACCAAAGCCTGCCCCGCTGTCCCCCAAAAAATATTTTATGTGTATAGCACCAGAATATAATATACAGATAGTTTAGCACCATTAAAACAGGATTCAGTCAGGATCCCTGTAGTCGGGATCCTGGCAGTCGAAATACCGATGCCAGAAACCCGACAGTACTCAGAAAACCGGCGCCGGGATCCTGGCATTGATCACTATACCGGCGCCGGAATCTCGAACAATGATTACACAGACCACCAGAGATAAGCCGCGGGGGGGAGGGATGTTAGGTTTAGGTTGCGGGGGGGCGCGGAATGAGGTCAGGGTTAAGCTGTGGGGAGGGAGGGTAAGGGTTAGGCACGCCCAGGGAGCGTTAGTCTGCGGTGGGGGGCGGTTAGGGTTAGGCTACGGGAATGGTGGGTTAGGGTTAGGGGGGGTTAGGGATCAGGGTTAGCTTAGTTAATTAGTTCATGTCGGTATTTTCAACATCAGGATGCCGCTGTCTGTATTTTGACAGCTGGCATCCCAACCGTCGGGATCCTGATACCAACCCCATTAAAACATATATAATAACCAAAATATTGGGCCTGATTCTGAGTCAAACTCAGGCACATCTGTGTGTGCATCTTTTGCTTCTGTATGCTATTATTGGTACAAGCCCATCGTTGGTGTACAGCGGTGCGTGTGTATATGCAAGCAGTGACATGTCCACTTACAGCTTCTTTAGACATTGCAAACCCTCTTGGTGCATCTTAAAACACAAACTTCAAGAACTGCACCTGCCCCATGCTAGGTGCAGATCTCTGACAGACTACTGCCTCCAATGTTTGCAATTAATTATTATTTTATTATTATTCTTTATTTATATGGCGCCACAAGGGTTCCGCAGCGCCCAATTACAGAGTACATAAATAATCAAACAGGAAAACAGCAACTTACAGTTGAAGACAGTATGGGATAAGTACAGGGTAAATAAACATAGTTACATCAGCAGATGACACTGGAATAAGTATCAGGTGGCAGAAGACTGCTGGATGTGGTACAGTTGAAGAATATTAAAGTAAGACAAAGGAAAAGCACATGAGGGAAGAGGGCCCTGCTCGTGAGAGCTTACAATCTAAAGGGGAGGGGTAGACAGGCAGGGGTGACACAGATGGGGTACATAGAGAATGTGGAACAGAGGCTTAAGATGAGATTTGGCTGGGTTTGGTGAAGAAGTGGGTCTTGAGAGCCCGTTTGAAGTTTTGTAGAGAGGTGGAGAGTCTGAGGGGGAGAGGTAGGGAATTCCAGAGAAGTGGTGCAGCACGCGAAAAATCTTGGAGGTAGGAGTGGGAGGAAGTAATCCGTAGGCAGGAGAGTCGTCGTGCATTACCAGAGCGAAGAGGACGGGTGGGAGTGTAAAGGGAGATAAGGTCAGAGATGTAGGTGGGAGAGGAGTGGGTGAGGGCTTTGTAAGCGAGTGTGAGAAGCTTGAAATGGATTCTGAAAGGGAAGGGGAGCCAGTGAAGGGCTAGTAGGAGAGGAGAGGCAGACATAGTGCGTTTGGTGAGGAAAATGAGCCGGGCAGCAGCATTGAGGATAGATTGGAGTGGAGAGAGGTGTTTGTCAGGAATGCCAGTCAGGAGGAGATTACAGTAGTCCAGTCTGGAGATGACCAGTGAGTGGATAAGAGTCTTAGTAGCATCCTGGGTCAGAAAGGGTCTGATCCTGGAAATATTTTTTAGATGAAAACGGCAGATTTGTGAGAGGTGCTGAATGTGTGGTTTGAAGGAGAAGGAGGAGTCAAGGATTACTTCAAGACAGTGAACTTGGGGGCTAGAGGAGATAGTAGTGCCATCAATAGATAATGAGATTGTAGGAGGTGAGGTTATGCGGGAGGGATGGAAGATGATCAGCTCGGTCTTAGACATGTTAACTTTAAGAAAGCGCTGTGACATCCAGGAAGAGGTAGCAGAGAGACAGTTGGAGATACGAGTGAGGAGAGCAAGGGAGAGGTCTGCAGAGGAAAGATAGATTTGGGTGTCATCAGCATAGAGATGATATTGGAAGCCAAAAGAACTAATGAGTGAGTTGAGAGTGGCAAAGAGGCGCCGGGGGTTGGAAAACTGGGAAGAGATGAGGTTCTTGAAGTATGACTGTTTAGCAAGAGAAAGGGCAGCACTGAAGGATGAGAGCATAAGTTTGAAATGGAGGAAGTCTGCCTTAGAGCGTGATGTCCTCCAGTGACGCTCAGCAGTACGTGAGCATTTTTGCAGATATCTGGTGCATTTGGTGTGCCAGGGTTGAGGTTAGAGATGAGCGCCGGAAATTTTTCGGGTTTTGTGTTTTGGTTTTGGGTTCGGTTCCGCGGCCGTGTTTTGGGTTCGACCGCGTTTTGGCAAAACCTAACCGAATTTTTTTTGTCGGATTCGGGTGTGTTTTGGATTCGGGTGTTTTTTTCCAAAAAACCTAAAAAACAGCTTAAATCATAGAATTTGGGGGTCATTTTGATCCCAAAGTATTATTAACCTCAAAAACCATCATTTCCACTCATTTTCAGTCTATTCTGAATACCTCACACCTCACAATATTATTTTTAGTCCTAAAATTTGCACCGAGGTCGCTGGATGACTAAGCTAAGCGACCCTAGTGGCCGACACAAACACCTGGCCCATCTAGGAGTGGCACTGCAGTGTCACGCAGGATGTCCCTTCCAAAAAAAACTCCCCAAACAGCACATGACGCAAAGAAAAAAAGAGGCGCAATGAGGTAGCTGTGTGAGTAAGATAAGCGACCCTAGTGGCCGACACAAACACCGGGCCCATCTAGGAGTGGCACTGCAGTGTCACGCAGGATGTCCCTTCCAAAAAACCCTCCCCAAACAGCACATGACGCAAAGAAAAAAAGAGGCGCAATGAGGTAGCTGTGTGAGTAAGATAAGCGACCCTAGTGGCCGACACAAACACCGGGCCCATCTAGGAGTGGCACTGCAGTGTCACGCAGGATGTCCCTTCCAAAAAACCCTCCCCAAACAGCACATGACGCAAAGAAAAAAAGAGGCGCAATGAGGTAGCTGTGTGAGTAAGATAAGCGACCCTAGTGGCCGACACAAACACCGGGCCCATCTAGGAGTGGCACTGCAGTGTCACGCAGGATGTCCCTTCCAAAAAACCCTCCCCAAACAGCACATGACGCAAAGAAAAAAAGAGGCGCAATGAGGTAGCTGTGTGAGTAAGATAAGCGACCCTAGTGGCCGACACAAACACCGGGCCCATCTAGGAGTGGCACTGCAGTGTCACGCAGGATGTCCCTTCCAAAAAACCCTCCCCAAACAGCACATGACGCAAAGAAAAAAAGAGGCGCAATGAGGTAGCTGTGTGAGTAAGATAAGCGACCCTAGTGGCCGACACAAACACCGGGCCCATCTAGGAGTGGCACTGCAGTGTCACGCAGGATGTCCCTTCCAAAAAACCCTCCCCAAACAGCACATGACGCAAAGAAAAAAAGAGGCACAATGAGGTAGCTGTGTGAGTAAGATAAGCGACCCTAGTGGCCGACACAAACACCGGGCCCATCTAGGAGTGGCACTGCAGTGTCACGCAGGATGTCCCTTCCAAAAAACCCTCCCCAAACAGCACATGACGCAAAGAAAAAAAGAGGCGCAATGAGGTAGCTGTGTGAGTAAGATAAGCGACCCTAGTGGCCGACACAAACACCGGGCCCATCTAGGAGTGGCACTGCAGTGTCACGCAGGATGTCCCTTCCAAAAAACCCTCCCCAAACAGCACATGACGCAAAGAAAAAAAGAGGCGCAATGAGGTAGCTGTGTGAGTAAGATAAGCGACCCTAGTGGCCGACACAAACACCGGGCCCATCTAGGAGTGGCACTGCAGTGTCACGCAGGATGGCCCTTCTAAAAAACACTCCCCAAACAGCACATGACGCAAAGAAAAATTAAAGAAAAAAGAGGTGCAAGATGGAATTGTCCTTGGGCCCTCCCACCCACCCTTATGTTGTATAAACAGGACATGCACACTTTAACCAACCCATCATTTCAGTGACAGGGTCTGCCACACGACTGTGACTGATATGACGGGTTGGTTTGGACCCCCACCAAAAAAGAAGCAATTAATCTCTCCTTGCACAAACTGGCTCTACAGAGGCAAGATGTCCACCTCATCATCATCCTCCGATATATCACCGTGTACATCCCCCTCCTCACAGATTATCAATTCGTCCCCACTGGAATCCACCATCTCAGCTCCCTGTGTACTTTGTGGAGGCAATTGCTGCTGGTCAATGTCTCCGCGGAGGAATTGATTATAATTCATTTTAATGAACATCATCTTCTCCACATTTTCTGGATGTAACCTCGTACGCCGATTGCTGACAAGGTGAGCGGCGGCACTAAACACTCTTTCGGAGTACACACTTGTGGGAGGGCAACTTAGGTTAAAGCCAGTTTGTGCAAGGGCCTCCAAATTGCCTCTTTTTCCTGCCAGTATAAGTACGGACTGTGTGACGTGCCTACTTGGATGCGGTCACTCATATAATCCTCCACCATTCTTTCAATGTTGAGAGAATCATATGCAGTGACAGTAGACGACATGTCCGTAATCGTTGTCAGGTCCTTCAGTCCGGACCAGATGTCAGCATCAGCAGTCGCTCCAGACTGCCCTGCATCACCGCCAGCGGGTGGGCTCGGAATTCTGAGCCTTTTCCTCGCACCCCCAGTTGCGGGAGAATGTGAAGGAGGAGATGTTGACAGGTCGCGTTCCGCTTGACTTGACAATTTTCTCACCAGCAGGTCTTTCAACCCCAGCAGACTTGTGTCTGCCGGAAAGAGAGATCCAAGGTAGGCTTTAAATCTAGGATCGAGCACGGTGGCCAAAATGTAGTGCTCTGATTTCAACAGATTGACCACCCGTGAATCCTTGTTAAGCGAATTAAGGGCTCCATCCACAAGTCCCACATGCCTAGCGGAATCGCTCCGTGTTAGCTCCTCCTTCAATGTCTCCAGCTTCTTCTGCAAAAGCCTGATGAGGGGAATGACCTGACTCAGGCTGGCAGTGTCTGAACTGACTTCACGTGTGGCAAGTTCAAAGGGCATCAGAACCTTGCACAACGTTGAAATCATTCTCCACTGCGCTTGAGACAGGTGCATTCCACCTCCTATATCGTGCTCAATTGTATAGGCTTGAATGGCCTTTTGCTGCTCCTCCAACCTCTGAAGCATATAGAGGGTTGAATTCCACCTCGTTACCACTTCTTGCTTCAGATGATGGCAGGGCAGGTTCAGTAGTTTTTGGTGGTGCTCCAGTCTTCTGTACGTGGTGCCTGTACGCCGAAAGTGTCCCGCAATTCTTCTGGCCACCGACAGCATCTCTTGCACGCCCCTGTCGTTTTTTAAATAATTCTGCACCACCAAATTCAAGGTATGTGCAAAACATGGGACGTGCTGGAATTTGCCCAGATTTAATGCACACACAATATTGCTGGCGTTGTCCGATGCCACAAATCCACAGGAGAGTCCAATTGGGGTAAGCCATTCCGCGATGATCTTCCTCAGTTGCCGTAAGAGGTTTTCAGCTGTGTGCGTATTCTGGAAACCGGTGATACAAAGCGTAGCCTGCCTAGGAAAGAGTTGGCGTTTGCGAGATGCTGCTACTGGTGCCGCCGCTGCTGTTCTTGCGGCGGGAGTCCATACATCTACCCAGTGGGCTGTCACAGTCATATAGTCCTGACCCTGCCCTGCTCCACTTGTCCACATGTCCGTGGTTAAGTGGACATTGGGTACAGCTGCATTTTTTAGGACACTGGTGACTCTTTTTCTGAGGTCTGTGTACATTTTCGGTATCGCCTGCCTAGAGAAATGGAACCTAGATGGTATTTGGTACCGGGGACACAGTACCTCCAACAAGTCTCTAGTTGGCTCTGCAGTAATGATGGATACCGGAACCACGTTTCTCACCACCCAGGATGCCAAGGCCTCAGTTATCCGCTTTGCAGTAGGATGACTGCTGTGATATTTCATCTTCCTCGCAAAGGACTGTTGGACAGTCAATTGCTTGGTGGAAGTAGTAAAAGTGGTCTTACGACTTCCCCTCTGGGATGACCATCGACTCCCAGCGGCAACAACAGCAGCGCCAGCAGCAGTAGGCGTTACACGCAAGGATGCATCGGAGGAATCCCAGGCAGGAGAGGAATCGTCAGAATTGCCAGTGACATGGCCTGCAGGACTATTGGCATTCCTGGGGAAGGAGGAAATTGACACTGAGGGAGTTGGTGGGGTGGTTTGCGTGAGCTTGGTTACAAGAGGAAGGGATTTACTGGTCAGTGGACTGCTTCCGCTGTCACCCAAAGTTTTTGAACTTGTCACTGACTTATTATGAATGCGCTGCAGGTGACGTATAAGGGAGGATGTTCCGAGGTGGTTAACGTCCTTACCCCTACTTATTACAGCTTGACAAAGGCAACACACGGCTTGACACCTGTTGTCCGCATTTCTGTTGAAATACTTCCACACCGAAGAGCTGATTTTTTTGGTATTTTCACCAGGCATGTCAGTGGCCATATTCCTCCCACGGACAACAGGTGTCTCCCCGGGTGCCTGACTTAAACAAACCACCTCACCATCAGAATCCTCCTGGTCAATTTCCTCCCCAGCGCCAGCAACACCCATATCCTCCTCATCCTGGTGTACTTCAACACTGACATCTTCAATCTGACTATCAGGAACTGGACTGCGGGTGCTCCTTCCAGCACTTGCAGGGGGCGTGCAAATGGTGGAAGGCGCATGCTCTTCACGTCCAGTGTTGGGAAGGTCAGGCATCGCAACCGACACAATTGGACTCTCCTTGTGGATTTGGGATTTCGAAGAACGCACAGTTCTTTGCGGTGCTTTTGCCAGCTTGAGTCTTTTCAGTTTTCTAGCGAGAGGCTGAGTGCTTCCATCCTCATGTGAAGCTGAACCACTAGCCATGAACATAGGCCAGGGCCTCAGCCGTTCCTTGCCACTCCGTGTGGTAAATGGCATATTGGCAAGTTTACGCTTCTCCTCCGACAATTTTATTTTAGGTTTTGGAGTCCTTTTTTTACTGATATTTGGTGTTTTGGATTTGACATGCTCTGTACTATGACATTGGGCATCGGCCTTGGCAGACGACGTTGCTGGCATTTCATCGTCTCGGCCATGACTAGTGGCAGCAGCTTCAGCACGAGGTGGAAGTGGATCTTGATCTTTCCCTAATTTTGGAACCTCAACATTTTTGTTCTCCATATTTTAATAGGCACAACTAAAAGGCACCTCAGGTAAACAATGGAGATGGATGGATACTAGTATACTTATGGATGGACTGCCGAGTGCCGACACAGAGGTAGCTACAGCCGTGGACTAACGTACTGTGTCTGCTGCTAATATAGACTGGATGATCGATAATGAGATGAAATCAATATATATATGTATGTATATATAATATCACTAGTACTGCAGCCGGACAGGTAGATAATATATTTATTAGGTAATGATGACTGATGACGGACCTGCTGGACACTGTCAGCTCAGCAGCACCGCAGACTGCTACAGTAAGCTACTATACTCTATAGTAGTATGTACAAAGAAGAAAGAAAAAAAAAAACCACGGGTAGGTGGTATACAATTATGGATGGACTGCCGAGTGCCGACACAGAGGTAGCTACAGCCGTGGACTAACGTACTGTGTCTGCTGCTAATATAGACTGGATGATTGATAATGAGATGAAATCAATATATATATGTATGTATATATAATATCACTAGTACTGCAGCCGGACAGGTAGATAATATATTTATTAGGTAATGATGACTGATGACGGACCTGCTGGACACTGTCAGCTCAGCAGCACCGCAGACTGCTACAGTAAGCTACTATACTATTGTAGTATGTACAAAGAAGAAAGAAAAAAAAAACCACGGGTAGGTGGTATACAATTATGGATGGACTGCTGAGTGCCGACACAGAGGTAGCTACAGCCGTGGACTAACGTACTGTGTCTGCTGCTAATATAGACTGGATGATTGATAATGAGATGAAATCAATATATATATGTATGTATATATAATATCACTAGTACTGCAGCCGGACAGGTAGATAATATATTTATTAGGTAATGATGACTGATGACGGACCTGCTGGACACTGTCAGCTCAGCAGCACCGCAGACTGCTACAGTAAGCTACTATACTCTATAGTAGTATGTACAAAGAAGAAAGTAAAAAAAAAAACCACGGGTAGGTGGTATACAATTATGGATGGACTGCCGAGTGCCGACACAGAGGTAGCTACAGCCGTGGACTAACGTACTGTGTCTGCTGCTAATATAGACTGGATGATTGATAATGAGATGAAATCAATATATATATGTATGTATATATAATATCACTAGTACTGCAGCCGGACAGGTAGATAATATATTTATTAGGTAATGATGACTGATGACGGACCTGCTGGACACTGTCAGCTCAGCAGCACCGCAGACTGCTACAGTAAGCTACTATACTATAGTAGTATGTACAAAGAAGAAAGAAAAAAAAAACCACGGGTAGGTGGTATACAATTATGGATGGACTGCTGAGTGCCGACACAGAGGTAGCTACAGCCGTGGACTACCGTACTGTGTCTGCTGCTAATATAGACTGGATGATAATGAGATGTAGTATGTATAAAGAAGAAAGAAAAAAAAACCACGGGTAGGTGGTATACAATTATGGATGGACTGCCGAGTGCCGACACAGAGGTAGCTACAGCCGTGGACTACCGTACTGTGTCTGCTGCTAATATAGACTGGATGATAATGAGATGTAGTATGTATAAAGAAGAAAGAAAAAAAAACCACGGGTAGGTGGTATACAATTATGGATGGACTGCCGAGTGCCGACACAGAGGTAGCTACAGCCGTGGACTACCGTACTGTGTCTGCTGCTAATATAGACTGGTTGATAATGAGATGTAGTATGTATAAAGAAGAAAGAAAAAAAAAACCACGGGTAGGTGGTATACAATTATGGATGGACTGCCGAGTGCCGACACAGAGGTAGCTACAGCCGTGGACTACCGTACTGTGTCTGCTGCTAATATAGACTGGATGATAATGAGATGTAGTATGTATAAAGAAGAAAGAAAAAAAAACCACGGGTAGGTGGTGGTATACAATTATGGATGGACTGCCGAGTGCCGACACAGAGATAGCTACAGCCGTGGACTACCGTACTGTACTGTGTCTGCTGCTAATATAGACTGGATGATAATGAGATGTAGTATGTATAAAAAAGAAAGAAAAAAAAACCACGGGTAGGTGGTATACAATTATGGATGGACTGCCGAGTGCCGACACAGAGGTAGCTACAGCCGTGAACTACCGTACTGTGTCTGCTGCTAGTATAGACTGGATGATAAATAATGATATAAAAAATATATATATATCACTACTGCAGCCGGACAGGTATATATTATATAATGACGGACCTGCTGGACACTGTCTGTCAGCAGAATGAGTTTTTTATAGAATAAAAAAACACCACACAAGTCACACGACGAGTGTTTAACTTTTTCAGGCAGACAATCACAATATACTGGTGGTCAGTGTGGTCAGGTCACTGGTCAGTCACACTGGCAGTGGCACTCTGGCAGCAAAAGTGTGCACTGTTTAATATGTACTCCTGGCTCCTGCTATAACCTATAACTGCTCCCCAGTCTCCCCCACAATTAAGCTGTGTGAGCACAGTCAGATATTATACATAGATGATGCAGCACACTGGGCTGAGCACAGATATGGTATGTGACTGAGTCACTGTGTATCGTTTTTTTCAGGCAGAGAACGGATTATATTAAATAATAATAAAACTGCACTGGTGGTCTCACTGGTCAGTCACTATAACTAACTACTATCAGCAAAATTCTGCACTCTCTGAGTACTCCTCCTAAGCTCCAGTAAATGAAGTGTCTCACTCTCACTCTCCTATCTATTTCTAAACGGAGAGGACGCCAGCCACGTCCTCTCCCTATCAATCTCAATGCACGTGTGAAAATGGCGGCGACGCGCAGCTCCTTATATAGAATCTGAGTCTCGCGATAGAATCCGAGCCTCGCGAGAATCCGACAGCGTGATGATGACGTTCGGGCACGCTCGGGTTAACCGAGCAAGGCGGGAAGATCCGAGTCGCTCGGACCCGTGTAAAAAAACATGAAGTTCGGGCGGGTTCGGATTCAGAGGAACCGAACCCGCTCATCTCTAGTTGAGGTGTTAATTTGCAAGGGTGAATAGTGGTTGGTGGAGCAACAGAGTCAAGAGCAGAAGTGAGGGATGCATTGTATAGGGAAGTGGCTTGTTCAGGGCATGAGAGAGAGAGAGAATAGGAGAGAGAAGTGAATCAAACAAGGAGGAAAGGAATGTGGTGTCAATAGCTTCAATGTTACGCTTAGTGATGGTAGCCTTAGGAGGTAGAGATGGGGAAGTCGAGAGAGATAGGTTCAAGGTGTCACGATCCGGGTATCTGGACGCCATTTCTTACCCATCAGATGCCTCCTAAGGCTGGCTCAGCGCTCCAGGACCGGATCCCATCTGTTATCCTGATGTGTACATTCCTGTATCCTCTCCTGTCACTCTGGGACGCTGTCACAGTAAACGCCATATTACACCTGGCATGGCGTCTCCCGCGGCCTCCGCCGCCGTCCCTGAACTTCTGCATGCAGAGTGTCTGAGTGGCGATTACGTCAGCCGCGGCCTCCGCTGTGTCCGCGTGGTTGGATGTGCATCTGTCAGCCTGGCGCCTCCTGTCTCCGGTGGCCGGCGCCGCCATTACTGTTTTCATTACCACATGGATTACAAACCAAACTTCCCTCCAAGTGTCTGCATGGGCGCAGCCATCTTGGATTCTGTCAGCTGATCATTTCCACCAATCTGCTCTCAGTATTGATAATCTGCATAATTGCCTAGCCAATCCCTTCCTTGCTGCAGGTATAAATACACTGTGCCTGAGCAAGGAAGGCGTCAGTGCTTTGGTTGTCAAACCTAGTTCCTGTTTGTCTCTCTCCTGTGATTGTCTTCCAGGTTCCAGCTCCTGTCTCAAGACTTCCACCATAGAGACCCGCACCAGCATTCCACCTGCGGTGTAGCCTGACTCTCCAATCCATTGTGGATTCATCTGTTTCCAGCTACAACATTACCTGCTTCCAGCTCAGCTTCCAGCAGAGTACAGCTTCCCTTAAAGGGCCGGTGTCCTTTCTACACTTTACCACTCTCCACCGGTATTATTATTTCTCCGCTCTCAAGTTCTACATTTCAGTTCATATTTCATCGCTCCCAAGTTCATTTATTATTTAACTGGTTCCAGCCAGTATCCACTCCGTGCTAACAACAGTCTGGTTCCAGCCAGTATCCACAGCAGCTGTTTTATCTTCAGCAACCCAGCTTTTCCTGGAACACCAGCTGGCACAATCCTGGGTTATCTCCATTGCTACAGTCAGGCCTGGTAAGGACTTTCCATCTAGAAGATCATAAGAACTATCTCACACTACCAGTGCCCTGTGGCTCCTGCCATCCTGTAGTACCCAGGAACTGTATTTATTCTTTGCTGACTTTTACGTTTTCTTTTACTGCTGCTGTGTTGCGGAGTTGTCATAATAAACACCATTGACTTTTTTCCAAGTTGTCGTGGTCACGCCTTCGGGCAGTTATTATTCATGTTACTTACATGTCCAGGGGTCTGATACAACCTCCCAGGTTCCGGTACATCTCAGCCCCTACAACTGAGTCTGCCTCCCGTCAGCTCAGGCCCTCAGTTGTGACAGTAAGCACTGACCTAATGAATCCAGCCGGAGACCAGGATCAAGCGGCCAGGCCGATGCAAGAACTGGCAGCCCGACTAGAACATCAGGAGGCTGCACAGGGCCACATCATCCGCTGTCTCCAGGATCTCTCTACTCGGCTGGATGGGATTCAGACAACTCTCCGTGGATCAGGCGCGTCTGGTGCGTCAACCACAGTGATTCCAGCTATAACCCCACCCACCTTACCCATTTCTGCTCCACGTCTTCATCTTCCAACGCCAGCAAAATTTGACGGATCTCCAAGATTCTGCAGGGGATTTCTCAACCAGTGTGAGATTCAGTTTGAGCTACAACCTGGCAATTTTCCCAGTGACCGTACAAAAATTGCCTACATTATTTCTCTTCTCAGTGGCTCAGCCCTTGATTGGGCATCACCGTTATGGGAGAGGTCCGACACCCTGCTATCTTCCTACACTGCCTTCGTGTCAACATTCAGGCGCATCTTCGACGAGCCAGGCCGGGTAACCTCAGCTTCATCCGAGATTCTCCGTTTACGCCAGGGGTCACGTACTGTAGGACAATATCTGATACAGTTCCAGATCCTGGCATCCGAACTGGCATGGAACGACGAGGCCCTGTATGCTGCATTCTGGCATGGCTTATCTGAGCGTATTAAAGATGAGTTAGCTACCAGAGACTTACCTTCTAAGTTAGATGAGCTAATCTCACTCTGCACGAAAGTTGATTTACGTTTCAGAGAGAGAGCAACTGAGCGTGGAAGATCATCTGCTCCAAAATCTTCTGCTCCTCCTCCTCGTCAACTGTCACCATCTAAAGATGAGCCCATGCAACTTGGCCGTTCCCGTTTAACTCCTGCTGAGCGCCGAAGACGTCTCTCCGAGTTTCTCTGTCTCTATTGTGCAGCTCCGTCTCACACCATTAATGCCTGTCCCAAACGTCCGGGAAACTCCAAATCCTAGCTCGCCAAGGAGAGGGCCGGCTAGGAGTAATGATCTCCTCTCCATCTCCTCAAGATTGTAATCTCCCAGTCTCGCTTCAAGTTGCTCAACGTTATCGGAACGTCATTGCCCTCCTTGATTCCGGAGACTTCCTTCGTCCATTTCTTTAACTGCCGTGGATGGCAGCAAAATTTTTGATGCAGTTATTTCTTTAAGGACTCTACCAGTTCGTCTGAGAGTGGGAGTTCTTCATTCCGAACTTATTTCTTTTTTAGTGATTCCAAGAGCCACACATCCTGTGGTCCTGGGCCTTCCATGGCTCCGTCTTCACAATCCTACAATTGATTGGACGACTACGCAAATCCTGGCATGGGGTTCCTCCTGTGCTGAGACATGTTTGTTTAAAGTATTGCCTGTCTGTTCTTCCTCCCCCAGGTCGTCTGATGTTCCACCTCCTCCATATCAAGATTTCACGGATGTGTTCAGTAAAGCTTCTGCTGATATCCTTCCTCCTCATAGAGAATGGGACTGTCCGATTGATCTCGTTCCAGGGAAGGTTCCACCTCGAGGCCGAACTTATCCGTTGTCTCTGCCTGAGACGCATTCTATGGAGGAATATATTAAAGAGAACCTAGCAAAGGGGTTCATTCGACCTTCTTCTTCTCCAGCCGGCGCAGGCTTCTTTTTTGTAAAAAAGAAAGATGGTGGTCTGCGGCCGTGCATCGACTACAGAGGTTTGAACGACATTACCATCAAGAACCGTTATCCTTTACCCCTGATTACTGAGCTCTTTGACAGAGTTAGCGGAGCTACCATCTTTACAAAGCTGGACTTGCGAGGTGCATACAATCTCATCCGGATCCGTGAGGGTGACGAGTGGAAGACCGCCTTTAACACCCGTGACGGACATTATGAGTACCTCGTCATGCCCTTCGGATTGAGCAATGCTCCAGCTGTCTTCCAGCATTTTGTCAATGAGATCTTCAGAGACATTCTATACCGTCATGTCGTGGTCTATCTAGACGATATCCTCATTTTTGCCAACGATTTAGAGGAACATCGTTTTTGGGTTAAAGAGGTTCTGTCCCGTCTCCGTGTCAATCATCTCTATTGCAAATTAGAAAAATGCGTCTTTGAAGTCAAGTCCATTCCGTTTCTAGGGTACATTGTGTCCGGTTCCGGACTAGAGATGGATCCTGAGAAACTACAAGCAATCCAAAATTGGCCGGTACCCCTAACCCTCAAAGGGGTCCAGAGGTTCTTAGGGTTCGCCAACTATTACCGAAAGTTTATACGAGACTTTTCCACCATTGTGGCGCCTATTACTGCTTTCACTAAGAAGGGTGCTAACCCGTCCAAGTGGTCTGAAGAAGCCATGCAAGCATTTCATCTTTTAAAACAAAGGTTCATCTCTGCGCCTGTTCTGAAACAGCCTGACATCGACTCTCCTTTCATCTTAGAGGTGGATGCCTCCTCCGTTGGAGTAGGAGCGGTGTTATCTCAGAGGGCTAAAGATGGCCATTTACACCCTTGCAGTTTCTTCTCCCGGAAGTTCTCCCCAGCTGAGCGCAACTATGCCATTGGCGACCAGGAGTTGCTAGCCATCAAGCTCGCTCTAGAAGAGTGGAGGTATCTGTTGGAGGGAGCTTCTCATTCAATCACCATACTTACAGACCACAAGAACCTTTTATACCTGAAGGGCGCACAATGTCTCAACCCTCGTCAGGCCAGATGGGCACTTTTCTTTTCCAGGTTCGACTTTAAACTCCAGTTCTGTCCGGGCTCTCAGAATCGCAAGGCCGATGCCCTTTCCCGCTCATGGGAGCAAGAAAATGAGTCAGAGTCTTCAGACAAGCATCCTATTATAAATCCGTTGGCATTCTCCACGGTAGGGATGGACTCTACGCCCCCATCAGGGAAAAGTTTTGTGAAGCCGATGCTAAGGAAGAAGCTCATGCATTGGGCCCATGCTTCCCGTTTTGCCGGACATACAGGTATCCAAAAAACCCTGGAGTTTATCTCTAGGTCCTACTGGTGGCCAACTCTGAAAAAGGACGTCTTGGAGTTTATTGCATCTTGCCCAAAGTGTGCCCAACATAAAGTATCCCGCCAGTCGCCTGCGGGGCAACTGGTTCCACTATCCGTTCCCCGGTCTTCCGTCAGCTTCCAAGTTGGCTCAAGTATTCATACAAGAGATCTTCCGACTCCACGGTCTTCCTGAAGAAATTATCTCAGATCGAGGAGTTCAATTCACAGCCAAATTCTGGCGAAGTTTATGTCAAGTCCTCCAAGTCAAGCTAAAGTTTTCCACGGCTTACCATCCTCAGACCAATGGTCAAACCGAGAGGGTGAATCAGGACTTGGAGGCCTTCCTCCGCATCTATGTGTCCTCCTCTCAAGATGACTGGGTTCAATTACTTCCCTGGGCCGAGTTCTGTCATAACAACCAGTATCATTCTTCATCTGCTTCAACACCATTCTTCACTAACTTTGGATTCCACCCTAAAGTCCCTGAGTTCCAACCGCTTCCAGCAACTTCTGTTCCCGCAGTGGATATCACCTTGCATCAGTTTGCCAATATCTGGAAGAGCGTACGATCAGCTCTGCTCAAGGCATCGTTCAGGTACAAGAAGTTTGCGGATAAGAAGCGTCGAGCAGTTCCTGCTCTCAAGGTGGGTGATCGGGTATGGTTATCCACGAAGAATTTGAGGTTAAGAGTTCCCAGTATGAAGTTTGCACCTCGCTATATCGGTCCTTTCAAGATTGAACAAGTCATCAATCCTGTTGCTTACAGACTCCAGTTGCCTCCCTTCTTAAAAATACCCAGGACATTCCATGTTTCCCTGTTGAAACCGCTGATCTTGAATCGGTTTCATTCCTCACTTCCTCCAACTCCGAAAGTCCAAACTCAACGGGGCGTTGAGTATGAAGTGGCCAAGATCCTGGACTCACGTCACTGTTACGGTCAACTACAATATCTTATTGACTGGAAGGGTTATGGTCCTGAGGAACGTTCATGGACCAATGCTTCTGATGTCCATGCTCCTGCCTTGGTCCGGAGATTCCATTCCAAGTTTCCTCAAAAGCCAAAGAAGTGTCCTGGGGCCACTCCTAAAGGGGGGGGTGCTGTCACGATCCGGGTATCTGGACGCCATTTCTTACCCATCAGATGCCTCCTAAGGCTGGCTCAGCGCTCCAGGACCGGATCCCACCTGTTATCCTGATGTGTACATTCCTGTATCCTCTCCTGTCACTCTGGGACGCTGTCACAGTAAACGCCATATTACACCTGGCATGGCGTCTCCCGCGGCCTCCGCCGCCGTCCCTGAACTTCTGCATGCAGAGTGTCTGAGTGGCGATTACGTCAGCCGCGGCCTCCGCTGTGTCCGCGTGGTTGGATGTGCATCTGTCAGCCTGGCGCCTCCTGTCTCCGGTGGCCGGCGCCGCCATTACTGTTTTCATTACCACATGGATTACAAACCAAACTTCCCTCCAAGTGTCTGCATGGGCGCAGCCATCTTGGATTCTGTCAGCTGATCATTTCCACCAATCTGCTCTCAGTATTGATAATCTGCATAATTGCCTAGCCAATCCCTTCCTTGCTGCAGGTATAAATACACTGTGCCTGAGCAAGGAAGGCGTCAGTGCTTTGGTTGTCAAACCTAGTTCCTGTTTGTCTCTCTCCTGTGATTGTCTTCCAGGTTCCAGCTCCTGTCTCAAGACTTCCACCATAGAGACCCGCACCAGCATTCCACCTGCGGTGTAGCCTGACTCTCCAATCCATTGTGGATTCATCTGTTTCCAGCTACAACATTACCTGCTTCCAGCTCAGCTTCCAGCAGAGTACAGCTTCCCTTAAAGGGCCGGTGTCCTTTCTACACTTTACCACTCTCCACCGGTATTATTATTTCTCCGCTCTCAAGTTCTACATTTCAGTTCATATTTCATCGCTCCCAAGTTCATTTATTATTTAACTGGTTCCAGCCAGTATCCACTCCGTGCTAACAACAGTCTGGTTCCAGCCAGTATCCACAGCAGCTGTTTTATCTTCAGCAACCCAGCTTTTCCTGGAACACCAGCTGGCACAATCCTGGGTTATCTCCATTGCTACAGTCGGGCCTGGTAAGGACTTTCCATCTAGAAGATCATAAGAACTATCTCACACTACCAGTGCCCTGTGGCTCCTGCCATCCTGTAGTACCCAGGAACTGTATTTATTCTTTGCTGACTTTTACGTTTTCTTTTACTGCTGCTGTGTTGCGGAGTTGTCATAATAAACATCATTGACTTTTTTCCAAGTTGTCGTGGTCACGCCTTCGGGCAGTTATTATTCATGTTACTTACATGTCCAGGGGTCTGATACAACCTCCCAGGTTCCGGTACATCTCAGCCCCTACAACTGAGTCTGCCTCCCGTCAGCTCAGGCCCTCAGTTGTGACACAAGGAAAGCAGGTGGTGGTCAGAGAGGGGAAATGGGGAATTGGAAAAATCTGAAATATCACAGCGGTGAGTGAAGACCAGATCCAGTGAGCTCCCATTCACATGGGAGGGTGAGGAGGTCCACTGGGAGAGACCAAGTGAAGAGGTAAGGTTAAGGAGTTTAGAGGCAGGGGATTGTGTGGGGATGTCAATAGGGATGTTAAAATCGCCTAGGATAATGGAGGGAATGTCAGAAGAGAGGAAGTGAGGAAGCCAGGAAGCAAAGTTGTTGATGAATTTGGAAGCAGCGCCAGGGGGGCGGTAAATGCAGCTACTCTAAGATGGACTGGTTGGAAAAGGCGTATAGTATGGACCTCAAATGTAGAGAATGTAAGGGATGGTTCTGGTGGTATGAGTTGGTAGGAGTAACTAGAAGGTAAAAGGACCCCAACACCACCCCCATGGCGACCCCCAGGTCGGGTGTGTGTGTGAATGCGAGGCCTCCAGCAGAGAGAGCAGCAGGAGAGGTAGTGTCAGAGGGCGTAATCCAAGTTTCAGTAATGGCTAGTAGGGGATTTCACTACAACTGCAGTGACATTCCTACAACATGTCTGTAAGATGGTGCATCTCTGTGGTGTCTTATGCCATTCCCCAGTCAGCAACCCCTGATACATTATACTGTAGCTATGTATTGGAGATGAGCAATTTGGGTTTGAATCTATCTGTGTGTGTGTGTGTGTGTGTGTGTGTGTGTGTGTGTGTGTGTGTGTGTGTGTGTGTGTGTACACATACTACTACACATACTACTATATGCTGGGTCACCTCAGTCTTCCCCCTGTTCTGCCCTGTCCGTGTGACACCCTCCCTCCAACCCCAACCCCTCTTTCCACCATTCCTGATATATCTTCTCAGTATAACTACTTATTACAAAGGTAAAACATTTTTTTTTAATTTAGATAGATTTCACATTCATGACACCCCTAAGCGACATGTAGCCTCTTTTGTTGAGAGGTTTCATATTTATGTCATCACTAAGCACCATTTACCATATTACAGTCACATTAACAAGAGATGTTTTCCTTTGTTCGTTTGTAGATTCTCACATTACACTATTGATATACAGTAACTGAAGAAGTGAGGGAGATTGAGGTTTTTCACGGTAGGTGCTAGTCACACCCCCTGTGCAGACCACACCCTCACAACATCAACCACACCCCCAACATTACTAGTCACACCCCCATAGAGTTTTCACATCCCCTGCGGTGGCATAAAATAGGCCCCTCATAAATTTCAGCTCCAGGCCCATATGGACCTTAATCTGGCACTGACTGCGACTGAAATTTAATTGCGGTCATAGCAACTGTGGACAACCCCTGCAGCCGCAGCTAGGCTGCTTAAACAGGAGGCCAACTGCCTTTTTCTCATCGGAGAGGCTGAGAGCACCTCAAAAATGCAGGTGACCCACCCCAATTTTTCCAGTGCCGCCCCCACAATGTTCTGTCGCCTCTGCCTGTCAGTCAGATATGGTGACAGGGGCATAACTCTTGGGGCATAGTATGGTGACATGGGAATTACTATGGGGGCATAATATGGTGTCAGGGGCATAACTGTATGGGGCATAATATGGTGATAGGGGCCTAACTGTGGCGGCGTAATATGGTGTTAGGGGAATTACTGTGGGGACTTAATATGGTGTCAGGGGATTTACTGTGGGGGGCTTATTATGGTGCAAGGAGCATTACTTTGTGAGGGAGTCTTGCCTATTTTGTCTGTCTCGGGCCCAAAAAAATTCTAATGGCAGCCCTGGATGGTGATGTGGATAGTGACAGTGCTATCACACTGACCTTGCTCCTCCCCCTGACATCAGGGGACCTTTAGCACAATAGAATCCAGAATCTCCCACAACCCTATCTACAATTCCTCTCCTTTTTCTATTACACTTATCCTTAAAGAAACATACATGTATCACTACACTAGGGTGGGGAATTCACAATTATACCAATTAGTAAAAAAAAAAAAAATGGACAATGTTTTCCCAGAAGCAAATAAGATATTCCACATAGGGTAAAACCACTTTTTATATGTATTACAAAAAAAATTAAAACACAACAACAAAAACATACATGAAAGAATGCTAATACATAATATACAAAATTGCCTCCTACCAAAGAGAGCTTTGAAATAAGGAAAATAATATATAGTATAGGTCCCAAACCCATGATTACATTTAAAGGTCATGCATTAAGAGTTTCCAGCCACTGCTCCCTGCTCCAATGCATTTCAACAGTCAGTCTTTGTTAAGGCAATGTAGAAAATAAGCCTGAGAGAGGTCTCTTAACATAATGCAAGCCAGGTATACCCACTGACAACTATAGGAATTCCTGTAAACAACAAACAAAGAAGACCTATATGACACCACTGCAGGTGAACAGGATATCTGGATTGCCAGTGATTCCACTGCTACTAAACACCTGCCCCAGGGCACGTTCTTCTCAACCATATATTTTGACAGAAGTTTCTTACAGGTAGCAGTAGCAGCAGAGGTCCAACCAAATGGAGTTACATGGGTTTAACTAAATGCCCTTTTAATTGTCCAATCAAATACCCTTTTAATTGTACATTGGAACCTTCCACTATCTGATGGAACACAGCTAAGACAATCAAAATTAGGTGATGGTATTGTTATACCATAACTATATACAGTAATTGTCTATTTTAAATTCTATGAAGAACATTTGACTCATTTGAAAGAAGTCTTTGAGAAATTGAGATAGTATAGACTCCAGAAAAAACCATCTAAGGAGTAAATTTAATAAAGATCTTTTTTTTTCAAACTGCTGCTTCTTAATGGCTTTGGGAATTACAGTTACAAAGGCAACAGTAGCATAACAGGCATGATTTTCGAAGTGTTACTAATGCCCTTTTAAGTACAGTGCTTAAAGCAGTCAAGAATGAGTGGCATTGAGAAAATGATCTTTAGTAAATATACTGCCAAATGTCACCACCGTCCACAGGTGAAATGGCAAAGCAGTTCTTTATGGGCTGCATGACCAATAAGGTGGAGTCTGAGTTCCATTCTTCTCCTAATGGAACAGCACCTCAGAGACAGGTCAGGTGAAAAGATAAGTTGCCTGTGTCCTTAATACCCCTTTCACACCAGCAGCTTTGAACACGGGTTATTGGCACATGAGCACGCATAACCCGTGTTCCTGTGCGGTGTGAAAGGTACCAGGGGCAATATACCGGGTTGAGTGACCCGGTATTTCAACAAAGCTAGCGAGCAGGGTGGAACTCGTGTTCAACGTGGCTCGCTGTGCGGTGTGAACTGGAGCCGGGTCAGTGCGACCCATTTCCCGTTCACAGTGTGTGGACGGACAGCGCTTGGAGATTATGTGATCTCCCAGCACCGCCCACGATGCGTCACCACCGACGACACCAACCCGGCAATATGCCGGGTTGCAGTCTGCGGTGTGCGGGTCGCACACTGGGAGCTCACGTGTCAGGCTCCCGGGTACGACCCGCCTCAGACGGTATGAAAATGGTATTAGTAACATACACATGTGCTTGGCTGATTCCAATAGTTACCTGGCCAGAAAGACCTTTTAAAATAATCCAAAAGACATTTACTGAAGCTCCCATTCTGACTTATACAGAATATAATTGACCATTTAACTTGTATACAGATGCCAGTAACAAGCTAGTAGAGGCCTTTCAACGTTCTGAAAGATATTACTTCAATTGTGTTTAAAGAGGAATTCCTTGCACTAGTGGACCATCACTGCAAAGATTTATCCTCCAGTCTATGCAATGTCTTCACAGACAATAAAGGGGGGTACACACGGAGAGATCTGTACTTAAATCCTAAAGGGTGGTACACATGGAGCGATGTTCACTTAATTTCTAAGCAATCTGACTAGATTGCTTAGACATTAAGAACACATTGCTCCGTGTGTAGGAGTGCCGGTGACAGCGATGCATGACCCCGCGCATTGATATCGCCGGCTCTAGATTTGGCATGCATGTATGCCTGTGTGATGAGCGGGGGGAGAGATGTGTGCTGAGCTGTCTGTGCTAGATCGCTCAGCACAAACCTCCCCGTGTGTAACCCCCTTAAGCAATCTGACTAGAATGCTTAGAAATAAAGCACGGATCTCTCCGTGTGTAGGGTGCCAGTGACAGCGATGCACGGTCCCGCACTTCAGTATCACCAGCACTGGGTGAAATGAGCACCGCTCCCCGTCCCCTTTTCGCGGGGTTAGAGATCTGTGCTGAGCGGTCTGTGCTAGATCGCTCAGCACACATCTCTGCCCATGCTCTCCCCGTGTGTACGGAGCTTAACACTCTCACTCATTTAAAGTCTACCATGTTAGGTACCCTAGAACATCAATGTAGTTCTTAATTATACCCCTTTCACACTGCCAATGCCGGATCCCACCCGGGAATTGGAAACAGGTCCTTCCCGGGTGGGATTCGGCATTGGCCTATGCTGCAGGCTTCCCCCGACCCGGGTTGCCATAGCAGTGGGGGGCGGAGGCGGGGGCGGGGGTGGAGGCGGCGCTGGTAGATGAGATCATCTCCGCGCCGCCTCTCCCTGCTGTAGTAAACGGGTCCCGGGATGCATCGACCCGGGAGCCCGTTTACGCAGCCACTGACTTGGTATTCAACCCAGGTATAACACTGCTTTATTCCCGGGTTGAATTGCCGGGTCAGGCGACCCAGGATTTCGGCAATGCCCCTTTCACACCGCACGCTGACCCGTGTCGACCCGGCAATATGCCGTGTCGATACCGGGTTATTTGTGCGGTGTGAAAGGGGTATTAATTATTATTTACAGCAAAATATAGTTCAGGAAAATCGAACATAAATTCAGATGCATTGTCCACATTGCAATATTAACTAAATATAGCAGTTTCTGTAACTCTGGTTTGCTTGGAGGTTACAGATGTTCTGTAGTACAGGTACCACAGACATAACAGACGGAGAATACTAGATCTTGCAGAATAATATAGACAGAGACTCCAATGGGGGACTGGGGGAGCAGATACTAAATACCCGAGACAGCTTTGGTGGAGGGGCCCGGGTCCGCTGACCATACCCCCTTCCCCCTCTTTCACTCCCGTGTGATTTTATTGAAATACAGGTTGAGTATCCCTTATCCAAAATGCTTGGGACCAGAGGTATTTTGGATATCGGATTTTTCCGTATTTTGGAATAATTGCATACCATAATGAGATATCATGGTGATGGGACCCAAGTCTAAGCACAGAATGCATTTATGTTACATATACACCTTATACACACAGCCAGAAGGTAATTTTAGCCAATATTTTTTGTAACTTTGTGTATTAAACAAAGTTTGTGTACATTGAGCCATCAAAAAACAAAGGTTTCACTATCTCACTCTCACTCAAAAAAGTCCGTATTTCGGAATATTCCGTATTTCGGAATATTTGGATATGGGATACTCAACCTGTATATTAAAAAAAAATTATGGGAGATATGAACATGCCCCCTGCTAAGGCCACACCCCCATCAGTACCCGGGCCCAGTGCTGCTCTCTACAACCCTGAATATAGAATGCAAATATCAGACTGAAGTCTGGGCTAGCTAAAGACGAGATATAAAGAGCCTACCTTCTTTCAAAAAACTGGTTAAGCTGGAATACGTCGGCCCCACACTCACCCACAAAGCACAGCACCTACTTACCCACTCATTTCCTTCATCTTTGGATATAGACATCCCCATGCAGAACCGGTGCTCAATCCTACTTCTGTTTTGACCATCTACTGCGCATATTGCCACCGGCAGCACCACCAGCTACCACCAGCCTGTGGTAGTCACTTCATTTAGAATGGGGTCACTTCATTTAGAATGCCTCTAACTGCCAGGCAGTGAAGTGAGGATGCCCCTAAGAAAAAAACTACACTCCAGGCTGACGAAGCACCGGGAGCTCAGAAAAAAAGCAGCAGCCCTACCAGTAGCAGTATCCCTACCAGTCGGGCCGCATCCACTGTTTTTCACCCTGAAGTGCTCAAGAACCAAAATCTCTCAGAGACCATAGGTATGAAAGAGGAAATTTGCTGGTCACTGAACCACACAGCAGTGGTGCTCCCCGGAAGAGAAACACCAACTCCTCCCCGCAGCAACATCAGATCTATAAAATGGGAATATAGCAACCCACAGCTATACCCACAACTGGTGTTCTCTTACATCAGTAGTAGGGAAATTGATGGAAACACTCTTAAAAGAAAGAGTTGTAGATTATCTAAAATCCGGCAATTTCCAGGATCCCAAAAAGCATGGATTCACTGGGGGGAGATCATGTCAAACAAATCTTATTGACTTTTTTGACTGTGTGACTAAAGTGATGGATAAAGGTGGAGCCATGGATATAGCTTATCTAGACTTTAGTAAGGCTTTTGACACTGTTCCACATCGCAGACTGCTAAATAAACTTGAAAGTTTGGGATTGGATATTAGGATTATTGAATGGATAAGATCTTGGTTGAAGGATAGAAAACAGAGAGTTGTGGTAAATGGAGTGCATTCACAGAAAGGAAATGTTACCAGTGGAGTACCCCAGGGATCTGTACTTGAACCAGTGCTTTTTAATATCTTTATTGGTGACATTGCAAATGGCAATAAAGGGAAAGTATGCCTTTTTTGCATATGACACAAAGGTATGCAACAGGGTAGACACACCAGGTGGGGTAAAACAAATGATTGAGGATCTAGGTAGATTAGAGGAATGGTCAAGAGTGTGGCAATTACAGTTTAATGCCAAAAAGTGCAAAATCATGCACTTGGGTCTCAAAAATCCAAAGGCTAAATATAGTATTAATGGCACTATACTGGAAACTACTGAGGAGGAAAGGGATCTAGGAGTCACTATTTCAGGTGACTTAAAGGCAGGTAAGCAATATAACAAAGCAATGAGGAAGGCTAGTCAGATGCTTGACTGCATTGGGAGAGGAATCAGCAGCAGAAAGAAAGAAGTAATAATGCCATTGTATAGGTCATTGGTACGGCCTCATCTAGAAAACTGTGGAGGTCATTCCGAGTTGTTCGCTCGCAAGGCGATTTTAGCAGAGTTGCTCACGCTAAGCCGCCGCCTACTGGGAGTGAATCTTAGCATCTTAAAATTGCGAACGAAGTAATCGCAATATTGCGATTACACACCTCGTAGCAGTTTCTGAGTAGCTTCAGACTTACTCGGCATCTGCGATCAGTTCAGTGCTTGTCGTTCCTGGTTTGACGTCACAAACACACCCAGCGTTCGCCCAGACACTCCTCCGTTTCTCCGGCCACTCCTGCGTTTTTTCCGGAAACGGTAGCGTTTTTCCCACACGCCCATAAAACGGCCTGTTTCCGCCCAGTAACACCCATTTCCTGTCAATCACATTACGATCGCCAGAACGATGAAAAAGCCGTGAGTAAAATTACTAAGTGCATAGCAAATTTACTTGGCGCAGTCGCAGTGCGGACATTGCGCATGCGCATTAAGCGGAAAATCGCTGCGATGCGAAGATTTTTACCGAGCGAACAACTCGGAATGAGGGCCTGTGTTCAATTCTGGAGGCCATATCTTCAAAAGGATATTAATACATTAGAAACTGTACAAAGAAGGGCAACTAAAATGGTGCATGGCCTACATCACAAAACTTACCCGGAAAGGCTAAAAGATCTTAACATGTATAGTTTGGAGGAGAGAAGGGAAAGGGGGGACATGATAGAAACTTTCAAATATATCAAGGGTTTTAACAAAGTCCAGGAGGGAAACATTCTCCAAATGAAGAGAAGCAATAGGACACGAGGACATGCACTGAGACTGGAGGGGGGGGTTCAGGGGAAATTTGTGGAAAAATGACTTCACAGAAAGGGTAGTGGACAAGTGGAATAGCCTCCCATCAGAGGTGGTAGAGGCTAAGACAGTAGATCAATTTAAACATACATGGGATAGACATAAGGATATCCTTACAAAGAAATAAGGATCAAATAAGGTTAGAGATAAAAATTATGTAAAAAAAAAGGGGCATACTAGATGGGCCAAGCGGTTCTTATCTGCCAACAAATTCTATGTTTCTATGTTTCCCTGCAAGAGCAGACCCGATACAAGCAGCCATACACCATTTACAAGAGAGCACTGTGGGGTATATTTACTAAAATTCGTATATTTCTGCCGATGTCAGCCAAGATTAATCTTGGCTGACATCGGCAGTATGAGAAGAAACACTAATTTACTAAACTACCATGTTTTCTCAATTCCGATATGGGTGTAATTGGTATGGCCGGCAGTGTTTCACGGGAGAGAATAGTAAAACACTGCCGGATTTAACACAATGAAGCCCGGCCGGATCAGTGAGATCCATGCAGGGCTTCATTGTGTACAGTACGGTCCTGGTTGTTTAAATACTGGGATAATAAATTTGTAGGGGTTCCCCAGTACTCTTGGGCAGGTCCTGGTTCCAAAAATATGGGGGACAAAAGATGTAGGGGTCTCCCGTATTTTTTATACCAGCACTGGGCTCCACTAGCCAGGGAGGTGATGCCACAGCCAGGAGACACTTTTATATAGGTCACTGCGGTCAAAGCATCACTCCCCCAAATTAGTCACCACTGACCGGGTTTCCTGGGGGAGTGAGGAACTCTTAAATCAAGGAGTCCCCCCTCCAGGCACCCAAGGGTCAGGGGTGAAGCCCGACGCTGCCCCCCCCCCCCCCTCATCCCTTGACAGTGGATGAGGGAGGGGGCACATTTGTGTAAAACATAATATTGTCTTTTCGGGGTGGAACTACAAGTCCCAGCAAGCCTCCCCTGCTTGCTGGTACTTGGAGAACCACAAGTACCAGCATGCAGGGAATTAACGGGCCTGTTGGTACCTGTAGTTCCACAACAAAAGAAATACCCAAAAAAACACAACACCCACACCGTGAAAGTACAAGTTTATTTACACATACATGCACACTTACACACCCATACATACTTACCTAGTGTCCCACGGAGCCCATCAGTCCCCTTGTCAAGTAGAATCCTTTGGTGTACCTGTAAAAACAACAACAAAATACTCACCTATTATCCAGTGAAGATCGGTCCTCTTCTTTCCATGTATGCATCCACAGGGTTAAAAAAATAATAAAATGAAAAACCTGATCCACGCCACTAAAGGGGTTCCATGTTTACACATGGAACCCCTTTCTCCGAATGCCAGGACCTCCCCCCCCCCCCCCGGTGACTGCTCTCATTAGAGGACCCGGCAGCCAATGAGGGAGCGCCACGTCATAGCGCTCTCCTGATTGGCTGTGCGCTCCTGGCCTGTCAATCAGGCGGAGCGCACTGGCTATAATGGAGGATTGCGGTACTCCATTATAGTCAATGGTGGGTGTCGAAGTAAAAAATATTACATAGAGAGAACATCCAAACTCCAAACAGATGAGTCGCTATGCTTGTGAATACGCGCAGCGAGCACAGCAATATATGGTAACATACGCATTTACACAGACATGCCACAAAGATATATTCAACACATATTTCATACAGCACATAAATTATACATATCAAGCACTAGACATTATAAGGTTTTAAATTTATGTAATGGAGTATAACGTCATGTATGTGTATTGTTGGAGCGGAGCAAGACGGACATGTCGTGCTTGATGTCAAAATGATCGGAGGAATGTGTATGTTAATTTGATACGGGTGGTTAGATTGTAGCACATTGCAATGAGTAGATATGATTAAATGTAGAAATATGAAGTCACTTTTACTGGAACAAAAGGACAAGCAAAGGAGCATGTGTGGACAGGAAACTAGAGGCAAGCAACCTTGAACAAAAGCCCTCACACTGACCAATGACTCATCATGAATGAGAAAGTTCCCTCCCCTGGACCAATAACAGAAGACCTGTACACCCCCAACAGGTACAGTGTATAGCTGATCCCACACACAAGAGCTTCCTGTTTTTCCTGGTTGCTGATCAAGATGCTGTGTTTTGCTGATACTCAGCTGCTGTGAGGAGGGAGAGCTAAAGATGGAGGAAATGGAACGATTAGTGCATAAAGTGCATTGAGGGAGATGGTAATTGTATGCTGGCCGTAATTGTATGAATTCTTGCTTTTTATGTAATTGTACTTTGTAACTATATATTTATATATATTGTACATGTGTTATATTGTATACATACCCCTTTTAATATCAAATATATACATCAATGAGCTTTGGAACGCAGAAATGTGTGCGTGTACTTGTTTTCTCTTAAGGGATATAGTGTTTGCAACGTACAGCGCACTTTTATCGTATATGGTAATAAGATGCGCCTGGCATTAACAATATAGCGCTGGCATTTTAGATATTTGTTAGAAAATAGATCTGACTCTATCATGGGAAAATTGCGGTTTGCGGCTAACAGCGAGGTTAATTGAGGTCACCCACAAGAGTGGAGGAGGGACCCCACATAATTTTTTTTCTTTTAAACTCTATCTGACACTTTTACACAGAGAAGCATGCATGGATCCCACTGATCCGTGCATGACTATCAAAACACGCCAGCCAGAAGCAGGTATATTTGAAAGCTCCCTTTTTATACAAATTCTATGCTTTCCCTTTTCGCATTATTTTAGTATCACTGAAATGTATGAATGGGCTATTGGTAGAGAATTAGCAAAATTCACATTCTTTTAGTAAGCATCTACTCAAATTTGCTTATGATAAAATGTCAGAAAATTCTGGTGGGAGCATTGCAATAATAACACAATGTTTAGATTGCGTTATGCAGGCTTACCTCCATTTCCCCTACTGCTGCTCTACCCTTCCTGCATGCTGACAGGGATCAGTGATAGGTGGACTCCTCCTTTGTGACTCGGTCAGCTGAGATTCCAGCAGGGAGTTTCACTGCACTTCAGCTGACTGCACAGATCAACTGACTAAGTCACAGAGAAAAAGCTCATTGATTACTGATCCCTGGATGCAGCATGCAGGTAACTTGTATTTTATTTTGTGTTATACAGTAGATAGGACAGGAGCAAAGGGAGGTCAGGAGCCGTGCAGCAGCACATAGGGAGATATCTGGGGCAGACTCATCAGGGAGGGGAAGAGAGGGAGCACAGCGGATGGGTAACTGGCATCTGTGGAGACACATTCTCAGGGTCTTTTTTGCAAAAAATACCTGAAAATAAGAATTTACTTACCGATAATTCTATTTCTCGTAGTCCGTAGTGGATGCTGGGAACTCCGTAAGGACCATGGGGAATAGCGGCTCCGCAGGAGACTGGGCACAAAAGTAAAGCTTTAGGACTACCTGGTGTGCACTGGCTCCTCCCCCTATGACCCTCCTCCAAGCCTCAGTTAGGATACTGTGCCCGGACGAGCGTACACAATAAGGAAGGATTTTGAATCCCGGGTAAGACTCATACCAGCCACACCAAACACCGTATAACCTGTGATCTGAACCCAGTCAACAGCATGATAACAGAGGAGCCTCTGGAAAGATGGCTCACAACAATAATAACCCGATTTTTGTAACAATAACTATGTACAAGTATTGCAGACAATCCGCACTTGGGATGGGCGCCCAGCATCCACTACGGACTACGAGAAATAGAATTATCGGTAAGTAAATTCTTATTTTCTCTGACGTCCTAGTGGATGCTGGGAACTCCGTAAGGACCATGGGGATTATACTAAAGCTCCCAAACGGGCGGGAGAGTGCGGATGACTCTGCAGCACCGAATGAGAGAACTCCAGGTCCTCCTCAGCCAGGGTATCAAATTTGTAGAATTTAGCAAACGTGTTTGCCCCTGACCAAGTAGCTGCTCGGCAAAGTTGTAACGCCGAGACCCCTCGGGCAGCCGCCCAAGATGAGCCCACCTTCCTTGTGGAATGGGCTTTCACAGATTTTGGCTGTGGCAGGCCTGCCACAGAATGTGCAAGCTGAATTGTACTACAAATCCAACGAGCAATAGTCTGCTTAGAAGCAGGAGCACCCAGCTTGTTGGGTGCATATAGGATAAACAGCGAGTCAGATTTCCTGACTCCAGCCGTCCTGGAAACATATATTTTCAGGGCCCTGACTACATCCAGCAACTTGGAGTCCTCCAAGTCCCTAGTAGCCGCAGGTACCACAATAGGCTGGTTCAGGTGAAACGCTGAAACCACCTTAGGGAGAAATTGAGGACGAGTCCTCAATTCTGCCCTGTCCGTATGAAAAATTAGGTAAGGGCTTTTACAGGATAAAGCCACCAATTCTGAGACACGCCTGGCTGAAGCCAGGGCCAACAGCATTACCACTTTCCATGTGAGATATTTCAAGTCCACAGTGGTGAGTGGTTCAAACCAATGTGATTTTAGGAACCCCAAAACTACATTGAGATCCCAAGGTGCCACTGGAGGCACAAAAGGAGGTTGTATATGCAGTACCCCCTTGACAAACGTCTGAACTTCAGGAACTGAAGCCAGTTCTTTCTGGAAGAAAATCGACAGGGCCGAAATTTGAACCTTAATGGACCCTAATTTTAGGCCCATAGACAGTCCTGTTTGCAGGAAATGCAGGAAACGACCCAGTTGAAATTCCTCTGTAGGGGCCTTCCTGGCCTCGCACCACGCAACATATTTACGCCAAATACGGTGATAATGTTGTGCGGTTACATCCTTCCTGGCTTTGATCAGGGTAGGGATGACTTCATCCGGAATTCCTTTTTCCTTCAGGATCCGGCGTTCAACCGCCATGCCGTCAAACGCAGTCGCGGTAAGTCTTGGAACAGACAGGGTCCCTGCTGGAGCAGATCCCTTCTTAGAGGTAGAGGCCACGGTTCCTCTGTGAGCATCTCTTGAAGTTCCGGGTACCAAGTCCTTCTTGGCCAATCCGGAGCCACGAGTATAGTCCTTAATCCTCTCCTTCTTATGATTCTCAGTACCTTGGGTATGAGAGGCAGAGGAGGGAACACATACACTGACTGGTACACCCACGGTGTTACCAGAGCGTCCACAGCTATTGCCTGAGGGTCCCTTGACCTGGCGCAATACCTGTCTAGTTTTTTGTTGAGGCGGGACGCCATCATGTCCACCTTTGGTTTTTCCCAACGGTTCACAATCATGTGGAAGACTTCTGGGTGAAGTCCCCACTCTCCCGGGTGGAGGTCGTGTCTGCTGAGGAAGTCTGCTTCCCAGTTGTCCACTCCCGGAATGAACACTGCTGACAGTGCTATCACATGATTTTCCGCCCAGCGAAGAATCCTTGCAGCTTCTGCCATTGCCCTCCTGCTTCTTGTGCCGCCCTGTCTGTTTACGTGGGCGACTGCCGTGATGTTGTCTGACTGGATCAGCACCGGCTGACCTTGAAGCAGAGGTCTTGCTAGGCTTAGAGCATTGTAGATGGCCCTTAGCTCCAGGATATTTATGTGAAGTGATGTCTCCAGGCTTGACCACAAGCCCTGGAAATTCCTTGGTGACAAGATCATCCGCTGATGCATCTGAAGATGCGACCCGGACCACTTGTCTAGCAGATCCCACTGGAAGGTTCTTGCGTGGAATCTGCCGAATGGGATTGCTTCGTAAGAAGCCACCATCTTTCCCAGGACCCTTGTGCATTGATGCACTGAGACTTGGCCTGGTTTTAGGAGATTTCTGACTAGCTCGGATAACTCCCTGGCTTTCTCCTCCGGGAGAAACACCTTTTTCTGGACTGTGTCCAGGATCATCCCTAGGAATAGAAGGCGTGTCGTCGGGATCAGCTGCGATTTTGGAATATTGAGAATCCAACCGTGTTGCCGCAGCACTATCTGAGATAGTGCTACCCCGACCTCCAACTGTTCCCTGGATCTTGCCCTTATCAGGAGATCGTCCAAGTAAGGGATAACTAAAACTCCCTTCTTTCGAAGGAGTATCATCATTTCGGCCATTACCTTGGTAAAGACCCGGGGTGCCGTGGACCATCCAAACGGCAGCGTCTGAAACTGATAGTGACAGTTCTGTACCACAAACCTGAGGTACCCTTGGTGAGAAGGGTAAATTGGGACATGTAGGTAAGCATCTTTGATGTCCAGAGAGACCATATAGTCCCCTTCTTCCAGGTTTGCAATCACTGCTCTGAGTGACTCCATCTTGAATTTGAACCTTTGTATATAAGTGTTCAAGGATTTTAGATTTAAAATTGGTCTCACCGAGCCGTCCGGCTTCGGTACCACAAATAGTGTGGAATAGTACCCCTTTCCCTGTTGCAGGAGGGGTACCTTGATTATCACCTGCTGGGAATACAGCTTGTGAATGGCTTGCAATACTGCCTCCCTGTCTGAGGGAGACGTCGGTAAAGCAGACTTTAGGAAACGGCGAGGGGGAGACGTCTCGAATTCCAACTTGTACCCCTGAGATACCACCTGAAGGATCCAGGGGTCCACTTGCGAGTGGGCCCACTGCGCACTGAACTTCTTGAGACGGGCCCCCACCGTGCCTGAGTCCGCTTGTAAAGCCCCAGCGTCATGCTGAGGACTTTGCGGAGGCGGGAGAGGGCTTTTGTTCCTGGGAACTGGCTGTTTGCTGCAGCCTTTTTCCTCTCCCTCTGCCACAGGGCAGAAATGAGGCGCCTTTTGCCCGCTTGCCCTTATGGGGCCGAAAGGACTGCGCCTGATAATACGGCGTCTTCTTAGGTTGAGAAGCTACCTGGGGTAAAAATGTGGATTTTCCAGCAGTTGCCGTGGCTACCAGGTCTGATAGACCTACCCCAAATAACTCCTCCCCCTTATAAGGCAATACTTCCATGTGCCTTTTAGAATCCGCATCACCTGACCACTGCCGCGTCCATAAACCTCTTCTTGCAGAAATGGACAGCGCGCTAACTCTTGATGCCAGTCGGCAAATATCCCTCTGTGCATCACGCATATATAAAAATGCATCTTTCAAATGCTCTATAGTCAGTAATATACTGTCCCTATCTAGGGTATCAATATTTTCAGTCAGGGAATCCGACCACGCCCGCACTGCACATCCAGGCTGAGGCGATTGCTGGTCGCAGTATAACACCCGTGTGAGTGTATATACATTTTAGGATATTCTCCTGCTTTCTATCGGCAGGTTCCTTTAGGGCGGCCGTATCAGGAGAGGGTAGTGCTACCTGTTTAGACAAGCGTGTGAGCGCTTTATCCACCCTAGGGGGTGTTTCCCAACGTGCCCTATCCTCTGGCGGGAAAGGGTACGATGCCAATAACCTTTTAGGAATTATCAGTTTTTTATCGGGGGAAACCCACGCCTCATCACACACTTCATTTAATTCCTCGGTTACAGGAAAAGCTACAGGCAGTTTTTTCTCACCAAACATAATACCCTTTTTAGTGGTACTTGTATTATCAGAGATATGCAATACATTTTTCATTGCTTCAATCATGTAACGTGTGGCCCTAGTGGAAGTCACGTTTGTCTCCTCATCATCGACACTGGAGTCAGTATCCGTGTCTGTGTCTGCCATTTGAGGTAACGGGCGTTTTAAAGCCCCTGATGGCGTTTGAGACCCCTGGACAGGCACAAGCTGAGTAGCCGGCTGTCTCATGTCGTCAACTGTCTGTCGTAAAGAGCTGACACTGTCACGCAATTCCTTCCATAAGCTCATCCACTCAGGTGTCGACTCCCTAGGGGGTGACAACTCTATAATAGGCAATTGCTCCGCCTCCATCTCATTTTCCTCCTCAAACATGTCGACACAATCGTACCGACACACCGCACACACACAGGGAATGCTCTGATAGAGGACAGGACCCCACTAGCCCTTTGGGGAGACAGAGGGAGAGTATGCCAGCACACAACAGAGCGCTATATATAGACAGGAATACCACTATAAAATGTGCTTTTCCCTTTATAGCTGCTGTTAGTATTAAAACTGCGACTAGACAAAGGGCGATCGGGCACTGGTAAAATAATACTGTTTTAATAATGTGGAACCAACATTTGGACAATAAGGCACTCCAAAATAGGAAAAAAGAAGAGAAGACTATGTCTTTTACTTCAATGAATAGAGTTGTCCCGCTTGGTGGTGCGCCCAGAGCCAGAGAGTACATGTACTAGAAGAAAGGGAGAGAAAGAAGGCTCTTGTGTGGGCGCACTCTTGAAAGAAAAGGAAAATTCCTATAACGTATAGAAAGAAATGCTTAAAACATAACTTTTAATGTATATGATAAAAATACCCCTATACATGATCCATATCAAAGAAAGATTGTGTTAGTTTAGAATTAATTATTATTAATTATTGATTAATAAAATGTTCTGGTCTGTGTAATCACACTTGGTAATTGGAATGGTTGTAGACATTGATTGGTCTTACCTCCAATTCCCTAAGGGAATTGGAGGTAAGACCAATCAATGTCTACAACCATTCCAATTACCAAGTGTGATTACACAGACCAGAACATTTTATTAATCAATAATTAATAATAATTAATTCTAAACTAACACAATCTTTCTTTGATATGGATCATGTATAGGGGTATTTTTATCATATACATTAAAAGTTATGTTTTAAGCATTTCTTTCTATACGTTATAGGAATTTTCCTTTTCTTTCAAGAGTGCGCCCACACAAGAGCCTTCTTTCTCTCCCTTTCTTCTAGTATTAAAACTGCGCCAAATTAGTGCCCCCCTCTCTTTTTTACCCTTTTCTGTAGTGCAGGACTGCAGGGGAGAGTCAGGGAGACGTCCTTCCAGCGGAGCTGTGATGGAAAATGGCGCCCGTGTGCTGAGGAGATAGGCTCCGCCCCCTTCTCGGCTGCCTTTTCTCACGCTTTTTGGTGAGTTCTGGTAGGGGTTAAAATACATCCATATAGCCCTGGGGGTTATATGTGGTGTATTTATGCCAGCCAAGGTGTTTACATTGCTGCTCAGGGCGCCCCCCCCTAGCGCCCTGCACCCTCAGTGACCGAAGTGTGAAGTGTGCCTGAGTAACAATGGCGCACAGCTGCAGTGCTGTGCGCTACCTTGTTGAAGACTGATGTCTTCTGCCGCCGATTTTTCCGGACCTCTTCTTGCTTCTGGCTCTGTAAGGGGGCCGGCGGCGCGGCTCTGGGACCGAGCTCCGAGGCTGGGCCTGTGTTCGGTCCCTCTGGAGCTAATGGTGTCCAGTAGCCTAAGAAGCCCAAGCTGGCTGCAAGCAGGCAGGTTCGCTTCTTCTCCCCTTAGTCCCTCGATGCAG
Organism: Pseudophryne corroboree; assembly: GCF_028390025.1. Classification (NCBI taxonomy): domain Eukaryota; kingdom Metazoa; phylum Chordata; class Amphibia; order Anura; family Myobatrachidae; genus Pseudophryne; species Pseudophryne corroboree. The sequence continues at coordinate 828,347,541 of NC_086444.1, read as the reverse complement.
TGAGCCTGTTGCCAGCAGGTCTCACTGAAAATAAAAAACCTAAAACTAAACTTTCCCTAAGAAGCTCAGGAGAGCCCCTAGTGTGCACCCTTCTCGGCCGGGCACAAAAATCTAACTGAGGCTTGGAGGAGGGTCATAGGGGGAGGAGCCAGTGCACACCAGGTAGTCCTAAAGCTTTACTTTTGTGCCCAGTCTCCTGCGGAGCCGCTATTCCCCATGGTCCTTACGGAGTTCCCAGCATCCACTAGGACGTCAGAGAAAAGTACAGGGAGCGGATTAGCAGGACATAGCTTTCTCACTAGCTCTACCCTGGCATGTGAATTTTAATACATTCATTCACTATTTTCAAATATCGCAATGCAAATGTAGGCAAATTTATTGCATCAAAACCGCATCTCGTGATAATTATGCCCCTTATTCCTTATACGGGTCACAAGCATATGATTAAAAAGGAGTCAGAGTGCAAGAATGACCAATAGTTAAAAGCATGCTGAGATCATAAAACAGACCACAGAAGTCTGAGATACAGTGCAATTTTTAAATATAACAGTATACACTGTACAGTTCTGTTACCTCCAAACATACCAGGGTCCAAATGTAATAGAGTGAGAGTTTCAAAAAGTGAGAGATTTGGTAAGGTTTTGCAGTTTTTTTTAAAGTGGCAATCATTTACACTGCAAGATCAACCTGGTTTTGCAGTGTAAATGATTGCCACTTTTAAAAAAAATGAAAAACCTTTCCAAATCTCTCACTTTCTGAAACTCTCACTCTATTACATTTGGCCCCTGCACTTTGTAAACTCTACATAGTGCTGGTATCTTTGGAGGTATCTGAAGTATACATCCAGGGCCAGATTAAGGCTAGTTGGGGCCGCAGGGCAACAAAGGTGTGGGAGCCACCTCCAATAACATTGACTCTGCACGCCGCCGCTGTCACTACTTTGCCCCTTAGGGGAGCAGCAGAGAGAGACAAAAAGGGTGTCAGCGGGAGAGAGAGAAAGAGGGGGGAGAAAAGGAGAGAGAGAAGGGGGAGAGAATGGAGAACAAGAGAAATAGAGAGAGAGATGGTATCAAGGAGAAAGAGAGAATGAGAAAGTGTGTGTCAGAGAGAGAGAAAGGGTGTCAAGGAAAAAAAGAGGAACGAGAAAGAGAGGGATAAAGAGAGAGGGTGTCAGGGATAGTGAGAGAGGGGGATCCAGAAGAGAGAGGGTTCTGGGCAAAGAGAGGGAATGAGAGAAACAGAGGGTACAGCGAGAGAGGGTGTCAGGGAGAAAGAGAAAGAGACAGAGCAAGGAAGAGAGAGGGAGAAAGGGGGTAGAAAGAGAGAGAGATGTATCAGAGAGAGAGAGAGAGAGAGAGAGGAGTGAGATAGAGAAAGAGGGTGTCAGAGGGAGAGAGGGTATCAGGAAGAGAGAGAGAGGGGAGTCAAGGAGAAAGAAAAAGAGGCAGAGCAAGGAAGAGAGAGGGAGAACGGGGGTAGAACGAGAGAGAGATCTATCAGAGAGAGAAGAGTTAAATAGAGAAAGAGGGTGTCAGAGGGATAGAGGGTATCAGGAAGAGAGAGAGAGGGGGGGGGTCAAGGAGAGAGGGTGTCAGAGCGAGAGAGGGTGTCATGGAAAGAAAGGCAATGAGAAAAGGGAGGGGAGAGCGAGAGAGGGGAGCGAGAAGGTGTCAGGGAGAGAGAGAAGGAAAGGGTGGAGAGATAGAGTGGAGCTAGAGAGAGAGAGAGAGAGAGAGGGTGATGAAGAAAGGGAGAGATATGACAGAGGGGAAAGAGAGAGTGAGGGTGTCAGGGATAGAGAGAGGGGGAGAGAAAGAGGGAGAGAGGTGGTAGCAACAGAGAGAGGAAGAAAGAGAGGAGAGTGAGTGAGAGAGACACTACCTGTTACAGCCTGGTTAGGCTTCAGCACAGGTCTATGATGGGGCGGCACTTCCCGGCATTAGTCTCCGCCTCCTTTAGACCCATGAATCGTGGTGCTGCAGTGCACTGCTGCAGGGAGCCTGCCAGGTAGGGGTTGAGAGGGAAGTCCAGGACAATATTTGCCGCAGTATAGGGTCACCCCATGTGTGGTAGCCCCTGAACGGCCACCCCGTCCGCCCCGCTTATAATCTGTCCCTGCATACATTTCCGATATGGCTGCCCCCTCGAGGCCAGAGTTTCAGCAGATGTGTGGTGTGAGTGGGGTAATGTCAGATCTGTGGTTTTGTCTGTCCCCGGAGGAGCACTAGTGGTGCGATGAAGAAACTGAGGAGGCTGTAAGAGATTCCTGCGCATGTGCGCAATGATGTTTATTAAATGCTCACGTATATGTACAGTAATTGAAGCAGATGATAACTTGAGATGGATGGTACAAGAAATGCACAGGTATTTAGCTGGTCTGGAAACCAGTGCAGTAATTAGGCAATGAAATACAGGTAATGAACTAGTCTGGAAACCAGTATAGAAATCAGATGGTGATAACTCCTACAGTTGGTCTGGGAACCAGCAACGATACTTCACACAGTCAGTTTGTTATGCAAAGTCCACAACCAAACAAGGTTAAGCAGGAGACAAATTGAAGCACATTCAGAGTGGTTGTATTAAGTGCCAGATGCCATAGCACAATGCAGAATGCAAGTTAACTATACATCGGTGAAGGTGATGAATAGCACCTGAAGAAAGTCTGTTATTGCAAAAGGTGGAGGTTGACTGTAGCAGGAGTTGAAGCTGAAGTAAATAGCTGGGACCTGTAGTTCCACGAGAATACTGGAACCGGGAGATCACTGAAGATGCCAGAAATAGGAGATCGCTGGAAACAGGAGATTGAAGACTGGAGACTGGAAACTGGAGATTGGATACTGGAACCAGGAGATGCTATGCAGCAATGCGACGCGTTGTCCAAGGTGGTGAGACTAAGCTGATGCTCTGGACTTATACTCCCTGGTCGGTAGCCATTGGATACTTGGGTCATGTGAGCAAACACAGCGCAGGATTGGGTGCTCTCAGGTCAGCTGACCGCAAGTGTCATGGCGGCGCCCATGCTGTACAGATGGCCAGTATATGCAGGATGGACAACAGGGGTTCAGCACGATAGTGGATACTGCGCTCTGCAGACAGGATGTTCATACAGCCGCAAACTGGGGCCGTGACCTCTGGAGGCCTGCACACCAGTGCGCTGGTAAGTGAGACACCACAGAATGCTGATTCCTGACAGTTCCCCCCCCCCCTTTATGGGTGGGCACCGAACACCTACGAGGCTTTGAAGGAAACAGTCTATGAAAAGCTTGGACTAACCGTGGAGCATGGACATCAGTGGCGTTAACCCAACTCCTCTCCTCAGGACCATACCCGGACCAGTCAATCAGGTACTGTAGACGACCATACCGACAACGTGAATCCAGGATCTTCTCAATCTCGTACTCGACACTCCGATGAGTTTGGATTCTTGGAGCCGCTGGCAGAGCTTTATGAAAACGGTTGAGAATCAAGGGTCTAAGGAGAGAAATATGAAATGAACTTGAGATTTTCAAATAAGGAGGCAACTTCAGTTTATAGGCCACTGGGTTAATCACACGTTCAACTGGAAACGGCCCAATAAACCGCAGAGCAAACTTCATAGAAGGAACCCTAAGGCGGAGATTACGGGTAGATAACCAGACTTTATCACCTGGCTTTAAACTGGGAACTGCTCATCTTTTCCAATCAGCAAAGAATTTGTAATGTCGAGATGCTTTCTTGAGAGAAAGATGAATTTTTGCCCAAACCTGGGAGAACTGCTGGAGAGCTGAAGTGGCTGCAGGCACATCAACAAATGGAAGATCTTGGAAATCTGGAACTCTGGGATGTTGACAGTAAACTGCAAAGAAAGGAGTAGTATTGGTGGCTGTATGGTAAAGGAAGTTATGAGCAAACTCTGCCCAAGGCAATCAATCTACCCATTCATTCTGTGATGAGGAAATATAAAGTCTCAAGAAGGTTTCAAGTTCTTGGTTTACCCTTTCTGTCTGTCCATTCGTTTGAGGGTGATATGCTGTAGAGAATTTGAGTTTGACTTGTAGTGCAGAGCATACAGCCTTCCAAAATCTTGCCACAAACTGAACACCACGGGCAGATATAATTTCCGTTGGAAGTCCATGTAACCTGAAGATTTCAAGTAGGAATATTTGTGTAAGCTTTGGAGCAGAAGGCAACCCAATGAGTGGAAAGAAATGGGCCATCTTTGAGAACCTGTGAACCACTACCCAGATGGTATCATACCCTTTGGAGGGAGGTAAGACCGAGATGAAATCCATTGACAGGTGAGACCAGGGACGACTTGGTATAGAATTAGGTAACAACTGACCAGCAGGAGACTGACGAGGAACTTTGTGCTGGGCACACTTGGGACACGAAGCCACGAAATCCTGAATATCACCTTTCATATGAGGCCACCAATAGGATTGAGACAAAAACTTATTAGTCTTTAGGATGTCCGGTAAACTTAGAAATATGAGCCCACGAACGTAGATTCGGGTGGAGCTCAGGAGAAACAAACATCTGGCCAGGAGGCGGAACAGGAGACACTTCTGTGGAAGCAAACACTACAGGATCGAGGACTGCATGAGATTCTTGTTCAGAAGATTCTTCCACGGAACTCATGGAGTGTGACAAGGCATCTCCCTTAACATTCTGAGAACCAGGGCGAAACTGTAACTTGAAATTAAAACGAGAGAAGAATAAAGCCCATCTTGCTTGACGAGGATTTAAACACCGCGCTGCTTTCAAATAAAGAAGATTCTTATGGTCGGTGAAGATGGTATTAGGAAACTTTGCACCCTCCAAAAGATACCTCCACTCTTCCAGGGCCAGTTTAATTGGCAGGAGCTCCTGGTCACCGATGGTGTAGTTTATCTCAGCAGGTAGGAATCTACGGGAGATAAACCCACAAGGGTGAGTCTTACCATCGTCGCTGGTTTGAGACAATACTACGCCAACTGTCGAGGCGTCGACTTCCAACTCGAAGGGTCTGTTGATATCTGGTTGCTGTAACACAGGAGCTGAAATGAAAGCTTGTTTCATTTTTTGAAAAGCAGCCAGAGCTTCTTCTGACCATTGGGAAGGATTTGCTCCTTTCAGTGTAAGGCAAGTGATTAGGGCTATCAGGGTAGAAAATCCTCTAATGAACTTCCTATAATAGTTGGTGAAGCCAATAAAACGTTGAACAGACTTGAGCGTAGTAGGGAGAGACCAGTTCTCGATTGCTTCCAATTTGACAGGATCCATTCGAAGATCTAAACCAGAAATTATATACCCGAGGAAGGGCATCAAAGGAGCTTCAAAGGTACACTTTCGACAACTTCCCATAAAGATGATTCTGTTGTAGTCATTGAAGGACCTCTTTTACCTGTTGATGATGAGAGGCTAGATCTTGGGAGAAAATCAGAATCTCGTCAAAATAAACGACCACGTATTTATACAGAACATCTCAAAATATTTTGTTGACAAAGTTCTGAAACACAGCTGGGGCATTGCATAATCCGAAGGGCATTACAAGATACTCATAGTGGCCATCGCGGGTGTTAAAAGCGGTCTTCCACTCGTCGCCACTCCGGATTCTATTGAGATTATATGCCCCACGAAGATCTAACTTGGTCAATATACTGGCACCTTTAATTCTGTCAAACATTTCCGTGATTAACAGTAAGGGGTAGCTGTTTTTGATGGTAATTTCATTTAATGCTCTGTAATCAATGCAGGGACACAACCCTCCATTTTTCTTTTTCACGAAGAAAAACCCTGCCCCTGCTGGAGATGAAGAAGGACGAATGAATCCTTTTTGTAGATTCTCTTTTATATATTCACTCATGGCTTGAGTTTCAGGAACGGAAAGAGGATATGTTCGTCCTCAAGAAGGCATTCTCCCTGGGATCAGATCGATGGGACAATCCCACTTCCGATGGGGACGCAGAACATCAGCGGCCTTTTCACTAAAGACCTCAGTAAATTCTTTGTAGGCCTCAGGAATTTCACACTGGGGTTTCAACCCCAAAGATCTCATGGGATGAACTTGAGCTAAACAGGAATGGAAACAGGAGGCACTCCATGCTGTGAGTTGTAGTGTAGACCAGTCGACTTGTGGGTTATGAAGTTGTAGCCAAGGCATACCCAACACGATCTCGTAGGTGGCTTTAGGAATGACCAAAAGTTCAAAGAGCTCAGAATGAAGAAAGTCCACTCCTAGGACCACGGGCTTGGTTTGCTGACTGATGGACCCCTCAGCAATACGGCTACCGTCCACAGCAGTAAGATAGACTGGGCGAGACAACCTGGAGACAGGAAGATGGATCTTATCAACTGCAGCCTGTGTAATAAAGTTCCCAGCAGCACCACAGTCAATTAAAGCTGAGAAGGCATGTAATCCACTCTGTGTTTCCAAAGTTACCGGTAAGATAAGTTCTTGAGAAGAAGGAGCTTTGTATAAGGTTCTTAACTTGACTCCTCCCTTGCAAGTTAGGACCTGGCATTTCCCGAACGCGACAGACAGGTACCAGTCATGTGACCAGCAGCAGCACAGTATAGACACAGGCTTTCCCGTAATCTTCTTGATGGCTCCTCAGGAGTTAAGCGGGACCTATTCACTTGCATAGGCTCATCTGAAGTAGAGGGAAAAGATTGTACTTGAGGCATAACTCGGTGCTTGCGAGGATCACCATGAGAACGTTCCTTTATTCTCTCGTGTAAACGCAGATCCAACTTTACACACAAGGAAATTAAAGATTCTAATTGCTCTGGGAGATCTCGGGTGGCCAGTTAATCTTTTATTCGATCAGAGAGACCGTGCCAGAATGCAGCAAACAACGCTTGATTGTTCCACTCAACATCTGAAGCCAATGTCTGGAACTGGATGACATACTGTCCCACAGTGCGTGTTCCCTGGCGAATCTGGAGGATATCAGAGGAAGCAGATGTTGTAAGCCCAGGCTCATCAAAGATACGTTTGAATGCAGTTACAAATTCTGTGTAGTTGTTTAGCAGTGAATCTGCTCTCTCCCATAACGAGGAAACCCAATTCAAGGCAGGGCCAGTCAGGAGAGACACAATGTACGCAACTTTGATTCTGGGCGTCGGGAAGTTCGGGAGGCAGCAATTCGAAGTGAACTTCACATTGGTTCTGGAATCCACGACAGGTTTTAGGATTGCCATCAAATTTACTTGGTGTAGGAAGATGGAGACGAGATCCTAAACCAGTAGAAGCTGGAGAACCTGAAACTGTGGCACTGGAAACTGAAGCCGGAGTCGAAGATGCAGCTGGAACAATAGAACTTGGCAAAGATTGTTGTAAGGTATCCAACCGGGAAGACATCTCTTGTAAAAACTATATGATCTTCTGTTGTGCAGCTTCTGTACCATCGAGTCGTGACACTAAGTTCTGTAGAGCCCCTGCTCACACACTCTGACCACCATCCGGGTCCATGGACCTTGGACAAACTGTCAGATCTGTGGTTTTGTCTGTCTCCGGAGGGGGCACTAGTGGGTCAGTGGTGGTGCAATGGAGAAACCGAGGAGGCTGTAAGAGATTCCTGCGCATGTGCACAATGATGTTTATTAAATGCTCACGTATATGTACAGTAATTGAAGCAGATGATAACTTGAGATGGATGGTACAAGAAATGCTGACAACGATGAATAAACAGTCACAGGTATTTATCTGGTCTGGAATCCAGTGCAGTAATTAGGCAATGAAATACAGGCAATGAACTAGTCTGGAAACCAGTATAGAAATCAGATGGTGATAACTCCTACAGTTGGTCTGGGAACCAGCAATGATACTTCACACAGTCAGTTTGTTATGCAAAGTCCACAACCAAGCAAGGTTAAGCAGAAGACAAATTGAAGCACATTCAGGGTGGTTGTATTAAGTGACAGATGCCATAGCACAATGCAGAATTCAAGTTAACCATACACAGGTGAAGGTGATGAATCTATAGATTGTAAGCTTGCGAGCAGGGCCTTCCTACCTCTGTCTGTCTGTTTTTACCCAGTTTTGTTCTATTACTGTTGTTCTAATTGTAAAGCGCAACGGAATATGCTGCGCTATATAAGAAACTGTTAATAAATAAATAAATAAATAGCACCTGAAGAAACTCTCTTACTGCAAAACGTGGAGGCTGACTGTAGCAGGAGTTGAAGCTGAAGTAAATAGCTGGGTCCTGTAGTTCCACGAGAATACTGGAACCGGGAGATCACTGAAGATGCCAGAAATAGGAGATCGCTGGAAACAGGAGATTGAAGACTGGAGACCGGAAACTGGAGATTGGAACTGGAGACTGGAACCAGGAGACGCTATGCAGCAATGCGATGCGTTGTCCAAGGTGGTGAGACTGAGCCGATGCTCTGGACTTATACCCCCTGGTCGGCAGTCAGTGGATACTTGGATCATGTGAGCAAACACAGTGCAGGATTGGGTGCTCTCAGGTCAGTTGAGCACAAGTGTCATGGCAACGCCCATACTGTACAGATGGCCGGTATATGCAGGATGGACGACAGGGGTTCAGCACGATAGTGGATACTGCGCTCTGCAGACAGGATGTTCATACAGCCGCAAACTGGGGCCGTGACCTCTGGAGGCCTGCACACACTGTGCGCTGGTGAGACACCACTGAATGCTGATTCCTGACAGGTAATGCATGAAGAATGCACATGGATCTCCTCCTCTGATGAGATACCTCATCAGCCATCCCAAACAGGCTTGAAAGTGACTTGTAAATAGACTCCATGCAACACAGGAGGGCAGAGCTGATGCATTTTCTGCACATCCTTGGGAATGCTCAGAATAACTATGGCTGCTTGAACATGCTGGGGGGAGGGGCACGCACATAACCCAGGTGCTGGATCTGAGGGGGCACTGAGATAGCACACCACTACTAATATACAGTAAACCAGGCAGTGGGTGACTGCGTGACAGCTCTGGACCCAGGGGCCTGCTCCAACGCCTCAAGCCACGGGCGCCAGCTGGCTACTCTACCCGCACCCAGCTCCTTCCTGCTGCTGCCTCGGTCCAGCTCCTTCAACTAGCTGCTACCTCCACCCAGATCTTTCCACCTCTTGCTACCTCCACGTGGCTCCTTCCACCTGCCCTTCCTCAGCTAGCTCCTTGTGGCTCCTTCCACCTGCCCTTCCTCAGCTAGCTGCTGCTCCTCTCCCTGCCTGTGGCTGGGCTTGGGGCACGACCTCCTGACAGGATCTCCTCTTGGGAGGCCAGGTGGTGCTTTCCTGCTCGCAGCGGTGGCCATCTTGCACCGGCTGCATTCAGTGTGCCTCCTGGAGGGTGCACCCGTGTTGGTCACTGGGTCTCTCTGCAACCTCTTACACTCAGTTGCCCCAGCGTTTCACATATTGGCCGTCCCTTCTCCTGTTCCCTGCTACCAAACGACAGCATATGTCCCAGAGGCTTCAGTGCATGGTCTGAAGGGGCCACTGAAGTTTTTTGTTTCCCCTTACTGAGAGGCATGAGGGGGAAGGGGTAGATAATGTGTAGCATAAGGCCACTTCTAAAGTGTGACATAGTATGTAAGGGCACTATGAGTGTGTAGCACAATGTTTAAGGGCACTACCAATGTGTGGCATAATGTTTATAAGGGCACTACTGTGTGGCATAACATGTATAAGGGGTACTATTGTGTGGCACAATGTGCTATAAAGGGTGTCATGGACTGCACTTTATCCCTGTAGTTATTCAACACACCTGGCTGCCACCACCCATGAAGACATTTCAAAAAGGGGAACACGGGTCCTTGCTCTGGGATATAGTTATGTGACCGGCAGTCAGGAGACCGCTGGTCACAATACCGATCCCGACGGCTCTCAATTCTTGTGGGTGTCCACAACACCCATAGAGTGGTAACAAAACCTGTGGCTTTGTTGCGCTCGCTCACCCCTCCCGCCGGCATTCTGCGGCCGGGATCCCGGTAACCCATACCCAACCTCCCACAATACCTTTATGACAGCTGTGTTCAAGGCTTAGCAATATTCACATCCATGCAGTCTGTGATAACGCTCCCTATTTTGCCAATTTACAAGAGTGTATTATAAATATCCCCAATTGCACAGATTTAGCAACCCAGAGATCCACCCACTATTGGGGGTCATTCCGAGTTGTTCGCTCACTAGCAGATTTTAGCAGCATTGCACACGCTAGGCCGCCGCCCTCTGGGAGTGTATCTTAGCATAGCAGAATTGCGAACGAAAGATTAGCAGAATTGCGAATAGAAAATTCTTAGCAGTTTCTGAGTAACTCGAGACTTACTCCTACACTGCGATCAGCTCAGTCCGTTTCGTTCATGGTTTGACGTCACAAACACGCCCTGCGTTCGGTCAGCAATTCCCCCGTTTCTGCAGACACTCCCGCGTTTTTTCCTGACACGCCTGCGTTTTTTAGCCAACGCCGGGAAAACGCTGAGTTACCACCCAGGAACGCCCCTTTCCTGTCAATCATTTACCGAACACCAGTGCGACTGAAAAGCGCTGCAGAAGCAGCAAAACAGCTAAGTTTTTAGTAAAATAACTAAGCGCATGCGCTCTGTGTACCTTGCGCATGCGCAGTAAGCGACTAATCGCAGTATAGCGAAAATCGGCAACGAACGAACAACTCTGAATTGTTGGGTGCCTACTGTTCCAGCAACTAATAGCAATGTGTAGCATATTCTAGCGGTCTCACCTTCTCTTCCAAGGATTGGGTCATGGGAGCATATATGATTTGAACTAAACAAAGAAAAGCTTTATTTATAAAAATTTACAAGGAATGGTAACAAAGTTCATACAAACAAGCAATTAAAATAAAAATGAAAACTAACAATTCACACGCAGCTAATCTGTACCAGGAAAACCGGCATAAATGCTTGGTAAATACAGATTTAAACCAATGCGTCAGTGGTATCCCAGTCTCAACCCTGAACAATAGATGGGCATACCTTTTATGAGCAAGGAAAAAGGAAAAAGGCTGCGCTTATGGTGTTATAAGTAAACCATGCTTATAAGTATGCTAGCTGCCTTTATTCATACCTTTTACGAGCACCTGGGGATAAGGTCCTACAGATTGGTTGTATACTGTAGATAATTGAGGCTGGGAACCCTCCCTGACTTGCTTACATAACTACTGTATAACTCAAGTTCATATAATTGTGCATAACTTCTACGATATGATGATCTCAAATATGGGGTGTCCATATTACTAGAGCTGGGGGGAGCAACTGGTGAGTGATGGGGATACAGGAAGTGGCACACAAACACACACACATATATATGCATACACACTATCTAGAGGGGCTCTACTTGGTGAAATCTGTATAAGGGGCTACCTAGCGCAATGTGTATAAGAGGCTCTACATGGTGCAATGTGTATAAGGGGCTACCTGGCGCAATGTTTATATTAGGCTCTACCTGGTGCAGTGTCTATAAGGGGCTACCTAGTACAATGTGTATAAGAGGCTCTACCTGGCATAACGTGTATAAGGGGCTCTACCTGGCGCAATGTGTATAAGGGGCTACCAGGTGCAATGTGTATAGGAGACTCTACCTGGTGCAACATGTATAAGGGACTACCTGGCGCAACGTGTTTAAGGGGCTCTGCCTGGTGCAATGTGTGTAAGGGGCTCTATCTGGCGCAATGTGTATAAGGAGCTCTACCTGGCCCAACTTGCATAAGAGGCTCTACTTGGCGCAACGTGTGTAAGAGGCTTTACCTGCCATAATGCGTATAAAGGGCTCAACCTGGTGTAATGTGTATAAGGGGCTCTACCTGGCATGTATAAGGGGTACTACTGTGTGGTGTAATGTGACTGACAGACACTACTGTGTGGTGTAATTGAATTGGTACTATTCTGTAACCACACCCCTTCCCCATGAATCCATGCCCCTATATTTTTGAAGCATGCCTTTGGCATGCACTGTCCCTGTTTTTAAGGGGGGGGGGGCACCAAAAAAAACATTCAGCCTGGACGTCACAAGGTCTAGAACTGCAATGTAGGCATCTCAATACACGTGGCCTAATTACCTAAAGACAAAAGAACTTGCACTCTCCAGGTCCTGTCAGACAATGTGACTCTTCCTGCTGGCTAATTTTGCATAATTAAATGTACAGCCAACTTTACCTCTCTGATCTGTCCCCTCTGTCCTCTCTCAGGTCTCCAGCTGCCTCTCTGCCATCTCCTCCTGGATGTCTGAGCGCTCTCTGAAGCTCAACATGGACAAAACTGAACTCATTATCTTTCACCCAGCCAGAACAACACCCCCTACAAATATCTCTATCACTGTTGACAACACAATCATCTCCCCCGTTCCCCAACTCCGCTGCCTGGGCGTCACTCTTGACTCCTCCCTCTCCTTTGCACCCTACATCCAAGCTCTAGCGCAATCCTGTCGGTTTCAGCTACGCAAAATTGCTTGCATCAGGCCATTTCTCTCCCAGAGTGCAACTAAACTTATCATCCACTCACTGGTCATCTCACGACTCGACTACTGCAATGTTCTCCTCACTGGCCTCACTTGCTTCCACCTCGCTCCCCTCCAATCTGTCCTCAACTCCGCAGCTAGGCTCATCTTCTTCTCCTGCCAGTCCACTTCTGCCACTCTCCTAAGACAAAATCTACACTGGCTCCCATTCGCCTACAGAATCCTCTTCAAACTCCTTACCCTCACATACAAGGCCATCTCTAATTCCACTGCTCCCTACATCTCCAACCTCCTCTCCAGTACATCAAAAGAACCTAACAAGATCCCGTGAATGTACATTTACATTGGACGTCCTGTACAAAGATTCTTCTGAATTTCATTAACCAGTATCACCTGAGAACTATAACTTGTAATATCAATATTTTCTACTTAATATCTCTGATTCTGCACAAAGGGCATTACCACTGTGTGGGATATTGTGAAAAAAAGGGCTCTATTGTGTGGCATAAAATTAATAAGGGGCACTTCTTTGTAGCGTAATGTTAATAAGGGGTACTACTGTGCGGTGTAATAAGAATTGAGGGGGGGAATCAAATGACTGCCTTACCCCGGGTGACAACAATTCTAGTTTCAACCCTCGGCAAGTTATAGTTGATATTGCTATCCTCCAAAAGGGCATGGCCAAATGAACGGTGGTGTGCTTTGCAATTAAACAATGCATGGCCCCATCCCTGCCTGCAAATCCACCAATTTATCGGCACACTCACACTCAGGCACATTCTCTGTTGTGACCAGACTATACCTCCACACCCCCTGCAAATTACAATGCAAAGCCTGATTAAAGGATCACGGGACAGTTCACTAATACCCCTTTCAGACCGCATTTGGCGGGTCGCGCCCAGGAGCTGTACACAGGTGCTTCTAAGTTGCAACCCGCTTAGGCCCCTTTCCCACGAGGCAGTGCTTGGAGATCAGATGATCTCCAAGCGCCGCCCCTCCCCATAGTGTGAACAAGAAATGGGTCGAATCGAGCCGACAAACCGTTCACACCGCACAGTGACCCGGGTTGAAGCCATATTCAACCCTGGTCGCCAACAGGGTTGAAATACCAGGTCTCTCAACCCGGAATATTTCCTGTGGTCCCTTTCTAGGATTACATCACTGTATAGGGTTAAGGACTGCCTACCTAAATTCCACTGTAGATGCAACTACTTAAAATGTTTTATATATTTTATAACTACATACACAGGACATTTGCTGATGAGTACTTGCTCACTTTTTCAATGTCCTTTCCAGGAGATCCTAGAGGAGTACTCCAGATTGGAAAAGCAGGGTGTGCTTTTCCAATCTGGGCCTAATTCAGACTGGATCGCTGAAGCAGTGGCAATCGCAGTCTAAACCCCCTCGGGGAGTGCGCCTGTGCACTTCAGGAGGCCCAGTGAGATGATAAAAGCATCTCAGGGCTGCAATCTCCTCTGCCTGATTGATAGGCAGAGGCGGTCGCAGGGCTGGAGGGGGCGGGCCAACGGCATTATAACGCCAATGGTGGGACGCTTTCTGGACAACGCAGGTGTGTCTGGACCGTTGCGGGGGCGGGCCGTGGCGGCTTCGTGACATCACACGCAGCCGCTGCGACCCAGGACGCAGCGGGTAGACGTCTGCCAGCACAGCAAGGCTGCGCAGGCAGGGAGCTACTCGGCGCCGTGCAATGCTTTCGCACCCGTGCGCGGGGGGGGGGGGGGTACAGGGCCTTACATGCAGGGCAGACTAGCCCTGTGCTGGGAGTCCGCCCGCATGTCTGAGTAACTGATCATAGATGTGCTAAATTTAGCACATCTGCGTCAGATATGAATCACCCCCATTATCCTCAACCATGCTCGTTCCTCAGCAAAGTACTGTATTCTGGATACAGAAGCATGGTGATACAAGCCCCAGACAGGACTGTTAAAATATTCCAGAAAGACTACCTGTTTCTGTGAGGGTAAAAAAAGGTGCTGGTACTCAGTATTAAAATTGCCATAATGTTTACGGAACTTGGTTATAGGGGATCTAGTCAGAATCCCAGCGCTCACAATGCCGATGGATGCCGGACACAAGTGTAAATGCAAACAGGTCTCGCAGATATCTGCATACTGTACATGTGCCATAAACAGAACTGTGCATGCACCAGACTAGGCATATGCACTATGATGTAGGGATGGCCATCGACCATTGATGATTCATAATCATCGATGATTTATGGCTCATGTCGAATACTTCAAAGACTTTTTCCATCGATGGGTGAGAACCAGATGAAATCCCTCCATCGATGGCACAGCATAACCAAATGTTTTTTTTGTTTTTTACAAGGTGCTGGGAGATGAAGCATAGCTCTGCCCCCCCACCCTGGACACCCATGAAGCCCCACCCCCACGGGCTAGTCACTGAAATAAAAGGGATGACCATCGGTTGGTGAAACCATCGAAGGTCATCCATAGCATAGTTGTTAACCATCGATAGTCATATCATATTTTCCTATTGATGGTTATCACACCAATGGCCATCCCAACTAGGATAGAGATTGCAAGTGTTGAGTCTTCTGTTGATGGAGCACTGTTTCAGTAAAAATAGGAATTTGATACCTACCGGTAATTCCTTTTTTCGTAGTCCGTAGTGGATACTGGGGAACTGTACTTTAGTACCATGGGGTATAGATCGTGTCCACTGGAGCCTGGCACTTTAAAACCTTTAGTGTGTTTATGTGTGGGCTGGCTCCTTCCCTCTATGCCCCCCTACCAGACTCAGTCTAAGAAACTGTGCACGAGGAGACGGATATACCACGAGAGAAGAAAACAGGTACAACAGCGGTGAGGCACTAAGCCAACACACAACCATAACCGAAAAGAAGGGCGCTAACCAGAACAGAGGATAGCAACACCAACCTAACCAGGACAGCAAAGCTATCTGAACAACAAAAGGGGACCGCAACGGCGGGCCAACCAAACACTTACACAGGTAAGCAGGAATTGAAGCACTGAGGCGGGCGTACAGTATCCACTACGGACTACAAGTAAAGGAATTACCGGTAGGTATCAAATTCCTATTTTCTCTTACGCCCTAATGGATACTGGGGATCTGTACTTTAGTACCATGGGGAAGTCCCAAAGCACCCAAATGGGTGGGAGAGTGCTGAGACCCCTGTAAAACCACCTGACCAAACTGAAGGTCATCCTTGCCCAAGGTGTCGAACCGATAGAACTTAACAAAAGTGTTCGAACCAGCCGCCCAGGAAGAGCCCACAGACCTCATCGAGTGGGCCTGAATAGACGACGGCAAAGGCAGAGCCGCCGAAGTATAGGTTTGTTGAATGGTCAACCTGAGCCAACGAGCAATAGATTGCCTAGAAGCTGGACGACCAATGTTGGTGGCATCATAAAGGACAAACAGCGAGTCAGATTTCCGATGACGAGCAGTCTGTTTGGCATAAATCTTCAGAGCCCTCACCACATCCAAGGACCCTGGACCAACGGAAGCAGCAGACAACACCGGAACCACAATGGGTTGATTCACATGAAAAGCTGATACCACTTTTGGCAAAAACTGAGGTCGGGTCCTGAGTTCCGCCCTGTCTTCATGAAAATCAAATAAGGGCTCTTGCAGGATAAGGCCCCCCAATTCAGAGACACGTCTTGCAGACGCCAATGCTAATAACATCATCGTCTTCCAGGTAAGAAATTCAACTCCACCCTATGTAAGGGTTCAAACCAGTCCAATTGAAGAAAGGATAGAACCACATTGAGATCCCACGGAACCGTGGGAGGTACAAAGGGCGATTGCATATGAAGAACACCTTTTAGGAAAGTTTACTTCCGGCAACATGGCAAGTTGTTTCTGAAAGAAAAAAGAGAGCGCTGAAATCTGCACTTTGATGGAGCCTAAACATAGACCCATATCAACTCCCACTTGCAGGAAAAGTAGAAAACGACCAATTCTAAATTCCACGGGAGAAACCTTACTACTTTTACACCAGGAAACCTCCTTTTTCCAGATACGATGATAGTCTTTAGACGTAACCGTCTTCCTGGCCTGCTGTCAGGTTTCTGATTTTGTCTGTCCCCGGAGGGGGCACTAGTGGGTCAGTGTTGGTGGGATGTATAAAACGTGGAGGCTGAATAAAAGTCCTGCGCATATGCGCTAATGTTTATTAAACACAGAGGTCACAGAGCAATGGTATAGCAATAGATGGTACTTAGCATCGGTAGTGGCAGAAATGAAATAATAAACGGTAACTGAATCCAAGGTAATAGTCAGAAAGTCTCTGGCAACACAAATATATATTGAGGATAATTTGATGGCTGAATGCAAAAGGTTTACAGCAAAATAAAGTCACTGGTAACACAACGTGAAATAACTTGGGAACTGGATACAAACGGATTTGTAAACAGAACTCCGGTATTACTTGAAACGCACACAGTCTCTGTATAACTCAAGTGTCACGATCCGGGTATCTGGACGCCATTTCTTACCCATCAGATGCCTCCTAAGGCTGGCTCAGCGCTCCAGGACCGGATCCCATCTGTTATCCTAATGTTCACATTCCTGCATCCTCTCCTGTCTCTTTGAGACGCTGTCACAGTAACGCCTTATTACATCTGGCATGGCGTCTCCCGCGGCCTCCGCCGCCGTCCCTGAGCTTCTGCATGCAGAGTGTCAGAGTGGCGATTACGTCAGCCGCGGCCTCCGCTGTGTCCGCGTGGTTGGATGTGCACTTGTCAGCCTGGCGTCTCCTGTCTCCAGTGGCCGGCGCCGCCATTACTGTTTTCATTACCACATGGATTACAAACCAAACTTCCCTCCAAGTGTCTGCATGGGCGCAGCCATCTTGGATTCTGTCAGCTGATCATTTCCTCCAATCTGTTGTCAGTATTGTTAATCTGCATAATTGCCTAGCCAATCCCTTCCTTGCTGCAGGTATAAATACACTGTGCCTGAGCAAGGAAGGCGTCAGTGCTTTGGTTGTCAAACCTAGTTCCTGTTTGTCTCTCTCCTGTGATTGTCTTCCAGGTTCCAGCTCCTGTCTCAAGACTTCCACCATAGAGACCCGCACCAGCATTCCACCTGCGGTGTAGCCTGACTCTCCAATCCATTGTGGATTCATCTGTTTCCAGCTACAACATTACCTGCTTCCAGCTCAGCTTCCAGCAGAGTACAGCTTCCCTTAAAGGGCCGGTGTCCTTTCTACACTTTACCACTCTCCACCGGTATTATTATTTCTCCGCTCTCAAGTTCTACATTTCAGTTATATTTCATCGCTCCCAAGTTCATTTATTATTTAACTGGTTCCAGCCAGTATCCACTCCGTGCTAACAACAGTCTGGTTCCAGCCAGTATCCACAGCAGCTGTTTTACCTTCAGCAACCCAGCTTTTCCTGGAACACCAGCTGGCACAATCCTGGGTTATCTCCATTGCTACAGTCGGGCCTGGTAAGGACTTTCCATCTAGAAGATCATAAGAACTATCTCACACTACCAGTGCCCTGTGGCTCCTGCCATCCTGTAGTACCCAGGAACTGTATTTATTATTTGCTGACTTTTACGTTTTCTTTTACTGCTGCTGTGTTGCGGAGTTGTCATAATAAACATCATTGACTTTTATCTAAGTTGTCGTGGTCACGCCTTCGGGCAGTTATTATTCATGTTACTTACATGTCCAGGGGTCTGATACAACCTCCCAGGTTCCGGTACATCTCAGCCCCTACAACTGAGGCTGCCTCCCGTCAGCTCAGGCCCTCAGTTGTGACAGTAAGCACTGACCTAATGAATCCAGCCGGGGACCAGGATCAAGCGGCCAGGCCGATGCAAGAACTGGCAGCCCGACTAGAACATCAGGAGGCTGCACAGGGCCACATCATCCGCTGTCTCCAGGATCTCTCTACTCGGCTGGATGGGATTCAGACAACTCTCCGTGGATCAGGCGCATCTGGTGCGTCAACCACAGTGACTCCAGCTATAACCCCACCCACCTTACCCATTTCTGCTCCACGTCTTCATCTTCCAACGCCAGCAAAATTTGACGGATCTCCAAGATTCTGCAGGGGATTTCTCAACCAGTGTGAGATTCAGTTTGAGCTACAACCTGGCAATTTTCCCAGTGACCGTACAAAAATTGCCTACATCATCTCTCTTCTCAGTGGCTCCGCCCTTGACTGGGCATCACCGTTATGGGAGAGGTCCGACACCCTGCTATCTTCTTACACTGCATTCGTGTCAACATTCAGGCGCATCTTCGACGAGCCAGGCCGGGTAACCTCAGCTTCATCCGAGATTCTCCGTTTACGCCAGGGGTCACGTACTGTAGGACAATATCTGATACAGTTCCAGATCCTGGCATCCGAACTGGCATGGAACGACGAGGCCCTGTATGCTGCATTCTGGCATGGCTTATCTGAGCTTATTAAAGATGAGTTAGCTACCAGAGACTTACCTTCTAAGTTAGATGAGCTAATCTCACTCTGCACGAAAGTTGATTTACGTTTCAGAGAGAGAGCAACTGAGCGTGGAAGATCATTTGCTCCAAAATCTTCTGCTCCTCCTCCTCGTCAACTGTCACCATCTAAAGATGAGCCCATGCAAATTGGCCGTTCCCGTTTAACTCCTGCTGAGCGCCGAAGACGTCTCTCTGAGTCTCTTTGTCTTTACTGTGCAGCTCCGTCTCACACCATCAATGCCTGTCCCGAACGTCCGGGAAAACTCCAAACCCTAGCTCGCCCAGGAGAGGGCCAGCTAGGAGTAATGATCTCCTCTCCATCTCCTCATGATTGTAATCTCCCAGTCTCGCTTCAAGTTGCTCAACGTTATCGGAACGTCATTGCTCTCCTTGATTCCGGAGCAGCTGGGAACTTTATTACTGAAGCCTATGTTAAACGGTGGTCCCTACCCACCGAGAGACTTCCTTCCTCCTTTTCCTTAACTGCCGTGGATGGCAGTAAAATTTTTGATACTGTTATTGCTCTAAGGACTCTACCAGTTCGTCTGAGAGTGGGAGTTCTTCATTCCGAACTTATTTCACTTTTAGTGATTCCAAGAGCCACACATCCTGTGGTCCTGGGCCTTCCATGGCTCCGTCTTCACAATCCTACAATTGATTGGACGACTACGCAAATCCTGGCATGGGGTTCCTCCTGTGCAGAGACATGTTTGTTTAAAGTATTGCCTGTCTGTTCTTCCTCCCCCAGGTCGTCTGATGTTCCACCTCCTCCATATCAAGATTTCACGGATGTGTTCAGTAAAGCTTCTGCTGATATCCTTCCTCCTCATAGAGAATGGGACTGCCCGATTGATCTCGTTCCAGGGAAGGTTCCACCTCGAGGCCGAACTTATCCGTTGTCTCTGCCTGAGACGCATTCTATGGAGGAATACATTAAAGAGAACCTAGCAAAGGGGTTCATTCGACCTTCTTCTTCCCCAGCCGGCGCAGGCTTCTTTTTTGTAAAAAAGAAAGATGGTGGTCTGCGGCCGTGCATCGACTACAGAGGTTTGAACGACATTACCATCAAGAACCGTTATCCTTTACCCCTGATTACTGAGCTCTTTGACAGAGTTAGCGGAGCTACCATCTTTACAAAGCTGGACTTGCGAGGTGCATACAATCTCATCCGGATCCGTGAGGGTGACGAGTGGAAGACCGCCTTTAACACCCGTGACGGACATTATGAGTACCTCGTCATGCCCTTCGGATTGAGCAATGCTCCAGCTGTCTTCCAGCATTTTGTCAATGAGATTTTCAGAGACATTCTATACCGTCATGTCGTGGTCTATCTAGACGATATCCTCATTTTTGCCAACGATTTAGAGGAACATCGTTTTTGGGTTAAAGAGGTTCTGTCCCGTCTCCGTGTCAATCATCTCTATTGCAAATTAGAAAAATGCGTCTTTGAAGTCAAGTCCATTCCGTTTCTAGGGTACATTGTGTCCGGTTCCGGACTAGAGATGGATCCTGAGAAACTACAAGCAATTCAGAATTGGCCGGTACCCTTAACCCTCAAAGGGGTCCAGAGGTTCTTAGGGTTCGCCAATTATTACCGAAAGTTTATACGAGACTTTTCCACCATTGTGGCGCCTATTACTGCTTTCACCAAGAAGGGTGCTAACCCGTCCAAGTGGTCTGAAGAAGCCATGCAAGCTTTTCATCTTTTAAAACAGAGGTTCATCTCTGCGCCTGTCCTGAAACAGCCTGACATCGACTCTCCTTTCATCCTAGAGGTGGATGCCTCCTCCGTTGGAGTAGGAGCGGTGTTATCTCAGAGGGCTAAAGATGGCCATTTACATCCTTGCAGTTTCTTCTCCCGGAAGTTCTCCCCAGCTGAGCGCAACTATGCCATTGGCGACCAGGAGTTGCTAGCCATCAAGCTCGCTCTAGAAGAGTGGAGGTATCTGTTGGAGGGAGCTTCTCATTTAATCACCATACTTACAGACCACAAGAACCTTTTATACCTGAAGGGCGCACAATGTCTCAACCCTCGTCAGGCCAGATGGGCACTTTTCTTTTCCAGGTTCGACTTTAAACTCCAGTTCTGTCCGGGCTCTCAGAATCGCAAGGCCGATGCCCTTTCCCGCTCATGGGAGCAAGAAAATGAGTCAGAGTCTTCAGACAAGCATCCTATTATAAATCCGTTGGCATTCTCCACGGTAGGGATGGACTCTACGCCCCCATCAGGGAAAAGTTTTGTGAAGCCGATGCTAAGGAAGAAGCTCATGCATTGGGCCCATGCTTCCCGTTTTGCCGGACATACAGGTATCCAAAAAACCCTGGAGGTTATCTCTAGGTCCTATTGGTGGCCAACTCTGAAAAAGGACGTCTTGGAGTTTATTGCATCTTGCCCAAAGTGTGCCCAACATAAAGTATCCCGCCAGTCGCCTGCGGGGCAACTGGTTCCACTATCCGTTCCCCGTCGACCATGGACCCACTTGTCGATGGATTTCATTACAGACTTACCCATGTGCAACAAGTTCAATACCATCTGGGTGGTAGTTGACCGGTTCACCAAGATGGCACACTTCATTCCTCTCACCGGTCTTCCGTCAGCTTCCAAGTTGGCTCAAGTATTCATACAAGAGATCTTCCGACTCCACGGTCTTCCTGAAGAAATTATCTCAGATCGAGGAGTTCAATTCACAGCCAAATTCTGGCGAAGTTTATGTCAAGTCCTCCAAGTCAAGCTAAAGTTTTCCACAGCTTACCATCCTCAGACCAATGGTCAAACCGAGAGGGTGAATCAGGACTTGGAGGCCTTCCTCCGCATCTATGTGTCCTCCTCTCAAGATGACTGGGTTCAATTACTTCCCTGGGCCGAGTTCTGTCATAACAACCAGTATCATTCTTCATCTGCTTCAACACCATTCTTCACTAACTTTGGATTCCACCCTAAAGTTCCTGAGTTCCAACCGCTTCCAGCAACTTCTGTTCCCGCAGTGGATATCACCTTGCATCAGTTTGCCAATATCTGGAAGAGCGTACGATCAGCTCTGCTCAAGGCATCGTTCAGGTACAAGAAGTTTGCGGATAAGAAGCGTCGAGCAGTTCCTGCTCTCAAGGTGGGTGATCGGGTATGGTTATCCACGAAGAATTTGAGGTTAAGAGTTCCCAGTATGAAGTTTGCACCTCGCTATATCGGTCCTTTCAAGATTGAACAAGTCATCAATCCTGTTGCTTACAGACTCCAGTTGCCTCCCTTCTTAAAAATACCCAGGACATTCCATGTTTCCCTGTTGAAACCGCTGATCTTGAATCGGTTTCATTCCTCACTTCCTCCAACTCCGAAAGTCCAAACTCAACGAGGCGTTGAGTATGAAGTGGCCAAGATCCTGGACTCACGTCACCGTTACGGTCAACTACAATATCTTATTGACTGGAAGGGTTATGGTCCTGAGGAACGTTCATGGACCAATGCTTCTGATGTCCATGCTCCTGCCTTGGTCCGGAGATTCCATTCCAAGTTTCCTCAAAAGCCAAAGAAGTGTCCTGGGGCCACTCCTAAAGGGGGGGGTGCTGTCACGATCCGGGTATCTGGACGCCATTTCTTACCCATCAGATGCCTCCTAAGGCTGGCTCAGCGCTCCAGGACCGGATCCCATCTGTTATCCTAATGTTCACATTCCTGCATCCTCTCCTGTCTCTTTGAGACGCTGTCACAGTAACGCCTTATTACATCTGGCATGGCGTCTCCCGCGGCCTCCGCCGCCGTCCCTGAGCTTCTGCATGCAGAGTGTCAGAGTGGCGATTACGTCAGCCGCGGCCTCCGCTGTGTCCGCGTGGTTGGATGTGCACTTGTCAGCCTGGCGTCTCCTGTCTCCAGTGGCCGGCGCCGCCATTACTGTTTTCATTACCACATGGATTACAAACCAAACTTCCCTCCAAGTGTCTGCATGGGCGCAGCCATCTTGGATTCTGTCAGCTGATCATTTCCTCCAATCTGTTGTCAGTATTGTTAATCTGCATAATTGCCTAGCCAATCCCTTCCTTGCTGCAGGTATAAATACACTGTGCCTGAGCAAGGAAGGCGTCAGTGCTTTGGTTGTCAAACCTAGTTCCTGTTTGTCTCTCTCCTGTGATTGTCTTCCAGGTTCCAGCTCCTGTCTCAAGACTTCCACCATAGAGAATCGCACCAGCATTCCACCTGCGGTGTAGCCTGACTCTCCAATCCATTGTGGATTCATCTGTTTCCAGCTACAACATTACCTGCTTCCAGCTCAGCTTCCAGCAGAGTACAGCTTCCCTTAAAGGGCCGGTGTCCTTTCTACACTTTACCACTCTCCACCGGTATTATTATTTCTCCGCTCTCAAGTTCTACATTTCAGTTATATTTCATCGCTCCCAAGTTCATTTATTATTTAACTGGTTCCAGCCAGTATCCACTCCGTGCTAACAACAGTCTGGTTCCAGCCAGTATCCACAGCAGCTGTTTTACCTTCAGCAACCCAGCTTTTCCTGGAACACCAGCTGGCACAATCCTGGGTTATCTCCATTGCTACAGTCGGGCCTGGTAAGGACTTTCCATCTAGAAGATCATAAGAACTATCTCACACTACCAGTGCCCTGTGGCTCCTGCCATCCTGTAGTACCCAGGAACTGTATTTATTATTTGCTGACTTTTACGTTTTCTTTTACTGCTGCTGTGTTGCGGAGTTGTCATAATAAACATCATTGACTTTTATCTAAGTTGTCGTGGTCACGCCTTCGGGCAGTTATTATTCATGTTACTTACATGTCCAGGGGTCTGATACAACCTCCCAGGTTCCGGTACATCTCAGCCCCTACAACTGAGGCTGCCTCCCGTCAGCTCAGGCCCTCAGTTGTGACATCAAGGTCTTATAACCACACAAGGCCCAGGCAGGAGACAGTCCCAATACAGCAAGCTTGCACAAGTTGGTATACTATAACGAGGTGCACAGGTTAAGCAATGAAACAACACCTGAGGAAAGTCTCTTACTGATGATGAGCTGTGGCAGGCTGTGGCTGGAGTCTGAAGCAAACGGGAGAAATGCAGAGTGATGAATGAAACGATGAAAAGAAACACAGGGAACCACTGAAGACAGGAACACGGGAACCAGGAGGACTTGACACACCAATGTGACTCGTTGTCTGAGGCGATGTAACTGAGCCACGGACTGGAACTTATAGCCCTTGCTCTGCGGTGATTGGTTGCTGAACTCTGAGGGTAAGCACAGCGGTGGATTGGATGCCTGGATCAGCTGAGTACAGGTGTCATGGCGGCGCCCATACAGGCCGGACGCCGGCACACAGCAAGGCACACACGGAACTTGACTCAGGGGTACTTAGCGACACTGAAGAGGACGCTCGCGGTCAGCGCATCCATGCAGCCGTGACTGGGGCCATGACCTCCGGAGGCCTGCACACCAGCGCGCTGGTGAGATACTACTCAACGCTGATTCCTGACACCTGCACCATAGTGGAAATAACCATGGGGGGAAGACCGTTTCTTGCTGGAATCTCCCTCTCAACTTCCAAGCCGTCAAACGTAGCCACGGTAAGTCTGGATGGACGAACTGACCTTGTTGAAGATCCTTTTGAAGCGGCAGAGGCCAGGGATCCTCCAGAGCCATGGTTAGGAGGTCCGAGTATCACGCCCGTCTAGGCAATCTGGGGCAATTAGAACTGCTTAAACGCTTTCCCTTCTTAGGGGTATATTTACTAAGATTCGTGTTTTCCCGTTTGAGGTCAAAGTTCAATCACGAATGACATCGAAAGTGTAAATATGCAACTTTTTGAATTGATTACGACTAATTTACTAAGATGCCGTATTCTGCATTTTCGGGTTTTCCGATGTCGATGTCATTCGTTTTTTTTGGCAGTGTTTTACGTGAGTGACTTGTAAAACACTGCCGACTTTAATACAATGAATCTCGGCCGGATCTGAGAGATCCGTGCTGGGCTTCATTGTGCACTTTGTTTATCAAAAAAATAAAGTTTAAATGTAAAAAAAAAAATTGCGTGGGGTCCCCCCTCCTAAGGCAAACCAGCCTCGGGCTCTTTGAGCCGATCCTGGTTGCAGAAATATGGGAAAAAAATGGACAGGGGTTCCCCCATATTTAAGCAACCAGCATCGGGCTCTGCGCCTGGTCCTGGTTCCAAAAATACGGGGGACAAAAAGAGTAGGGGTCCCCCGTATTTTTGAAACCAGCACCGGGCTCCACTAGCTGGACAGATAATGCCACAGCCGGGGGTCACTTTTATACAGTGCCTTGCGGCCGTGGCATCAAATATCCAACTAGTCACCCCTGGCCGGGGTACCCTGGGGGAGTGGGGACCCCTTCAATCAAGGGGTCCCCCCCCCAGCCACCCAAGGCCCAGGGGTGAAGCCCGAGGCTGTCCCCCCCATCCAATAGGCTGCGGATGGGGGGCTGATAGCCTTTGTGAAAAGTGATTGATATTGTTTTTAGTAGCAGTACTACAAGGCCCAGCAAGCCTCCCCCGCAAGCTGGTACTTGGAGAACCACAAGTACCAGCATGCGGCGGAAAAACAGGCCCGCTGGTACCTGTAGTACTACTACTAAAAAAATACCCCAATAAAGACAACACACACACACACCTTGAAAGTATAACTTTAATACATCCATCCACACCTCCATATACACATACTTACCTTATGTTCCCACGCAGGTCGGTCCTCTTCTCCAGTAGAATCCAAGGTGTACCTGTAGAAAAAATTATACTCACATAATCCAGTGTTTTTGGCTCCTCTGTAAATCCTTTTGTAATCCACGTACTTGAAAAAATAAAAAAACGGACACCCGACCACGAACTGAAAGGGGACCCATGTTTTCACATGGGCCCCCTTTCCCCGAATGCCAGAAACCCACTCTGACTGATGTCTAAGTGGGTTTCTTCAGCCAATCAGGGAGCGCTACGTTGTAGCACCCTCCTGATCGGCTGTGTGCTCCTGTACTGTCTGACAGGCGGCACACGGCAGTGTTACAATGTAGCGCCTATGCGCTCCATTGTAACCAATGGTGGGAACTTTCAGGTCAGCGGTTGACCGAAAGTGACCTCACCGCTGACCTGAAAGTTCCCACCATTGGTTACAATGGAGCGCATAGGCGCTACATTGTAACACTGCCGTGGATATGGATACCTTGCGGGGACGTAGCACTGAGCGGACTATAGCCTGGATAGCCAAGGCCTTGTCCATTGGAAGAAACACCTTTTGAGACACTATATCCAGTATCATTCCCAGGAACTGAAGATGTTGGGTCGGTTCCAGGTGAGATTTCTGAAAATTTAGGATCCACCCATGATCCGTAAGTAGGCGAGTCATCAAATCGATGCTGTGCAGTAGACGCTCCCTGGACATAGCCTTTATCAGGAGATTGTCCAAGTAAAACATAGAAACATAGAATTTGACGGCAGATAAGAACCACTTGGCCCATCTAGTCTGCCCCCTTTTTTTTAACATTATTTTTTTCTCTAACCTTGTTTTATCGTTATTTCTTTGTAAGGATATCCTTATGTCTATCCCATGCATGTTTAAATTGCTCCACTGTCTTAGCCTCTACCACCTCGGATGGGGGGCTATTCCACTTGTCCACTACCCTTTCTGTGAAGTAATTTTTCCTCAAATTTCCCCTAAACCTCCCCCCCCCCCCCCCCCCCCCTCCAGTCTCAGTGCATGTCCTCGTGTCCTATTGCTTCTCTTCATTTGGAGAATGTTTCCTTCCTGGACTTTGTTAAAACCCTTGATATATTTGAAAGTTTCTATCATGTCTCCCCTTTCCCTTCTCTGCTCCAAACTATACATATTAAGATTTCTTAGTCTTTCTGAGTATGTTTTGTGATGTAGGCCATGCACCATTTTAGTTGCCCTTCTTTGTACAGTTTCTATTAATATCCTTTTGAAGATATGGCCTCCAGAATTGAACACAGTATTCTAGATGAGACCGTACCAATGACCTATACAGTGGCATTATTACTTCTTTCTTTCTTTCTGCTGCTGATTCCTCTCCCAATGCAGCCAAGCATCTGACTAGCCTTCCTCATTGCTCTGTTACATTGCTTACCTGCCTTTAAGTCACCTGAAATAGTGACTCCTAGATCCCTTTCCTCCTCAGTAGTTTCCAGTATAGTGCCATTAATATTATATTTAGCCTTTGGATTTTTGAGACCCAAGTGCATGATTTTGCATTTTTTGGCATTAAACTGTAATTGCCACACTCTTGACCATTCCTCTAGTCTACCTAGATCCTAATTCGCTTGTTTTACCCCACCTGGTGTGTCTACCCTGTTGCATACCTTTGTGTCATCTGCAAAAAGGCATACTTTTCCTTTAATGCCATTTGCAATGTCACCAATGAAGATATTAAAAAGCACTGGTCCAAGTACAGATCCCTGGGGTACGCCACTGGTAACATTTCACTTCCGTGAATGCACTCCATTTACCACAACTCTCTGTTTTCTATCCTTCAACCAAGATCTTATCCATTCAAAAATCCTAATATCCAAACCCAAACTTTCAAGTTTATTTAGCAGTCTGCGATGTGGAAAAGTGTCAAAAGCCTTACTAAAGTCTAGATAAGCTATATCCATGGCTCCACCTTTATCCATCACTTTAGTCACACAGTCAAAAAAGTCAATAAGATTTGTTTGACATGATCTCCCCCAGTGAATACATGCTGTTTGGGATCCTGTAAATTGCAGGATTTGAGATAATCTACAACTCTTTCTTTTGAGAGTGTTTCCATCAATTTCCCTACTACTGATGTAAGACTCACTGGTCTGTAGTTGTTTGGGGACTATGTTGACTCCCATCATGCGCAGTTGCAGCATCATCTCCGCCATGACCTTGGTGAAGACCCTCTGAGCTGTGGATAGGCCAAAGGGTAAATCCTGAAACTGGAAATGGTCGTACAGTATGGTGAACCTGAGGTAAGCCTGATGAGGGGGCCACATGAGAATGTGTAGGTAGGCATCCTTGACATCTAGAGATACCAGGAATTCCCCCTCCTCCAGACTGGACACCACTGCCCGCAGGGATTCCATCTTGAATTTGAACACTAGCAGATACGGGTTTAGAGACTTCAGGTTCAAGATGGGGCGCACCGAACTGTCTGGTTTTGGATCGACAAAAAGACTGGAGTAAAATCCCCTATAGTGTAACGGAGGAGGTACTGGAACCACCACCCCTGTCCGCAAAAGTTTTTGAATAGCCTCCTGCAAGGTAACTTTTGCTGCGGGCAAAACTGGTAAGCCCGACTTGAAAAATCTGTGAGGAGCCGGTATCCCTGAGAAATTAGGTCCCTCACCATTCCAGCAGGACGTCGCCCATGCGTGGGCGAAATGTTGAAGGTGAGCACCTATCTGAAAGTCGCCTTGCTGCTGGGGCCAACTGTCAACGCGGAAGGCTTAGTGGCAGGGGATCCGGTGGTCTGGTCCTGGGACGCAGCAGTTGCAGGTTTACTGGACTTACCACGAGATCCTGGGAGTAGAGGAGACCCCTCGGCCATTGCCTCTGAACCTTGCCACATGAAAGGACTGCAAGGAGGGTCCTGTGTAAGAACGTGGAGCAGGTGGAGCAGCTGACGGCAGATAGGTAGACTTACCCGCCGATGCCTGGGAGATCCATTTATTAAATTGTCTCCAAACAAGGCATCATCTGTAAAGGGAAGATTTTCTACACCCTTTTTGGAATCAGCATCCGCTAACCATTGACGTACTTACAGAGCTCTGCGTGCCGCAACTGCCATAGCAGTAGTGCGGCCATTTATTTTACACAATTCCTTTATAGCCTTGCTCATAAAATTTGCAGCATCCTGTATGTGCTGCAGCAGAGTAATGACCTCACCCTGGTGCAGAGTGTCTAATCCATTAATAATATTATCAGACCACTTGACTACTGCCCTAGAAATCCAACCACAAACTATTGTGGGGCGCTGTGCTACGCTCGCTGCCATATAAATTGCCTTGAGAGTGGTCTCAATTTTACAGTTAGCAGGGTCTTTTAGGGATATAGCCCCTGGCACCGGCAGTACCAATTTCTTAGACAGTATGGACACAAACGTATCGACTGATGGGGGGTTTTCCCATACCTTCTTGTCCTCAGCTGGGAGCGGAAAAGTACATAAAAACCTCTGAGGAGTTTTGAATTTCTTGTCAGGGTTCACCCATGCCTCCCTAGCCAGGGAGTTTAATTCCTTAGACACAGGAAACGTGGCTGAGGTCTTGTGTCTAACATTAAAGTACAACTCCTCATCTGGTTCTGCTTCCTGATCGGATATGTGAAGAACCTCTCTTACAGCATAAATGAGGGCCTCCACCCCGGGGAAAAGACAGAGAGCTGTCCTCATCCATATCATCATTATCCACATCAGGCTGGTCAGAATCAGAATAAGACTGAAGCACCTGTGGCAGAGAGCGTTTATGTGAAACCAACATAGGGGGCTGAGAAGCCTTTCTGGTATCTCTGAATCATTGTGAATCATGCTCTTAAAAGTCCACACAGACTGTCACGATCCGGGTATCTGGACGCCATTTCTTACCCATCAGATGCCTCCTAAGGCTGGCTCAGCGCTCCAGGACCGGATCCCATCTGTTATCCTGATGTGTACATTCCTGCATCCTTTCCTGTCACTCTGGGACGCTGTCACAGTAAACGCCATATTACACCTGGCATGGCGTCTCCCGCGGCCTCCGCCGCCGTCCCTGAACTTCTGCATGCAGAGTGTCTGAGTGGCGATTACGTCAGCCGCGGCCTCCGCTGTGTCCGCGTGGTTGGATGTGCATCTGTCAGCCTGGCGCCTCCTGTCTCCGGAGGCCGGCGCCGCCATTACTGTTTTCATTACCACATGGATTACAAACCAAACTTCCCTCCAAGTGTCTGCATGGGCGCAGCCATCTTGGATTCTGTCAGCTGATCATTTCCACCAATCTGTTCTCAGTATTGATAATCTGCATAATTGCTTAGCCAATCCCTTCCTTGCTGCAGGTATAAATACACTGTGCCTGAGCAAGGAAGGCGTCAGTGCTTTGGTTGTCAAACCTAGTTCCTGTTTGTCTCTCTCCTGTGATTGTCTTCCAGGTTCCAGCTCCTGTCTCAAGACTTCCACCATAGAGACCCGCACCAGCATTCCACCTGCGGTGTAGCCTGACTCTCCAATCCATTGTGGATTCATCTGTTTCCAGCTACAACTTTACCTGCTTCCAGCTCAGCTTCCAGCAGAGTACAGCTTCCCTTAAAGGGCCGGTGTCCTTTCTACACTTTACCACTCTCCACCGGTATTATTATTTCTCCGCTCTCAAGTTCTACATTTCAGTTATATTTCATCGCTCCCAAGTTCATTTATTATTTAACTGGTACCAGCCAGTATCCACTCCGTGCTAACTACAGTCTGGTTCCAGCCAGTATCCACAGCAGCTGTTTTATCTTCAGCAACCCAGCTTTTCTTGGAACACCAGCTGGCACAATCCTGGGTTATCTCCATTGCTACAGTCGGGCCTGGTAAGGACTTTCCATCTAGAAGATCATAAGAACTATCTCACACTACCAGTGCCCTGTGGCTCCTGCCATCCTGTAGTACCCAGGAACTGTATTTATTCTTTGCTGACTTTTACGTTTTCTTTTACTGCTGCTGTGTTGTGGAGTTGTCATAATAAACATCATTGACTTTTATCCAAGTTGTCGTGGTCACGCCTTCGGGCAGTTATTATTCATGTTACTTACATGTCCAGGGGTCTGATACAACCTCCCAGGTTCCGGTACATCTCAGCCCCTACAACTGAGGCTGCCTCCCGTCAGCTCAGGCCCTCAGTTGTGACAGTAAGCACTGACCTAATGAATCCAGCCGGAGACCAGGATCAAGCGGCCAGGCCGATGCAAGAACTGGCAGCCCGACTAGAACATCAGGAGGCTGCACAGGGCCACATCATCCGCTGTCTCCAGGATCTCTCTACTCGGCTGGATGGGATTCAGACAACTCTCCGTGGATCAGGCGCGTCTGGTGCGTCAACCACAGTGACTCCAGCTATAACCCCACCCACCTTACCCATTTCTGCTCCACGTCTTCATCTTCCAACACCAGCAAAATTTGACGGATCTCCAAGATTCTGCAGGGGATTTCTCAACCAGTGTGAGATTCAGTTTGAGCTACAACCTGGCAATTTTCCCAGTGACCGTACAAAAATTGCCTACATTATTTCTCTTCTCAGTGGCTCAGCCCTTGATTGGGCATCACCGTTATGGGAGAGGTCCGACACCCAGCTATCTTCCTACACTGCCTTCGTGTCAACATTCAGGCGCATCTTCGACGAGCCAGGCCGGGTAACCTCAGCTTCATCCGAGATTCTCCGTTTACGCCAGGGGTCACGTACTGTAGGACAATATCTGATACAGTTCCAGATCCTGGCATCCGAACTGGCATGGAACGACGAGGCTCTGTATGCTGCATTCTGGCATGGCTTATCTGAGCGTATTAAAGATGAGTTAGCTACCAGAGACTTACCTTCTAAGTTAGATGAGCTAATCTCACTCTGCACGAAAGTTGATTTACGTTTCAGAGAGAGAGCAACTGAGCGTGGAAGATCATCTGCTCCAAAATCTTCTGCTCCTCCTCCTCGTCAACTGTCACCATCTAAAGATGAGCCCATGCAACTTGGCCGTTCCCGTTTAACTCCTGCTGAGCGCCGAAGACGTCTCTCCGAGTTTCTCTGTCTCTATTGTGCAGCTCCGTCTCACACCATTAATGCCTGTCCCAAACGTCCGGGAAACTCCAAATCCTAGCTCGCCAAGGAGAGGGCCGGCTAGGAGTAATGATCTCCTCTCCATCTCCTCAAGATTGTAATCTCCCAGTCTCGCTTCAAGTTGCTCAACGTTATCGGAACGTCATTGCCCTCCTTGATTCCGGAGCAGCTGGGAACTTTATTACCGAAGCCTATGTTAAACGGTGGTCCCTACCCACCGAGAGACTTCCTTCGTCCATTTCTTTAACTGCCGTGGATGGCAGCAAAATTTTTGATGCAGTTATTTCTTTAAGGACTCTACCAGTTCGTCTGAGAGTGGGAGTTCTTCATTCCGAACTTATTTCTTTTTTAGTGATTCCAAGAGCCACACATCCTGTGGTCCTGGGCCTTCCATGGCTCCGTCTTCACAATCCTACAATTGATTGGACGACTACGCAAATCCTGGCATGGGGTTCCTCCTGTGCTGAGACATGTTTGTTTAAAGTATTGCCTGTCTGTTCTTCCTCCCCAAGGTCGTCTGATGTTCCACCTCCTCCATATCAAGATTTCACGGATGTGTTCAGTAAAGCTTCTGCTGATATCCTTCCTCCTCATAGAGAATGGGACTGTCCGATTGATCTCGTTCCAGGGAAGGTTCCACCTCGAGGCCGAACTTATCCATTGTCTCTGCCTGAGACGCATTCTATGGAGGAATATATTAAAGAGAACCTAGCAAAGGGGTTCATTCGACCTTCTTCTTCTCCAGCCGGCGCAGGCTTCTTTTTTGTAAAAAAGAAAGATGGTGGTCTGCGGCCGTGCATCGACTACAGAGGTTTGAACGACATTACCATCAAGAACCGTTATCCTTTACCCCTGATTACTGAGCTCTTTGACAGAGTTAGCGGAGCTACCATCTTTACAAAGCTGGACTTGCGAGGTGCATACAATCTCATCCGGATCCGTGAGGGTGACGAGTGGAAGACCGCCTTTAACACCCGTGACGGACATTATGAGTACCTCGTCATGCCCTTCGGATTGAGCAATGCTCCAGCTGTCTTCCAGCATTTTGTCAATGAGATCTTCAGAGACATTCTATACCGTCATGTCGTGGTCTATCTAGACGATATCCTCATTTTTGCCAACGATTTAGAGGAACATCGTTTTTGGGTTAAAGAGGTTCTGTCCCGTCTCCGTGTCAATCATCTCTATTGCAAATTAGAAAAATGCGTCTTTGAAGTCAAGTCCATTCCGTTTCTAGGGTACATTGTGTCCGGTTCCGGACTAGAGATGGATCCTGAGAAACTACAAGCAATCCAAAATTGGCCGGTACCCTTAACCCTCAAAGGGGTCCAGAGGTTCTTAGGGTTCGCCAACTATTACCGAAAGTTTATACGAGACTTTTCCACCATTGTGGCGCCTATTACTGCTTTCACTAAGAAGGGTGCTAACCCGTCCAAGTGGTCTGAAGAAGCCATGCAAGCATTTCATCTTTTAAAACAAAGGTTCATCTCTGCGCCTGTTCTGAAACAGCCTGACATCGACTCTCCTTTCATCTTAGAGGTGGATGCCTCCTCCGTTGGAGTAGGAGCGGTGTTATCTCAGAGGGCTAAAGATGGCCATTTACACCCTTGCAGTTTCTTCTCCCGGAAGTTCTCCCCAGCTGAGCGCAACTATGCCATTGGCGACCAGGAGTTGCTAGCCATCAAGCTCGCTCTAGAAGAGTGGAGGTATCTGTTGGAGGGAGCTTCTCATTCAATCACCATACTTACAGACCACAAGAACCTTTTATACCTGAAGGGCGCACAATGTCTCAACCCTCGTCAGGCCAGATGGGCACTTTTCTTTTCCAGGTTCGACTTTAAACTCCAGTTCTGTCCGGGCTCTCAGAATCGCAAGGCCGATGCCCTTTCCCGCTCATGGGATCAAGAAAATGAGTCAGAGTCTTCAGACAAGCATCCTATTATAAATCCGTTGGCATTCTCCACGGTAGGGATGGACTCTACGCCCCCATCAGGGAAAAGTTTTGTGAAGCCGATGCTAAGGAAGAAGCTCATGCATTGGGCCCATGCTTCCCGTTTTGCCGGACATACAGGTATCCAAAAAACCCTGGAGTTTATCTCTAGGTCCTATTGGTGGCCAACTCTGAAAAAGGACGTCTTGGAGTTTATTGCATCTTGCCCAAAGTGTGCCCAACATAAAGTATCCCGCCAGTCGCCTGCGGGGCAACTGGTTCCACTATCCGTTCCCCGTCGACCATGGACCCACTTGTCGATGGATTTCATTACAGACTTACCCATGTGCAACAAGTTCAATACCATCTGGGTGGTAGTTGACCGGTTCACCAAGATGGCACACTTCATTCCTCTCACCGGTCTTCCGTCAGCTTCCAAGTTGGCTCAAGTATTCATACAAGAGATCTTCCGACTCCACGGTCTTCCTGAAGAAATTATCTCAGATCGAGGAGTTCAATTCACAGCCAAATTCTGGCGAAGTTTATGTCAAGTCCTCCAAGTCAAGCTAAAGTTTTCCACGGCTTACCATCCTCAGACCAATGGTCAAACCGAGAGGGTGAATCAGGACTTGGAGGCCTTCCTCCGCATCTATGTGTCCTCCTCTCAAGATGACTGGGTTCAATTACTTCCCTGGGCCGAGTTCTGTCATAACAACCAGTATCATTCTTCATCTGCTTCAACACCATTCTTCACTAACTTTGGATTCCACCCTAAAGTCCCTGAGTTCCAACCGCTTCCAGCAACTTCTGTTCCCGCAGTGGATATCACCTTGCATCAGTTTGCCAATATCTGGAAGAGCGTACGATCAGCTCTGCTCAAGGCATCGTTCAGGTACAAGAAGTTTGCGGATAAGAAGCGTCGAGCAGTTCCTGCTCTCAAGGTGGGTGATCGGGTATGGTTATCCACGAAGAATTTGAGGTTAAGAGTTCCCAGTATGAAGTTTGCACCTCGCTATATCGGTCCTTTCAAGATTGAACAAGTCATCAATCCTGTTGCTTACAGACTCCAGTTGCCTCCCTTCTTAAAAATACCCAGGACATTCCATGTTTCCCTGTTGAAACCGCTGATCTTGAATCGGTTTCATTCCTCACTTCCTCCAACTCCGAAAGTCCAAACTCAACGAGGCGTTGAGTATGAAGTGGCCAAGATCCTGGACTCACGTCACCGTTACGGTCAACTACAATATCTTATTGACTGGAAGGGTTATGGTCCTGAGGAACGTTCATGGACCAATGCTTCTGATGTCCATGCTCCTGCCTTGGTCCGGAGATTCCATTCCAAGTTTCCTCAAAAGCCAAAGAAGTGTCCTGGGGCCACTCCTAAAGGGGGGGGTGCTGTCACGATCCGGGTATCTGGACGCCATTTCTTACCCATCAGATGCCTCCTAAGGCTGGCTCAGCGCTCCAGGACCGGATCCCATCTGTTATCCTGATGTGTACATTCCTGCATCCTTTCCTGTCACTCTGGGACGCTGTCACAGTAAACGCCATATTACACCTGGCATGGCGTCTCCCGCGGCCTCCGCCGCCGTCCCTGAACTTCTGCATGCAGAGTGTCTGAGTGGCGATTACGTCAGCCGCGGCCTCCGCTGTGTCCGCGTGGTTGGATGTGCATCTGTCAGCCTGGCGCCTCCTGTCTCCGGTGGCCGGCGCCGCCATTACTGTTTTCATTACCACATGGATTACAAACCAAACTTCCCTCCAAGTGTCTGCATGGGCGCAGCCATCTTGGATTCTGTCAGCTGATCATTTCCACCAATCTGTTCTCAGTATTGATAATCTGCATAATTGCTTAGCCAATCCCTTCCTTGCTGCAGGTATAAATACACTGTGCCTGAGCAAGGAAGGCGTCAGTGCTTTGGTTGTCAAACCTAGTTCCTGTTTGTCTCTCTCCTGTGATTGTCTTCCAGGTTCCAGCTCCTGTCTCAAGACTTCCACCATAGAGACCCGCACCAGCATTCCACCTGCGGTGTAGCCTGACTCTCCAATCCATTGTGGATTCATCTGTTTCCAGCTACAACTTTACCTGCTTCCAGCTCAGCTTCCAGCAGAGTACAGCTTCCCTTAAAGGGCCGGTGTCCTTTCTACACTTTACCACTCTCCACTGGTATTATTATTTCTCCGCTCTCAAGTTCTACATTTCAGTTCATATTTCATTGCTCCCAAGTTCATTTATTATTTAACTGGTACCAGCCAGTATCCACTCCGTGCTAACTACAGTCTGGTTCCAGCCAGTATCCACAGCAGCTGTTTTATCTTCAGCAACCCAGCTTTTCTTGGAACACCAGCTGGCACAATCCTGGGTTATCTCCATTGCTACAGTCGGGCCTGGTAAGGACTTTCCATCTAGAAGATCATAAGAACTATCTCACACTACCAGTGCCCTGTGGCTCCTGCCATCCTGTAGTACCCAGGAACTGTATTTATTCTTTGCTGACTTTTACGTTTTCTTTTACTGCTGCTGTGTTGCGGAGTTGTCATAATAAACATCATTGACTTTTATCCAAGTTGTCGTGGTCACGCCTTCGGGCAGTTATTATTCATGTTACTTACATGTCCAGGGGTCTGATACAACCTCCCAGGTTCCGGTACATCTCAGCCCCTACAACTGAGGCTGCCTCCCGTCAGCTCAGGCCCTCAGTTGTGACACAGACCCTAGAGAGCCCCTGGAGTGACACAGAGAAACGGAGACCAGCACACAGAACACAGCAGCGCAGTGTGTGAAAATATGTGTATCAACTTATATATGTACAGCGGCGCTACCACTGATGTGCTCCCCCCCTGCTATGACCCCCTGGTACCAGTACAGAGTCTGTAACAACGTGGGTCCGTTGAGGAGGAGCAGCGTGCATGCAACCTTGATGATCCGCAGCAGCAGGAAATGGCGCCTTTCTGCCTCTGGTCCCGCTCTCCGGGAAGCCCTGCCCCTGTAATGGCGCGTGGTTCCACTAAACTGTTTAAGATATACAGTACACACAATACCTACTGACAGTGAGCACTTGTGGAACATAAAGCCCGCTGAACCAGTGTAGTCCGCGGCGGGCACCGCAGCTCGTGGCCCATGACCGCTGCGTGACATGCCGTTAAACTGCACTGGGGACCCGCTAACCTGGGACCCCGGTGTTAACACTCACTGCACCTGCGATCTTCGGCATCTGTTAGAGGGTGGCGGCTAGCTGCTGGCGTGGGCACACACAGTATGGTGTGAAAAGGCACCTCAGTGTCCTGTCAGCTGGGATTATGAACCATTAACCCTCAGGAGGTTGGTTCGGTCCCCCCTCTAAGTCCCACGAAGCAGGTAGACTGGTTGCCAACCAGTACTACCTGAAAATAAAGAACTAAAATAAAAAATAAAGGAAACTCTCTGGTGCTCCAGAGAAATGCACCCGGCTCCTTGGACACATTTTTCTAAACTGAGTCTGGTGGGGGGGGGGGGGGCATAGAGGGGAGGAGCCAGCACACACATACACACACTAAAGGTTTTAAAGTGCCCGATCTATACCCCATGGTACTAAAGTACAGTTCCCCAGTATCCGCTAGGACGTAAGAGAAATGGGCTTTTCTCTTACATCCTAGAGGATGCTGGGGTCCACATTAGTACCATGGGGTATAGACAGGTCCACCAGGAGCCATTGGCACTTTAAGAGTTTAAGAGTGTGGGCTGGCTCCTCCCTCTATGCCCCTCCTACCAGACTCAGTTTAGAAAATGTGCCTGGAGGAGCCGGTCACAGCTAGGGGAGCTCTCCTGAGCTTTCTTAGAAAAAGTTTTTTTTTAGAGTTTATTATTTTACAGGGAGGCTGCTGGCAACAGCCTCCCTGCAGCGTGGGACTAAGGGGGGAGCAGTGTCTGCCCTGCGGGGTCTGAGCCACTGACTCCGCTGACTAGACACTGAGCTCCAGAGGGGTTTGATCGGTCTCTGCCACAGGGGAACCGCTCGCCCCAGCAGCATGCCGCCGACCCCTTACAGAGCTGAAGTGTAGTGGTGAGTTAGTCACCAACCCCCCTAGCAAGCGGGGGGCCGGTGTGAAGATGGCGGCAAATAGGGATGGAGCGCGGTATTAACCGCGCTCCTGGACGGTACCAGAGGCACACTGTGCGGTGCTGTGAGGGACGCCCTGGGCCAGCGCTTACCCCACTTACTGGTCAGCAAGCCTGTCGGGGTCCAGCGATCTCAGCCAGCAAAACTCCTCCGGCCAGTTTAATCATCAGAAGAGCAGGAAGACAGCGCCATTAAGGGGGCGGAGCTTCTCCTCAGAGCGGACCCTGCAGCGTTCAAGCGCCATTTTCCTGCATGCAGACGCTGAAAGGAAGATGCTGGTCCCTCCACAGCAGCTCCAGCTCACTGTATAACGGTACCAGGGGGTTGTAGAAGGGAGGGGAGGCTGAAATTAGACTGTGTGCCCTATTAAGGAGCACAAGTCAGCGCTGATAAGGAGTTTCTTCTTACTAAAAGCGCTGGTGTGTGTTGGATCCAATCTCTGTCTCTCTCTTGCCATTCTTGGGGCGGAAACTCTGTCTTACCCCCACGTGTGTGTGTGTGTGTGTGTGTGTGTGTGTGTGTGTGTGTGTGTGTGTGTGTGTGTGTGTGTGTGTTGGTGGTCACCTGTAGCAATGTCCAGGGATACAGGGTCATATTCTGCAGAGGATTTATCCTCCCAGGATGATCCCATTCCATGTAATCAGGATAGCACTGGTTTAGCACAGATTCCAGCTAGGGAACCAGAGTGGTTTTCCTCTATCAAGACTTGGATTTCTCAAATTTCTGACAGGGTTGCCAGTACTGAATCTGCAACCCAGGTATTGCAGTCCTGTATGGCTGAATGGCCCTTGTCTGGTACTTCGGGTCACCCCAATGCATACCCCCACAAACGTGCGCTTGTGCAGGTAACACAAGACAACACGGATACCGATTCTGAGACTACAGATGGTAATGGGGATGTGTTGCGGGGGTCCACATCTCTTGCCAGGGGGGGTGCAATTGTTGATAGAGGCTATCAGAGATGTGTTAAATGTTAATGATACCACACCTGAGCAGGTTGAGGAGGCTTTTTTCACTGAAAACAAGAAAGCCTCGCTAACCTTCCCTGCGTCAAAGGAGCTGAATGCTATATTTGAAAAGGCCTGGGTGAACCCTGAAAAGAAGTTTCAGATCCCTAAGAGGATTCTGTATCCAGACTCTCAAAAAAGGTGGTTTTACCCGTACCGGGATCTACCGCCTTAAAGGAGCTGGCAGATAGGAAAATTGATAATACACTGAATCAATGTACACTGCTTCGGGGGCCATATTACGTCCCACTATTGCTAATGCATGGATTGCAAAGGCTATAGTGAAGTGGTCGTCTGCCTTAATGGAGAATTTGGATACGATGGATAGGGAGGACGTTGCATTGTATTTACCCAACATTCATGATTCTGCAGGCTTTATGGTAGAATCCATGAAAGACCTGGGTTCCATGGCTGCGGGAATTTCTTCCATGTCTGTTTCAGCTCGTCGGGGACTGTGGCTCCGCCAGTGGTCGGCCGACGCGGAATCCAGAAGAAGTGTGGAGTCGCTACCCTATACAGGTCAGGCTCTCAATGGGGAAGCTCTAGATGCGTGGATATCTACCGCTACAGCGGGTAAGTCTCCGTATCTTCCCTCAGCAGCACCTGCTCCAAAGAAATCCTTCTCCTCAGCTGCGCAGCAGTCCTTTCGGCCGAACAAGAGCAGAAAGGCAAAATCATCCAATACCTTCTTTAGGGGAGGTAAGGTTAAATCCAAGAAACCTGCCGCTGTAGGTTCCCAGGAACAAAAGCCTGCTTCAGGTACCCCAAAGTCCTCTGCATGACGGTGGACGGGTCGACCCGGAAGGGCCGGTGGGAGCGAGACTCAGACAGTTCTGTCATGTCTGGGTGTTGTCCGGCCTGGATCCCTGGGGGTAATTCCAAGTTGATCGCAGCAGGATTTTTGATAGCAATTGGGCAAAACCATGTGCACTGCAGGGGAGGCAGATATAACATGTGCAGAGAGAGTTAGATTTGGATGGGGTGTGTTCAATCTGCAATCTAATTTGCAGTGTAAAAATAAAGCAGCCAGTATTTACCCTGCACAGAAACAAAATAACCCACCCAAATCTAACTCTATCTGCACATGTTATATCTGCCTCCCCTGCAGTGCACATGGTTTTGCCCAATTGCTATCAAAAATCCTGCTGCGATCAACTTGGAATTACCCCCCCTGGGTGGTAGATATTGTGTCTCAGGGGTACAGGCTGGAATTTCAAAGTCTCCCTCCTCATCGGTTTTTTACCAACTCGGTTGGAGGACAGCACAGTGCTTCAAGATGCTGTCCAAAAGCTGGTGGAGACACAAGTCATTGGGGTATATTTACTAACATTCGTAATTTTCGGAAAAAGGTCAAAGTTCAATCACGAATGACATCGAAAGTGTAAAACTGCAACTTTTTGAATTTATTACGCCTAATTTACTAAGCTGTCGTATTCGGATTTTTCATTTGTTCCGATGTCGATGTCATTCGTGTTTTTTTCCCGTTTTTTACGGCAGTGATTAGCAAAACACTGCCGACTTTATCACAATGAATCTGTGTGATCCGTGCTGGGGTTCATTTTTTTTTTTTTTTTAAACACGGTAAAACGGAGAAAAAAAATGCGTGGGGTCCCCCCTCCTAAGCATAACCAGCCTCGGGCTCTTTGAGCCGACCCTGGTTGCAGAAATATGGGGGGGAAAATGACAGGGGTTCCCCCATATTTAAGCAACCAGCATCGGGCTCTGCGCCTGGTCCTGGTTCCAAAAATACGGGGGACAAAAAGAGTAGGGGTCCCCCGTATTTCTAAAACCAGCACCGGGCTCCACTAGCTGGACAGATAATGCCACAGCCGGGGGTCACTTTTATATAGTGCCCTGCGGCCGTGGCATCAAAAATCCAACTAGTCACCCCTGGCCGGGGTACCCTGGGGGAGTGGGGACCCCTTCAATCAAGGGGTCCCCCCCCCAGCCACCCAAGGGCCAGGGGTGAAGCCTGAGGCTGTCCCCCCCATCCAATTGGCTGCGGATGGGGGGCTGATAGCCTTTTGTGAAAATGAAAAGATATTGTTTTTAGTAGCAGTACTACAAGGCCCAGCAAGCCTCCCCCGCATGCTGGTTCTTGGAGAACCACAAGTACCAGCATGCGACGGAAAAACGGGCCCGCTGGTACCTGTAGTACTACTACTAAAAAAATACCCAAAAAAAGACAAGACACACACACCTTGAAAGTAAAGATTTATTACATACATCCACACAAACATACATACATACTTACCTTATGTTCACACGAGGGTCGGTCCTCTTCTCCAGTAGAATCCATGGGGTACCTGTTGAATAAATTCTACTCACCAGAACCAAACATGGGTCCCCTTTCAGTGCGTGGCTCGGCTCTCCGTTTTTTTATTTTATTCAAGTACGTGGATTACAAATGGATGCTACGAGGAGCCTGGGACCCTGGATCTGGTGAGTAGAATTTATTC
Source organism: Pseudophryne corroboree (assembly GCF_028390025.1). Taxonomy (NCBI): domain Eukaryota; kingdom Metazoa; phylum Chordata; class Amphibia; order Anura; family Myobatrachidae; genus Pseudophryne; species Pseudophryne corroboree. The sequence continues at coordinate 828,306,412 of NC_086444.1, read as the reverse complement.
AACAGGTACCCCATGGATTCTACTGGAGAAGAGGACCGACCCTCGTGTGAACATAAGGTAAGTATGTATGTATGTTTGTGTGGATGTATGTAATAAATCTTTACTTTCAAGGTGTGTGTGTCTTGTCTTTTTTTGGGTATTTTTTTAGTAGTAGTACTACAGGTACCAGCGGGCCCGTTTTTCCGTCGCATGCTGGTACTTGTGGTTCTCCAAGTACCAGCATGCGGGGGAGGCTTGCTGGGCCTTGTAGTACTGCTACTAAAAACAATATCTTTTCATTTTCACAAAAGGCTATCAGCCCCCCATCCGCAGCCAATTGAATGGGGGGGGACAGCCTCGGGCTTCACCCCTGGCCCTTGGGTGGCTGGGGGGGGGAACCCCTTGATTGAAGGGGTCCCCACTCCCCCAGGGTACCCCGGCCAGGGGTGACTAGTTGGATTTTTGATGCCACGGCCGCAGGGCACTATATAAAAGTGACCCCCGGCTGTGGCATTATCTGTCCAGCTAGTGGAGCCCGGTGCTGGTTTTAAAAATACGGGGGACCCCTACTCTTTTTGTCCCCCGTATTTTTGGAACCAGGACCAGGCGCAGAGCCCGATGCTGGTTGCTTAAATATGGGGGAACCCCTGTCAATTTTCCCCCCCATATTTCTGCAACCAGGATCGGCTCAAAGAGCCCGAGGCTGGTTATGCTTAGGAGGGGGGACCCCACGCAATTTTTTTTAAGAAAATAACCACTTTCCCACCCCTTCCCACTGATATACATGCACGGATCTCATGGATCCCTGCATGCCTATACAATCACGGATTAAAAAAGCAGGTCTGTTTTTTTTAGCACTTTTTTACGAGTTGTCATTTTGCACGGCAGTGTTTGTTTGTTTTTGCTTTGCACTTCTTAGTAAATTACCGAGATTCATACTTAAACAGCCGCGTTTTGACCGATGGTGTATTCATTCGTATTTTTTTTGTTGGACTTCCAAAAAATTCCGAATGCCCTCATCACTGCCGTGATTATTGCTTAGTAAATTACCGAGATGACACTTTGATGAAAAAACGGCATCTCGGTCAAAATCGGGACCTTAGTAAATATACCCCATTGTGTTGGTACCACCGCATAAGGGTTACTAGTCGAACCTTATTGTGGTACCGAAACCGGATGGTTCGGTCAGGTCCATTCTGAACCTAAAATCTTTGAACCCCTTTCTAAAGGAGTTCAAGTTCAAGATGGAATCTCTCAGGGCGGTGATATCAGGTCTGGAAGAAGGGGAATTCCTGGTAGCACTGGATAGCAAGGATGCGTACCTTCACATTCCGATTTGGCTGCCGCATCAAGCTTATCTCATTATAATTTTCAGTTCCAGGCACTGCCATTCGGCCTCTCTACAGCACCGAGGGTGTTTACCAAGGTGATGGCGGAAATGATGATACTACTCCGCAAGCAGGGTGCGAACATCATTCCTTATCTGGACGATCTCCTGATAAAGGCATCGTCCAGGGAAAAGCTACTGCAGTCCATTGTTCTCACAACGCGGCTGCTCCAGAGTCACAGGCGGATTCTGTATTTTTCAAAATCACATTTGGAACCAACCCAGAGATTGTCATTTCTGAGAATGATCCTGGATACGGAAGTGCAGCGGGTGTTTCTTCCGTGGGACAAGGCGTTGGTGATCCAATCCATGGTCTGGGATGTCTTGAAGCCACCCCGGGTGTCGGTTCATCAATGCATTCGCCAATTGGGAACGATGGTGGCCTCCTACGAGCCTCTCCAGTACGGGAGGTTCCATGCTCAGCCCTTCCAACTGGATCTCCTGACAAGTGGTCGGGATCTCGCCTCCACATGCATCAGAGAATTTGTCTGTCGCCAAGGGCAAGGAATTTTCTCCTCTGGTGGCTCCAATTGCCTCACCTCCTAGAAGGCCGCAGGTTCGGGATTCAGGACTGGGTCCTTCTAACAATGGATGTGAGCCTCGGGGGCTGGTGAGCAGTCACTCAAGGAGTAACCTTCCAAGGACGGTGGTCAAGCCTGGAAGCCGGCCTGCCAATCAACATCCTGGAACTAAGAGCCATCTACAACGGTCTTCTTCAAGCGGCCCCTCTTCTGAGAAATCGGGCCATCCAAGTGCAGTTGGACAATGTAACAACAGTGGCTTACATAAATCGACAGGGCGGAACGAAGAGCAGAGCGGCAATGTCAGAGGTGACAAGAATACTCCTCTGAACAGAAAAACAAGCGTTAGCGCTGTCAGCCATCTTCATTCCGGGAGTAGACAACTGGGAAGCAGACTTCCTCAGCAGAAACGATCTCCATCCAGGAGAGTGGGGACTCCATCCGGAGGTTTTCAAGGAAATAACAGATCTTTGGGGATTGCCTCAAATAGACATGATGGCCTCTCATCTCAACAAGAAGCTTTGGTGTTATTGTTCCAGGTCAAGGGACCCACAGGCAGTGGTGGTGGATGCCCTGGCGTCTCCATGGGTGTTCCAGTCGGTGTACATGTTTTCACCACTCCCACTCACCCCAAGAATCCTAAAGCTCATAAGGAGAACAGGGGTTCAAGCGATCCACATTGCCCCAGATTGGCCAAGAAGGGCTTGGTACCCGGACCTTCTGAATCTACTACAAAAAGAGCCGAGGCCTCTTCCTCTTCGGGAGGACCTGCTGCAGCGGGGGCCGTTCGCCTATCAAGACTTACTGCGGCTACGTTTGACGGCATGGAAGTTGAACGCCTGATTCTTGCTCGGAAAGGGATTCCGAAGACAGTTAGTCCTACCCTCATACAGGCTAGGAAGGGGGTAACGTCTAAACATTACCATCGTATTTGGAAAAAATATGTTTCTTTGTGTGAGTCCAAGGAGTTTCCTGCAGTGGAATTTCAACTGGGACGTTTCCTCCTTTTCCTGCAAGCAGGAGTGGATATGGGTCTGAGGTTGGGATCTGTGAAGGTCCAGATTTCAGCCATATTTGCTTTCAGAAGTAATTGGCTGCCCTCCTGGAGGTTCAGACCTTTTTGAAGGGAGTTCTGCATATCCAACCTCCTTTTGTACCACCTACGGCGCCTTGGAGCCTTAACGCGGTGTTGCAGTTCCTCCAGTCAGATTGGTTTGAGCCTCTACGGGAGGTGGAGCTTTAATTTCTTACGTGGAAGGCGGTCAGTTTGTTAGCCTTAGCTTCTGCTAAGTGTGTCTCTGAGCTGGGGGCTTTATCCTGTAAAAGCCCTTACTTGATCTTCCATGAAGATAGAGCTGAGCTCCGGACTCGTCAGCAGTTTCTTCCAAAGGTTGTGTCGGCATTTCATATCAACCAACCTATTGTGGTGCCAGTGGCTACTGACTCCTCAATTACATCAAAGTCCTTGGATGTCATAAGGGCTCTGAAGATCTATGTGAAGAGAACTTCTTGTCACAGAAAGTCGGACTGTTTGTCCTATATGATCCCAAGAAAATTGGGTGTCCTGCTTCTAAGCAGACAATATCTCGTTGGATCAGGTTCACTATCCAGCATGCTTATTCTACGGCAGGATTGCCGTGTCCAAAATCTGTCAAGGCCCACTCTACTCGTAAAGTGGGGTCTTCCTGGGCGGCTGCCCGGGGTGTCTCGGCATTACAACTTTGACGGGCTGCAACTTGGTCGGGGTCGAACACTTTTGCAAAGTTCTACAAGTTCGATACTTTGGCCTCTGATGATCTGAAGTTCAGTCAATCAGTTCTGCAGGAGCCTCCGCGCTCTCCCTCCCGTTCTGGGAGCTTTGGGACATCCCCATGGTACTAATGTGGACCCCAGCATCCTCTAGGGCGTAGAAGAAAATAGGATTTTGGTACCTACCGGTAAATCCTTTTCTCGTAGTCCGTAGAGGATGCTGGGCGCCCGCCCAGTGCTTCGTTTTCCTGCAACTGTTATTTGGTTCAGTTCAACTTAGTTTTAGTTGAATACTGCATTGTTACTTGGTGAGTAATGTTTCAGCTGTTGTTGAGTAGTTCAAGCTAGTTGTCTTGCTGTGCCTTGTATGTGTGAGCTGGTATGAATCTCACCACTATCTGTGTTAAGTCCTTCTCTCGAAGTATGTCGTCTCCTCGGGCACAGTTTCTAGACTGAGTCTGGTAGGAGGGGCATAGAGGGAGGAGCCAGCCCACACTCTTAAAGTGCCAATAGCTCCTGGTGGACCCGTCTATACCTGTCAAAGTCGAAAAATATTGTAATGCATGCCCCACGTACTAACCCCATGTACATGCCCGCTGCGCGTGCACTCAGTCTGCCGTGCGTGCACATATCCGCAATTTGCGTAAAGGAGCTTTCCACGGCCATGTGCCTTAGTGCGTGGTATGCGCATTTACGGTAGAGTTTGTGAGCACATAGAGGGTTATTAGAACATTACATATTTAACCCAAATAGTGTACATTTTAGATATAGCTCCCCTAGACCACGTCAGCGAGTATTAATAGTTTAAACAGTTCCTGGACTAAGAGATTCGCCTTTGCATGATAGGAAGGGTCAGCTAAAGGTTGGAAGGTGATGTCTAGTATCCAGCTGTAGGGTATTTTGAGGGTAACATTCCGGTGTTGGTTAGAGAAAGATTGCATGTTCCTGCGTATAGTTATGTGCAAAAGCAGAATATAGATATTAACTGTATTTACTGTATATTATGTATGCGGCGGGAATCCAGAGGATACCACCCACAAGAGCAGTTGGGGAAAGACATCGCCCATCTATTCAAATCCACCTATGACCTCTTCTGTAATGTAAAGACACATCCCTGTGTCCAATGGACAATGAGATTACAGTGACCATTGTATTGTGTATGCATGTTGTGTATAAAAAGCCCATTGTTGCCTGGCCAGTCAGAAGACTCTGAACGCTTTCTATCTGACTAGCGGAGGACCGGCCGGGTTGCGCTTTGCGAACATTCTCACGTATGTACATTCTCTGTGGCCATTATTCTGTTTAGATTTATCTTGTTAGCCTGTAGTGTATGATTTGTACTGTTTACCTTTTTGGAATTAATCCACTGTGGCCTTAGAACCCTGTGGTTTCAACTACAAATCAGTGTTGTGTCTTCACTTTCCTGCAAGGGTTTTAGAGTGTATTTATCTGTATAAGGTGTATAAGTATTGATAAGGTGTACGCACTGCGGGTACTTTATACCGTCAGCGCTACTTAAGGTTTAAGGTATAACATCGTTGCAGTACTTTGCTGTTAAGGGTTTAAAGTGTGATCATATTATTACATTGTATCATTAACAAGGTTTAAAGGTTATCAATTGTGTGTGCGCACGCTGTGTGTACTCTGTACACTCAGCGCGGCGTGTGTACGCCAAGTACGTACCACGTGCAGGACTCTGTACGCAAATAGCGTACAAAGTGCGAAGCACGTGTATTCAGTCTAGCGGCCATAGCGGCTCCACGGTAAAAGTGTATTTAGAGGTATAGCTTTTCGGTCTAAGATAATATCGACATTATCAATTGAGGGCTCGTCCAGTTTTTCCTCATACCCACAGCCTAGCAGCGTACAGCAGACTTTATCTATCAGCAAAGGGCGGGAAGGTATCCCACACAAACCTTCTCCTGGTTGGTGGATACACTAGTGCTGATAAGATAAGCGTCTGCTCTGCAAGGTTTGTTGGGATGCTGGTGGAATCCGGAAGGTAAGAACGCAAAGCTATTTTTAAAGTCTGTGAATTTCTGTTTGGCGCAAAATGCACACACAATACACGCATACACCTGTATTTTGTACTCTGCATATCTGATCATATTGTTGCAAAAAAAGGTTCAAATGAGTCATATTGTGTTTGATTCAGATTGGATTGCTTATCTGTTAAGTAGGGTAAAAGTACATTTAAAAGTTGCTGCAAAAGCCTTGATATAGTGTTTTTTTTTTTAACTCAGGCCTAAAATAACTTCAGGGGCTTGCATGGTGTGTGATTTCTTTGTGACAAAGGGAGCTGCATGGTCTGTCCTCCATTTTGGACTAACCACATGGCTTGTCCACCATTTTGTGTAACCCTCAGGGATGTGGAAGGGGGAGAAGCAGCGGCCATGTTGGGAAGGTCATTTTTTCTAAATGGCTGATTTTCACTGCCCGGAATAATCAGCCATCCTTGGTCAAAAAAGAAATCACCATTTATGAGTTACCAATGCATTTATTTAACCCATGCCATAGTCAATTACAAATAGTTTCAGCTGGGCCTAGTGAAAAGTTAATAGTAAGATGAATACTTTATGTAAGAACCACACACAGATATAAACAAAGTTTTTTTTTCTTTTACCTCTAAGATTCAGTTAACTCTGCTTGCTATAAGATAGCCATTGAAATGCAAATTAACCTGTGTAACTGCTTTTTCCTAGCAGTGAAAAAAAAAAACACCTTTACAGGCAGCCAATAGCACATAGCATTCATATGCAAATTAGAAGCACTTAATGGGTAAATGAATCTCAGGAGACCAGTGAATGGTACATATATATAATATTATAATAATGTGTGTGTTTATATCAATGTATGTTCTGCAAGATAGCTATCCAATCTGAATCATACCATTTGAATTATTGATGATTATTAGATTCATTTTGACCTGTACTGAGAAAATTTGTTGCTATTTAGTTAAAATATAGAGTTAATATTTAAGGAAATAAGTGTAAGACGCACATGCAGCCTGGCCTAGTTGTAAAGGTTTATACAGAAGAAACTGTGTGTAGTGTTAAGTGAGCGATTATTGTTAATATCGCTTACATTTGTAGAAGTGTGGGATTTGTAGTACTGCGGATGTACGGCCTTTGTACACGTGTCTCGGACAAAGTACGGGACTGCGTATGCTACGTAAAGGCCTATGCACGTGGCGTGTTTACGCAACATGCGTAAAGGGTATGACCGCTAAGTACAAATTACACAATAGCATTGTTTCAGTTTAGGCGCGAGACGGTAGCCACACGATAATAGCACAAATTTGTTCAGTTTCCAATATTTAGTTTAAAAACCTTTTTTACTGTAGTACCTCTGGGGAAAGCTATCAGTTAACAGGAAAGGATATTTTCTGATCAGAAAACTATAGAATGTTAGTGTGGGCTGAATAAGGTGTGAATGTATTGAACCCCGCTTGGTGAACTTGGTGATCTTGGTGAAGCTTGGTGAAACTTGGTGAAGCACGGTCTAGGTGAAAACGTGGTGAGCACGGTCTAGGTGAATACGTGCAACGGAGTGTGATAAAGTTTTCGTGGTATTACACTCCAGCTGTTTTGGAGCACAGGGTGGAGACTCCAGTGATCCTACCACTTATATATAGCATGTGTCTATGAGCGGTACGATTGGACCGCACGGTAGTGTGGGCAATACACGGCACAACGTGATACGAAGTTTTGCATATTTGTGCGTAAATCTCGTCATCATAAGCGTTATGTGAAGCACATGCAAGCGTGATTTGTGTAAAGTAAAGGTTTAGGGAGTTTTCGTTGGTCCCTCCAGAGGCAGATATTCACTGGGTACCTAAAGGCCCAGGGGATATAGGCCAAAGTAGGGCCTGCAACGGCTACACGTGTCTGCTAAAAAAGGCGGATCCGTGATACTCGGAGCAGAAGAAGTTAATGGAAGAACTTTGAGGACTTCCACCGGTAGACTACTGTGTTTGGTGCATTTTAGGAAGTTTTCCCGTGTTAAAAAGGTCCACAATGGAAGCCAAGTGCACAACACAGGGACGTTCCTCAGTCAGGGTTCAGACTGCAGATTTCAGACCCAGGGGGTCAGCTCGGTTAGTAATGTGGGGGAAGTATGGTCCCCACACTGAGACCTTTTGTGATGAGTGGACACGAATGACTGTGGGGGATAAAGCATCATTTCCTGGGATAGGTAGTTTTGACTCAGAGGTATTGCATAATCTAAGGCTTAGGATCTGTCTGATAAAATCTAAAAAACAAAGGATTAGACACTCAAACTGTTTAAATTTATGGCAGCAAGAGGGTGATATGCAGAGGGAACTAGCTTACACAGCCGGTTCCAACCTAGCAGGAAACTGATGGCAACCGCAACACCACCACCGTATATTACAGGGGAGAAAGTGGCTACAGACAATGACATACTGATATATGCTAAGAGTAAAATTGATAAATGTAGTAATGATGATAAGAATGAACTTAATAAATGTATTAATGCTAACCCGTGCAAGTTGTATCCCATCTTAAACTTCCCTCAGGAATACGAGCAAGAAGATGAACCCAGCACGATATCGGCACTTTCTCCAGCAGCCACCATACAGGACACCCAGGTGGGCACGGCCCAACCAGTAAGAGCAGTAGTAAAGCCCCCTAGCGGAGGGATAAGTGAGGTCGTGTCCACAGGTAAGTACGGTACAGTACATTATGCAGAGACAATTGCACCTCACATTGTAGAAGCATCCCAGAATGATGTAATTGAACTAAATCCTGTCAGGGTGATCGCAGTCCCCAATGGGAAGACTGACGCTCAGGGAATCACTCCCGTCAGGAACATTGCTATGCATTGTCCTTGGTCCCGGGCAGAATCGAGGACAAGTATGTCTGAATTTCCCGATCCCAGAAAAGATCTAGTCGCATGCCAGAGGTTTATTAAAGAATTAGGTAATGCCACCGAACCCACAAACAAAGATTGGCGAACAGTGCTACGAGTATGTCTACCTTCCAATATTGACCCTGCGAAATTTATTACTGATTGTAAATTAGACGCAGAAGTACCTCTCACTGAGGAGTACACTCAGGAGAATGTACGACAAATCAATCTGCAATTAGGAGTATATTTCCCTACTGTTGTCAAATGGAACAAAATCTTTTCAATAAGACAAAAAGAAGGTGAAACGGCATCTGAATATTTCCACCGAGCACTGCAGGAAAGGTCTAGATACACTGGGATCGAGGACATTAAGGAAAATATACATCACAGGGAGGTAGCTGTGTCAGTATTAATGGACGGGTTAAAAGACACACTAAGAACCAGGGTACAAACCTCTCTACCTAACTGGAGAGGTATCTCGGTGGCTGCATTAAGAGAGTCTGCTATCGAGCATGACCGTAATATCCAAAGAATCAGGGAAGCACAGGGAGAGCGGTTGATGGTGATGAGCATCCAAGCACTGGAAGAAGCATCAACTCGACCAAAACCCCAGGCCCCTGGCACATGGAGGAAGCCAAGAGTTTGTTATCTGTGTAAAAGGGAAGGGCATTATGCCAGCAACTGTAACAGCACACATAAATTCAGACCCCCTAGACAAGAACACGAGCGAAGTTATGATACACGTAATTGGGATCAGGGATCACATAGGAAAATTTTGGGCCACACCTGTAGTCTGCAGCCAGTGAAGTTGATTGCTAGCCTTGGTAGTGAACCTGAGGTCACAGTTGATGTAGTTGGTAGATCATTTCTTGTAGATACAGGGGCGGCCAGATAAACTCTGTGATTTATCTTTTAAAGTTTCCTCTTCATCTCTGACGTTCACCGACAGATTTACAGCTCAAACGTCACATGTCTACTCGGTCTTTTCAGAGGTCTGCCCAACCCCAGTATATCTCACCAGCATCATTGTGCCTGGCCATGCACACAGGGTGGAGAGTGGAAATACTGGTGAAGGGAGACTGTGCAGAGATACCGATAGACATGATGGTGTGACAGCCTGATGGTGAACGCAAATCTGACAAATTTTCTTTTTATTATTCTCTCTCTCTTTTTTCATTTTCCACGGATGGTTTATTTCACACAACAGTTAAACACATTGTAATACAGGATTTATGTTCCCTACAGAAAGGTCGCTGACTCGGAAAGAATAGCGTATCACTGGAGTGTCTGTTCCGGGAAGACTGAGAGGCAGCACTGTTGAGACGGCACCTGAGCACGGAGAACAACAAGACTAGAGGCGGTTGTCGTACCAGTTTTCTTTTTCCTTTTTAATATTTTTTCCATCTCCCATTACCCTCCTTTCCTCCCCCTCCTTATTTCCTTTTTCTCTCCCCTTAACAAGATGGACTTACTACAAGAGACTGCATTCCGGGTTTTCCTGTTGACCCTGTTGTTTACCAGAGCAGTCTGTTTCGGTGAGAGTACCAGAGAGGTCGAGAAAGGATCTGGAATGGGTTCTGATGGCAAGGACGGATTTGTAGAATTCCAAGAGCAACACATCCATCGAGCAAAGGCGAGTATCAGAAAACGATCTGGTAGTCTAGAAACTAGGAGGCACTGTGAAGGGTTATTGGCTGAGGAAAATTGTATCTGTAGGAATTGTGAAAACATAGTTGAGGATGGGTGCATCCAGAGATGTCAGTCCAGCCTTAATATCAACATGGACCGTCATCCATTGAGTGATTATCACTCATTAGTGGGTAAGGTTTTAAACCAAACAGAATGCTGGGTGTGCTCACAAGTACCTCAAGGTCAGAGCAAGTCAGGACTAGTACCGTATCCTTTAACAATAGATGAGGTACTTGAATTACGGGGTGGGAGACCGGTGGACAAGAAATTTAATATTTTTAAGCCCCCTAGTCTGAAGCTCCACCAATATCATGTGGATAGGTCCTTAGTATGTTTCAACATTTCCAATTCCCGAAAGCCGGGAAATTGGGAAGTGACATGGAATGACCAAACCGTGGCATTTTCACATAGAGCAGACAGAATGCCCATAGACCTTGAACTTATACGCCAAATAGCCGACGGTGGAAGGTATTTTCGGTATAGGTATACTCTAGGAAGTAGGGCCATCTGGGTTGGAGAAGTATCACCAGGGTGCTGTGCGCATATCATACAGCCTGATACGTGTACTGAACAGATGAGAGAGATAGGGATAGGATTTTTCACTTGGAAAGTTTGCAATATGATAATGTCATATTCTGTCCCATATGTTCTCCCCGATGATGCTTATTTCATATGTGGGAGGAAGGCTTATAAGTGGCTTGCCCCAAACTCAGGGGGATTGTGTTACATTGGAAGAGTGTTGCCAGAAGTAATGACCATAACCCATGATAAGATGAAAGACGTTCATCGCAGTGCTCAAGCTCCTTGTACTCATACTCACTATGAACACATCGTTAAGAGACACCTCATAGATAGGACAGAGCACGCAGCCTCTGATTTAATCCACGAATCCACCGGGATTCAATTCCTACCCGCGTTAGACATCACCCGTACCGCCAGGGGAATTATAAATTATGGGTGTGTCCATGCGCTAGCGAACCTGATAGATAATATCACCGAGATGTATGATGACACCTTCAGGTATACAGGAAGGGAGTTGCAAGCTTACAAAACGGAACTGATCCAGCACAGGATGGTCCTCAATTATATCACAGCGGTGACAGGCGGGTACTGTGTCACTTTGGCAACTCAGTATGGTGTGAAGTGTTGCACGTACATCACAAACAGCACTGATGACCCAACCGAGGTCATAGATCAAAAGATGGACGATATCTTGCAATTGAAGTGGGAGTTCCGAAGGAGACACAACCTTACCCTTACTGCTGTGAGTAATGAACTGACCGGCTGGGTCTCATGGTTGAACCCACGAAATTGGTTCTCAGGTTTATGAGAATGGGCTCAAAATGTTATCGTGAGTGTAGGAAAGTTTCTCCTTTGCATCCTGGGAGTTGTCATAATGATTGGTTTGATATTTAGATGTGTTCGAATTTTAATGCGGTGCAAGCGCGGTACCAAAGTGATGAGTTTGAGGAGCGGGGGCATTGTTACACAAACTGATTTAATTGATGACCCATCAATCGAGACAATGTTGTGATAAGACGTGATTCCACGGTCCGTTTCTTTCACCCGTTTCTCCTTTGTTTTCCCTCAAGCAAAAATACCGTATATACTCGAGTATAAGCCGACTTTTTCAGCACTTTTTTTTGTGCTGAAAAAGCCACCTCGGCTTATACTCGAGTCAGTGACAGGCAGAGGCAGAGCAGTGTGAAGGAGGGACACGAAGCGCACAGCGCGCGGCTCTCCTGTGTCCCTCCTGCATCTCCGGTGGCAGCAGCGGCGGTTCTATTACAGGAAGTACCCGTTTGTGACCTCTGATCACGAACCGGCACTTCCTTTAATAGACCTGCCGCCGAAGATGCAGGAGGGACACAGGAGAGGCGCGTGCTGTGCGCTTCGTGTCCCTCCAGAAGACAGCGCGGGATCGACGGAGGGGTAAGTAACAACACTGTGGGGCATACCTGGCACTTGGGGAGGGAGCATATCTGGCAGCATGAGGGGGTATATGTGGCAGCATGAGGGGACGTATCTGGCAGCATGAGGGGACATATCTGGCAGCATGAGGGGGCATATGTGGCATCATGAGGGGACATATCTGGCAGCATGAGGGGACATATCTGGCAGCATGAGGGGACATATCTGGCAGCATGAGGGGGCATATCTGGCAGCATGAGGGGGCATATCTGGCAGCATGAGGGGGCATATGTGGCATCATGAGGGGACATATCTGGCAGCATGAGGGGACGTATCTGGCAGCATGAGGGGGCGTATCTGGCAGCATGAGGGGGCATATCTGGCAGCATGAGGGGGCATATCTGGCAGCATGAGGGGGCATATGTGGCATCATGAGGGGACATATCTGGCAGCATGAGGGGACATATCTGGCAGCATGAGGGGACATATCTGGCAGCATGAGGGGGCATATCTGGCAGCATGAGGGGGCATATCTGGCAGCATGAGGGGGCATATGTGGCATCATGAGGGGACATATCTGGCAGCATGAGGGGACGTATCTGGCAGCATGAGGGGGCGTATCTGGCAGCATGAGGGGGCATATCTGGCAGCATGAGGGGGCATATCTGGCAGCATGAGGGGGCATATGTGGCATCATGAGGGGACATATCTGGCAGCATGAGGGGACGTATCTGGCAGCATGAGGGGGCGTATCTGGCAGCATGAGGGGGCATATCTGGCAGCATGAGGGGGCATATGTGGCAGCATGAGGGTCATATGTGGCAGCATGGGGGTCATATGTGGCAGCATGAGGGTCATATGTGGCAGCATGAGGGACATATGTGGCAGCATGAGGGCATATCTGGCACATCAGGCACTGTGGGGGCATATCTGGCAGTGTGGGGGCATATCTGGCAGTGTGGGGGCATATCTGGCAGTGTGGGGGCATATCTGGCAGTGTGGGGGCATATCTGGCACTGTGGGGGCATATCTGGCAGTATGAGGGCATATCTGGCAGTATGAGGGCATATCTGGCACTGAGGGCTGTGTACGGCTAGAGCTGCATTTCCCACCCTAGGCTTATACTCGAGTCAATAAGTTTTCCCAGGTTTTTGTGGTAGAATTAGGTGCCTCGGCTTATATTCGGGTCGACTTATACTCGAGTATATACGGTACATCCATTCGGAAAAGACTTTTGATGAACAATACATCCATCCAGAAAAGACTTTGATTAACACTTTCAGCAAAGATACACCCATCCGGACAAGATTTCAACCAACACCCAAGAACGATTGCACAAATGTTATGTGAATGTATTTGTGAAACGTGTCTTATCTTCATCTCTACAACCTTCAGGTAGTGTCACACATAGTCGATAGGTAATACCCATATATTAGCATTCACATATGTTCCCCCCCTCCATGTATCATCAACTAAATGTGCACCCCATTTGTTGGAACAAGAAGCTGAAAAGAGCTCGGTAGTGTTTGTTGGCCCACTTACAGACCCTTAATACGGGATAAGAAGGATTTAATGTATACTTCGCAATACCTCGAAGCTTATCTAGAACATGTACGGCACGATGATACATGCCCCTCAGACGGATTTCATACATACATCCTTTTACTATCCCACTAGGTCATCCATTTCCCGCCTACACCTCTCCTCCAACCATCTGTAGATATTGTATGGTATATTTTTCTGTTTAATGTTTAGATAGTGGCAGTTATTGTTGACTGCCAAAGGGTGGACTGTCAAAGTCGAAAAATATTGTAATGCATGCCCCACGTACTAACCCCATGTACATGCCCGCTGCGCGTGCACTCAGTCTGCCGTGCGTGCACATATCCGCAATTTGCGTAAAGGAGCTTTCCACGGCCATGCGCCTTAGCGCGTGGTATGCGCATTTACGGTAGAGTTTGTGAGCGCATAGAGGGTTATAAGAACATTACATATTTAACCCAAATAGTGTACATTTTAGATATAGCTCCCCTAGACCACGTCAGCGAGTATTAATAGTTTAAACAGTTCCTGGACTAAGAGATTCGCCTTTGCATGATAGGAAGGGTCAGATAAAGGTTGGAAGGTGATGTCTAGTATCCAGCTGTAGGGTATTTTGAGGGTAACATTCCGGTGTTGGTTAGAGAAAGATCGCATGTTCCTGCATATAGTTATGTGCAAAAGCAGAATATAGATATTAACTGTATTTACTGTATATTATGTATGCGGCGGGAATCCAGAAGATACCACCCACAAGAGCAGTTGGGGAAAGACATCGCCCATCTATTCAAATCCACCTATGACCTCTTCTGTAATGTAAAGACACATCCCTGTGACATGAGGTCTTTTTTACTTTCTTTGGTGTCGTTTTCTTCGCTTGCCATGCTTCAAAAATGTTCACAAAAATGTGAAAAACTCATGTCGACCTAGTGACCATGTTGACCAATAGTGGTCGACCTAATGACCGTATCCCGAATGACCGATATATATTGCTGGCCCGTTGGCCAGTGTGTAACAACGATATCTCTATGAAAGCCGTCGTTCACAAACTTAACACGTCTGCCCTGTTGCAAACACGATGACCAATATATCTACAGACATTGCTCTGTGTGTACAGGTGGTCAGTCGACCATACCACTCTTGCCATCTGTAGCGGTACTCTAATGCTGGGTACACACTGGCAGATATATTGGCCAATCAGTTGGTTGTCCAATATATCTTTTGCTGATCTACAAGCAATATGTCTGTGAAAGACGTCTTTCACAGATATATTGCATCTGCTGTGCGACACAGCAGATGACCAATATATCTGCAGATATATTAGTGCATCTTTCAGTGTGTATGAACAATCTCCATCTGCTTATATAGCTGCAGATCGATTGAACAGCAGATATATCTTTAAGATACATTGGTGCATCTTTCTGTGTGTATGAACAACCACCATCTGCAGATATATCTGCAGATCGATTGAACAGCAGCTATATCTGCTAGTGTGTACCCAGCTTAAGTTTTCTGCTGTTTGTTGAATACTGACAACAGTCAGTGCTGAAGGAGTTATTGATAAATGCGACCCTAAGTACAGTAGGCAGCTGTGCAGAAATGTGGCCTCGGATACATTCCCACAAAAATCTCAGGCCAGGGACACAGCTTGAAAACCTGGGACTGCACGGGGAAATGCATAGTGAGGGGAAGATTTGACAACTATGCTACATACAGCACAGTGTCACAGTATTTGTTATGTAATGTAGACCTGCCTGTACAAATGATGGCCAAGCATGATTGCCATGTCACACCTAGTTCACTCTACCAGAGTGTAGCTTTTGCCCAGCAGAGGTCTCTGTATGCCTGTGTGCCCGGCCCTCCCCCTTCTCTCTGCTGTGTGACTGTGCATGGGGAATTACACGGACACTTCCTGTTGCTGCTGCCTTTAGTTACTATTATCTGTTATTGATGTTTACGCGCTGCCAGTCTCCCTCTGCTCCAGTCCATTGTGTTCTGTAAAAGATATATCGCAGCAGTGTCCTTACAGCTTTTCCATGTAGGTTAGGTCCTTGCGGTATTGCACCGCGCATAGCGAGAGGAGAGGGACCCCGCAACAGCAGTTACTTCCCCGTGTCGGTGCTGCTGCCTGCCTTTGAGCGGGGTGTATGCGTGCTGCTGCGTGCTCAGCATGGCGGGGGAGAGCACCAGGGCTCTCGTCTCTGGATTTGTTTTTGGCGCTCTCACTTTCCACCATGTTAACTCCGGCTCAGACTCGGTGAGTACATTGTGGAGTGCAGGCTGCTGGCGGGGTGCTGCTGCTGCGGCGGCGCTGGTTGGAGATGAGAGCACTTTAGTGTTAGTGACCAGCACAATGTCAGGGCTTCACCAAAGTGTGGTCAGCCTAATCCCTCTGCGCTGTAGCCTCTGTCTCCTGTAATCCGATGTTAGCAGCCGTTTTGCTATATCTTAGAGCAGGGAATCCTGCAACTGTCCGGCTCTTGTGGAACTATAACTCCCAGCCTGCCCTGTCAACCATAAGGCTGCAGTGCATGCTGGGAGCTGTAATTGTACAACACCAATTTGACTTTTCTGTAGATGGCTGCAGCTTTCAAGTAATGCCCTGGTGTATACTCCACCTGTCCCTTTTTGTATATGGATGCAGATGACCTACTCTAGAAATGGGATCAGACAGCAGGGCAACAAGAGCAAAACAAGCAGGGCACTTTCTAGGTATATTTGTATAAGATCTGTATAGAAAGAAGAAAATTATTTGTATGGAATTGTAATTTCCCATCTTTTCTTGGATGCAAAGGAAGGATTTCTTCTTGGAGATGTGAAAGGGGAAGCAAAGGATAGCATCACTGATTCCCAGATGAGTGACATTCAAGTAGTTTATACAATCGGTATGTTCCGCAGAGTGGGAGGTAACATGTATTACTTCAACGTTATATTACTTGAAAGGACAGGAACTATGAAACCTACACTACTAGTAATTTTATTTGCAGCTGCCTGCATTGTTTTAAGAGTGGAATTGTTTGTTGGAAGGTTACATCGTTCACCATTAACTTAGCTGCAAATATTAAGTATCCCCTGAAGGTATGACCGATATCCCCAGTACCTGCTGCGATCCCTCCATTCCCACCGGCATCCACATCCCCAAAGGTATGGGATTGCTGCGAGATTTACCAATATATACATTGGTCCCCACAGCTTCCGCCATCTTCAGATAGTGGTAGCCTATGATCTACAGATCGGGGCTGTAGTACCGGCAACCCTCCGTCAGAAATGTGATCACGCGTGCCCAGCAGCCTTTACACCACATTGCAGGTACAAGCTCCTTTCGGAGCCACTGTCCCTGCCTGTACCGGGTAATACATTCACCCGATGTGATCCACATTCTGCAATGCGATCTTGGGCGCTAATATCGTGCCCATATTGTATTGCAAATGCGATCAATGATAAATGGGCCCCTTTGACTGTTAGGATTCCGTTTCCGTTATTGCGACTGCCAGGATATCGTAACCAACCCCAAGAAATAAAGGAAAATGTTTTAATTTTACTACTGAGACATGTTTCCTTGCCTAGGGGACACCATAAGTAAAAATTGGCTCCTCTTACCCCACTCTCCCCTAATGCCAATTTTATCCTGTATTCCAAGCTGGCAGTAAGGAGGACCAGTGCGATAAGGTACATTAGACTACAAGAAAATAGCATACTCTTTAACAATTTTGACCATACGGGAAATATGCATACAAACAGCTCATTAAGTACAGTATTCTATGCAAGTTGGCTGTACTTTATGCCGATAGCAGTGGTCATTGGTAATCTTCTGATCCTATTTACCAATAAACTAAAAGTAGTTTTACCATTCCTATTATTGGGGCCACATTTGCTCTATTATCAGCATCTTTGGTTAAGAATGAATCGGGAAGGATCCGACCAATTGAATTTATCCCATAGGGGTATATTCAATTGAAGTTGAAAGCTGCCGTCTGTCGAAAAGAGGGCAGTTTTCGACTTTTTTAAGTGGGAAGGGGTTCCGACCTATTCAATATAACCCCAAATTATGCGACAAGTCGAGGAATTCTTGTCGAAAAGCACGTGGATCGGCGGAATAGCTGCCGATCCGCGTGCTTGTGTTTCGACCATCTCAATTCGACTTTAAAAAAAAAAGTAGAAATGAGATGCAGGAGCAGAGACGGGGAGAGCCTCGCCGGAAACGGGGCCGGAGACGGGGAGAGCAGCGCCGGAGAATGTGTCACAGCCGCCGCTCACAGCAGCGTCCACCCGGCTGCAGCAAGCGAGACCACGCTTGCTGGAGCCGGGTGGACGCTGCCGTGAGGGCGGCTGTGATACGGGGGGGGGGTTAGGGGTAGAGCTACGGGGGCTGCTCTCCCCCGTCTGCTCGCGGCTCTTCCCCGTCTCAGCTCCCGCATCTCAATTCGACTTTTTTTAAAGTCAAATTGAGATTGCATTGAATAGCCCAGGTCGGATCCATTCCGACAAATGAATGTCGGAATGGATCCGACTTCAATTGAATATACCCCATAATCTCAGATGTGAAGTAACAAAATTGTTCAAGGCAATAAATAGCTTTTGGTTTAGAAATATTTCAAGTAAATATCAATTTCAGCAGGACACAAAGTAGAGTTTTATATAGGAAAGGTGGTAAATGTACTTGTAAATTTGCAAGAACCAACTGTGTAAACATTGCTTATTACAGAACCACAAAGCCAGTATACCACAATTCTGTAAAGGGCATTTTTAGAATGTTTGTATATCCAGAGGTTACAGAATGAATATTAAAGTGTAACACACTGGCTGCAAGAACTATTTTTCATATGTAACTAGTTATGTGAGCCTGTACTGTAAATGTAAACTTATCTAAGGGTTTTTTTTTTATCCCATAGATATCCAAAGGCATGTACCCTGTTACCGGCCTTGCAGGTTTGTAATGGGGCTGCTCACTAATAAAAATAAAAAAAATACTGTTTTACTTATTTCGCAACAATGCCATTTCACGTAAATTCTGTTGTCTTTTCCCCCCATATTTTCATTAAATATGTTATGAATTTTAATCAAGATGGAGTTGAAATAAGCAATAAAGAAAAAGTCTACTCTGCCATGTTGTACAGATCCCATGGGAGCAACAGCAGTAGTATAGTCTATTTTACCCTATTTTCCACCATTCACAATCAAAATATGAACATTACCGATTAGAAGTTGACTAGGGTTGCCTTACATTTTATACCCGCACACTGCAATTTCCCGCAAACATTTGGCCTAATTGTCCGTATCGGAGCATCTATTGGTAGTGCTCGAACTTGGAAAAGTGCATATGGGTTTTGTCTGTTTGAGCTAGTAATAATTAAATGATTATGTTTCAGTCATACTTAAGTTTGCATAAATGTCTGTAGTTTTTACAGTGGAGCGGGTGAATTGGACAAGCGTGCATTACAGAAGCTACTTGCTGGGCATGAAAAGGTAACTAAGCAAAATCAAACTATTGATTAACAGAGAACTGTAAAACCAGCATTCATTTTAGAATTTGAGATTTATTTACATACAGTATTGTCAAAAATAAAATAACTCTCCACTTAAATGTAGCAGCAGGAGTCTCAGGGACCAGAAAATGCTGTGTTTTTTTGTTTTTGTTTTGGGAGTGGGTACAAACGGGTTGGGTATGCGTTACCGCCGCTTGGGATCCCGGCACTGGAATGCCTGGGGAAAGGGGGGGGGGGGGCGTCGAGAGCCACAAGCCGCTTGCGGGCTCGGGCTATATTCCCACTCTATGGGTGATGTGGACAATAGGGAATAGTCCCTGCAAGTCGGCATGCCAACTGCCGGGATGTAGAGGGAGGCGGGATGTAGCCGTTGGTTATGTTACCGGCAGTCTCCTGACCCCCGGTCACATAAGCACATCCCATACAGATTCTTCCTCTCCCCCCCCCCCCAAACAGTAATACCCCTTTTCCACCTGAGTACCGGGTCTGACACAGGATTTTTAACCCTGCTACAACCCGTGTCGGCCCCGGCTCTGGACGCCGTTTCCACTGCACTTCGACATGGGTTATTCCCGATATAAGCAGCGGGGATGGTGGGCTGCATCGTGAGCTGGGAAGGCTGTGCTGTGTTTCTTCATGGCCCTCCTGTACTGACATCTGGAGACTGACACAGCTGGATGACGATAGTGCTATGGGATTTGTTATCGCAGATTTGCCGAAGACACTATAGCATAGGTTATAATATGCCCATTCCATACGTTCAGCACCGCTTTTCTTGCGGTTATGGTCGTATACTTTAGTAAATTGTTTGCATAGTGCCTTCAATTTGTTAACGACTTGTTGCTGGGTGTTTTGGATGCCTCTTTCTGCCAGTATAAGGGATATGTTCTTATACACGACGGCATCCTTGACTGTTCCAGTCACCTGCCTTCAAATTTCTTCCTCTCCCCGAATATTAAGCATCTCTTTTATCTCTGTGTCTGACCAGGTATGGGTAGTCATGTTGCTGTGCTGGAGCTTCTGCTGCTGTATGGTGTCTTGTTTGTTTGGAAGATGCTGCAATATCTGCATGTGCCCAGCGTGAATTCAGAGTGTCTATTTGTTTGCAAGCTGCTTCAATGCCTGCATTTTTCCAGTGGAGTGTCTGTGCAAGCTGCTGCACTAGCTTTGCCCAGCGTGTCAACTCTGCGTTTAGAAGCTGCTGCGATGGCTGTATGCGCCCAGCCTGTCTCCCAGGGATGACATCATCTTCCTGTGCCCCAGAAGCACCAATCAGTGTCTCAGAGCGTTACTCGAGTCTGAAAACACGGGTAATGACCGTTTCCACTGGACAGTTACCCGGGTCATTACTGTGTTCAACCCAGGTAGCTACCCGGGTAGGATTCCAGGGTCACTCAACCCATGTTTCTCTAACGTCCTAGTGGATGCTGGGACTCCGTCAGGACCATGGGGAATAGCGGGCTCCGCAGGAGACAGGGCACATCTAAAAAAGCTTTTAGGTCACATGGTGCGTACTGGCTCCTCCCCCTATGACCCTCCTCCAAGCCTCAGTTAGGTTTTTGTGCCCGTCCGAGAGGGTGCAATCTAGGTGGCTCTCCTAAAGAGCTGTTTAGAAAAGTTTTTTTTAGGTTTCAATCTCAGTGATTCCTGCTGGCAACAGGATCACTGCATCGAGGGACTTAGGGGAGAGATTTCCAACTCACCTGCGTGCAGGATGGATTGGAGTCTTAGGCTACTGGACACTTAGCTCCAGAGGGAGTCGGAACACAGGTCAGCCTGGGGTTCGTCCCGGAGCCGCGCCGCCGATCCCCCTTACAGACGCTGAAGAGACGGCAGAACGGAGGTCCGGAAAGCAGGCGGCAGAAGACTCCTCAGTCTTCTTGAAGGTAGCGCACAGCACGGCAGCTGTGCGCCATTGTTGTCACACGGCTCACTGACTCAGTCACGGAGGGTGCAGGGCGCTGCTGGGGGCGCCATGGGCAGCAATATAATTACCTTTAGTGGCAAAATAAATACATCACATATAGCCATTAAGGCTATATGTATGTATTTTAACCCAGGCCAGTTTCTTAAAAACCGGGGAAAAGCCCGCCGAAAAAGGGGCGGAGCTTATTCTCCTCAGCACTCAGCGCCATTTTCCTGCTCAGCTCCACTGGTGAGGAAGGCTCCCAGGTCTCTCCCCTGCACTGCACTACAGAAACAGGGTAACAAAGAGAAGGGGGGCATAAATTGGCGATATTTATATATTAAGAGCGCATATATAGTAAACAACACCTTCTAGGGTTGTTTATATACATTTATAGCGCTTTTGGTGTGTGCTGGCAAACTCTCCCTCTGTCTCCCCAAAGGGCTAGGGGGTCCTGTCTTCGATTAGAGCATTCCCTGTGTGGCTGCTGTGTGTCGGTACGTGTGTGTCGACATGTATGAGGACGATGTTGGTGTGGAGGCAGAGCAATTGCCGATGATGGTAATGTCACCCCCTAGGGAGTCGACACCGGAATGGATGGCTTTAGTTATGGAATTACGTGATAATGTCAGCACATTACAAAAGTCAGTTGACGAAATAAGACGCCCGGCAAACCAGTTAGTACCGGTTCAGGCGTCTCAGACACCGTCAGGGGCTGTAAAACGTCCTTTACCTCAGTCAGTCGACACGGGTACCGACACAGATGAATCTAGTGTCGACGGTGAAGAAACAAACGTATTTTCCAATAGGGCCACACGTTATATGATCACGGCAATGAAGGAGGCTTTGCAGATCTCTGATACTGCTGGTACCTCAAAAAGGGGTATTATGTGGGGGGTGAAAAAACTACCTGTATTTTTTCCAGAATCAGAGGAATTGAATGACGTGTGTGATGAAGCGTGGGTTAACCCCGATAGAAAACTGCTAATTTCCAAGAAGTTATTGGCATTATACCCTTTCCCACCAGAGGTTAGGGCGCGCTGGGAAACACCCCCTAGGGTGGATAAGGCGCTCACACGTTTATCAAAGCAAGTGGCGTTGCCGTCTCCTGATACGGCCGCCCTCAAGGATCCAGCAGATAGGAGGCTGGAAACTACACTGAAGAGTATATACACACATACTGGTGTTATACTGCGACCGGCAATAGCCTCAGCCTGGATGTGCAGTGCTGGGGTAGTGTGGTTGGATTCTCTGACTGAAAATATTGATACCCTGGATAGGGACAGTATTTTATTGACTCTAGAGCAATTAAAGGATGCTTTCCTTTATATGCGAGATGCTCAGAGGGATGTTTGTACTCTAGCATCAAGAGTAAGCGCGATGTCCATATCTGCCAGAAGAAGTTTATGGACGCGACAGTGGTCAGGTGATGCGGATTCCAAGAGGCATATGGAAGTATTGCCATATAAAGGAGAGGAATTGTTTGGGGTCGGTCTTTCGGACCTGGTGGCCACGGCAACTGCCGGCAAATCCACTTTTTTACCTCAGACCCCCTCCCAACAGAAAAAGACACCGTCTTTTCAGCCGCAGTCCTTTCGCTCCTATAAAAAGCGACCAAAAGGACAGTCTTATCTGCCGCGAGGCAGAGGAAAGGGTAAGAAAGGGCAGCAAGCAGCCCCTGCCCAGGAACAGAAGCCCGCCCCGGCTTCTACAAAGCCATCAGCATGACGCTGGGGCTTTACAAGCGGACTCAGGAACGGTGGGGGGTCGACTCAAGATTTTCAGCAATCAATGGGTTCACTCACAAGTGGACCCGTGGGTCCTGCAGATAGTATCTCAGGGTTACATGCTGGAGTTCGAAAGGTCTCCCCCTCGCCGGTTCCTAAAGTCTGCTTTACCAACGTCTCCCTCAGAAAGGACGTCGGTTTTGGAAGCCATTCACAAGCTGTATTCTCAGCAGGTGATAGTCAAGGTACCCCTCCTACAACAGGGAAAGGGGTATTATTCCACACTATTTGTGGTACCGAAACCGGACGGTTCGGTAAGGCCTATTCTAAATCTGAAATCCTTGAACCTGTACATAAAGAAATTCAAGTTCAAGATGGAGTCACTCAGAGCAGTGATAGCGAATCTGGAAGAAGGAGACTTCATGGTGTCCTTGGACATAAAAGATGCTTATCTACATGTCCCGATTTACCCCTCACACCAAGGGTATCTCAGGTTCGTGATACAAGACTGTCATTATCAGTTTCAAACGCTGCCGTTTGGGTTGTCCACGGCCCCTCGGGTCTTTACCAAGGTAATGACCGAAATGATGGTTCTTCTACGAAGAAAAGGCGTATTAATTATCCCTTACTTGGACGATCTCCTGATAAGGGCAAAGTCCAGAGAACAGCTGGAAGTCGGTGTAGCGCTAACACAAGTAGTGCTTCAGCAACACGGGTGGATTCTAAATCTTCCAAAATCTCAATTGACCCCGACAACACATCTGCTGTTCCTGGGCATGATTCTGGACACGGTTCAGAAAAAGGTATTTCTCCCGGAAGAGAAAGCAAGGGAGTTATCCGAACTTGTCAAGAACCTCCTAAAACCAGGAACTGTGTCAGTACATCAATGCACAAGAGTCCTGGGAAAGATGGTGGCTTCGTACGAAGCGATTCCATTCGGCAGATTCCATGCACGAACATTTCAGTGGGATCTGCTGGACAAATGGTCCGGATCGCATCTGCACATGCATCAGCGGATAACACTGTCACCGAGAACAAGGTTGTCTCTCCTGTGGTGGTTGCAGACTGCCCATCTGTTAGTGGGCCGCAGATTCGGCATACAGGACTGGGTCCTGGTGACTACGGATGCCAGCCTACGAGGTTGGGGAGCAGTCACAAAGGGAAGAAACTTCCAGGGCGTGTGGTCAAACCTGGAGACGTCTCTTCACATAAATATACTGGAGCTAAGAGCGATCTACAATGCTCTAAGCCTGGCAAAATCGCTGCTTCAGGGTCAGCCGGTGTTGATCCAGTCCGACAACATCACGGCAGTCGCCCACGTAAACCGACAAGGCGGCACGAGAAGCAGGAGTGCAATGGCAGAAGCTGCAAGGATTCTGCGCTGGGCGGAGAATCATGTCGTAGCACTGTCAGCAGTGTTCATCCCGGGAGTGGACAACTGGGAAGCAGATTTCCTCAGCAGACACGACCTTCACCCGGGAGAGTGGGGACTTCATCCAGAAGTTTTCCACATGATTGTGAACCGTTGGGAAAAACCAAAGGTGGACATGATGGCGTCTCGCCTCAACAAAAAATTGGACAGGTATTGCGCCAGGTCAAGAGACCCTCAGGCAATAGCTGTGGACGCTCTGGTAACACCGTGGGTGTACCAGTCAGTGTATGTGTTCCCTCCTCTGCCTCTCATACCAAAGGTACTGAGAATTATACGGAAAAGAGGAGTAAGAACAATACTGGTAGCTCCGGACTGGCCAAGAAGAACTTGGTATCCGGAACTTCAAGAGATGCTCACGGAGGATCCGTGGCCTCTACCTCTAAGAAGGGATCTGCTTCAGCAGGGACCTTGTATGTTCCAAGACTTACCGCGGCTGCGTTTGACGGCATGGCGGTTGAACGCCGGATTCTAAAAGAGAAGGGCATTCCTGAGGAAGTTATTCCTACTTTAATTAAAGCCAGGAAAGAAGTGACCGCACAACATTATCACCGCATTTGGAGAAAATATGTTGCGTGGTGTGAGGCCAAGAAGGCTCCAACGGAAGAATTTCAATTGGGTCGATTCTTACATTTCCTGCAAGCAGGATTGTCTATGGGCCTCAAATTGGGGTCCATTAAAGTTCAAATTTCGGCCTTATCAATTTTCTTCCAGAAGGAATTGGCGTCAGTGCCTGAAGTACAAACTTTTGTCAAAGGTGTACTACATATACAACCCCCAATAGTGCCTCCAGTGGCACCGTGGGATTTGAACGTGGTTCTAAATTTTCTCAAATCTCATTGGTTTGAGCCTTTAAAATCGGTAGATTTAAAATACCTTACATGGAAGGTAACCATGCTGTTGGCCCTGGCTTCAGCCAGGAGAGTTTCGGAGTTGGCAGCTTTGTCATACAAAAGCCCATATCTGATATTCCATTCGGACAGGGCAGAATTGAGGACACGTCCTCAATTTCTCCCTAAGGTGGTTTCGGCATTTCACTTGAACCAGCCTATTGTGGTGCCTGCGGCTACTAGCGACTTGGAGGACTCCAAGTTACTGGACGTTGTCAGAGCATTAAAAATATATATTTCAAGGACAGCTGGAGTCAGAAAATCTGACTCGTTGTTTACATTGTATGCACCCAACAAGTTGGGTGCTCCTGCGTCTAAACAGACGATTGCACGTTGGATATGTAGTACAATCCAACTTGCA
Organism: Pseudophryne corroboree; assembly: GCF_028390025.1. Classification (NCBI taxonomy): domain Eukaryota; kingdom Metazoa; phylum Chordata; class Amphibia; order Anura; family Myobatrachidae; genus Pseudophryne; species Pseudophryne corroboree. The sequence goes on along the minus strand of NC_086444.1, from coordinate 828,280,969 downwards.
CATTCTGTGGCAGGCCTGCCACAGCCTAAATCTGTAAAGGCCCATTCCACAAGGAAAGTGGGCTCATCCTGGGCGGCTGCCCGAGGAGTCTCGGCATTACAACTTTGCCGAGCAGCTACGTGGTCAGGGGAGAACACGTTTGTAAAATTTTACAAATTTGATACTCTGGCTAAAGAGGACCTGGAGTTCTCTCATTCGGTGCTGCAGAGTCATCCGCACTCTCCCGCCCGTTTGGGAGCTTTGGTATAATCCCCATGGTCCTGACGGAGTCCCAGCATCCACTAGGACGTTAGAGAAAATAAGAATTTACTTACCGATAATTCTATTTCTCATAGTCCGTAGTGGATGCTGGGCGCCCATCCCAAGTGCAGATTGTCTGCAATGCTTGTACATAGTTATTGTTACAAAAATCGGGTTATTACTGTTGTTGTGAGCCATCTGTTCAGAGGCTACTTCGTTTGTGTTATCATACTGTTAACTGGGTTCAGATCACAAGTTGTACGGTGTGATTGGTGTGGCTGGTATGAGTCTTACCCGGGATTCAAGATCCTTCCTTATTGTGTACGCTCGTCCGGGGACAGTACCTAACTGAGGCTTGGAGGAGGGTCATAGGGGGAGGAGCCAGTACGCACCATGTGACCTAAAAGCTTTTTTAGATGTGCCCTGTCTCCTGCGGAGCCCGCTATTCCCCATGGTCCTGACGGAGTCCCAGCATCCACTACGGACTATGAGAAATAGAATTATCGGTAAGTAAATTCTTATTTTTTTGTTTGGGAGCTGTTTCCACTTACTAAAAACCTGTGTTGATGCGCGCCCCATGCAAAAACACAGGTAAATTCAGCTAGTGGAAAAGGGGTATAAGTAAATGTTATACAGTATGGTCCCATTAGGTCCTGTCTGGTATGAACAACTTTAGCATAGAGGTCCTTAAAGTCACAATAATAATTTTATAAATAAGTTTTCAAAATGTTCATAATGACCATGTACTGTTGAAAATAAATGATCTCATAAGATCTGCAGTCCGGAAAACGTCATGCATATTATTACAGAGAATATTTGATCACTCATATCGGTCATGACCGTTTGTAGAAGTATTGTAGGCATAGCATGATACTGGTAGCAGCAAATACATGTGATAATAGATAGCTATCTAAGGCTTCTCCAGCCTATTCTTCTAAATAAATAAAAAGTTAGATAGATATGTCTTATTAGCTTTGGTGTCACAAGTTTATATCTCTGTTTTGTACTATTGATTGTTTATAGAATTGATGCAAAACACAGCACATTTAAAGTTCCTGTAGCAACAGTACCTAGAGTGTACTTGTTATTACACATGTGTAACCTTGAGCTGCTTCTGTTGTCCACTGTTCGCTCTAGCTTTTGTGTATTTTTTTTTTTTTTTGTGGCCATAGAATGTGATTGGGTGGTATAAGTTTCGTCAGAACACAGATCAGACAATGACCTTCAGGGAGAGGATCTTGCATCAGAACCTGCAAGCATACCTGTCTAACTCGGAACTTGTGTTCTTGGAAGTCACAACGCAATCTACAACGGAGACCGAATCCACTCATCTCATTGAGTACTCCTTACATAAATCTCAAGATGGGCAAGTACCTTACTAGTTTGTATTAGAAACAAGAAACTTAAGATTACCTGAAAAACATTTTCCTATGGTGAATAGAATGCGCCATACTTTTTTTTTTTTTCTTAACACCTGTGTATACAAAATCATATTCTACTTAAGATTGTATACTGGAGCAACACTTGCAATTGTGTAGTTTTATGTTGGCGGTGAAACGTAACTTATTAGACTATAAAATATAGCTATGTACACAGCCCATAAGTGTATTTTGTTATTTTATAGGCTGATTATTGTTAAAAATTTGTCTCAGTCTTTTTCAGAAAGTGCCTCTCATAATTGCCAACCTGGGGATGTTGGAGCAGCAGGGATACAGCACTTTATCTGGAGCCTGTGTGTCTGTTGGATTTAACCAGGCAGTCAAAAATCACAGGTGGGCATAGGATTCTGGACTCATGGGATGAAAATGAATCGGTGCTTCTTTATCTTGGCAGCTTACTATAAACATAAACCTATAAAAAGCACTGAACCTCAGGTGGTAGTTGAGGATAAAAGCTAACAAGTTTAGTGTGGATCACTCGCAGGTTTTGAAGATTGGACGAATAGCAAAAAAGAAATACCTCGCTATTTATATATAGGATGTCTGTACGTTTCCCTGAGTCTGATGGACAGACATCTACATTTGACAGGTTTTGTGTTATCCTTAACATACACATTGTTTACTCCAGCTGTTGTGATGTGTAACACAGCAAGCTAACCCGCACTGCCTTAATTGTTACCTCTTTGTTTGAACAGGTTGGAGTTCTTTAATGAAGATGGCACTTTAAAGGAAGTTAATAAAATTACTGGTATGTGTAAGAGTCTACAGGAGCAACTGAAGGTACATGATGGTATGGAATAGGTTTTAAAGTTCATAAGATGCACAACTAATAAGAAACCGCACACAGGGCCTGACTTAGAGATGTATGGTTTTGCACAGTCTCTGCATCTGTGTACCCAGTGGTAGTGCAATAATATTCCAATGCAAAGAAGCAGCATCGGATCATCTGCATAAATATCGGCCATCTGAATAACTCAGATGGCCTGTGTTTTCACGCTGGCAGGGTCAGTAACACTGCTGTGCCTTGCCACTGGCCTCAGCACGCCTAGAAAACGTCACGCCCCCGTTTTTTTAAATGCTGCCCATTGCCACCCTTTGTCCCTGCCCCAAATGGTGGGGGCACTGTGACCTTCGCCGCAGAAACAGATCTGCACATGCACAGATCTGTAATCCTGTACACATTCTGGTTTACATACAGCCCTGAATCAGGCCTACAATGCCACAGCCAAAGGGAAGTATAAGGGGTACATTTACTAAAGATTGATTTTAAGAAATCTAAGGTGATCAACATTCATGATGTTTTCAAGGTGCTAAATCAGACATTTTATTTTTAGTGTTGTAAATGTGCGATTTAGCCCCAGAAACACAGCATCGATGTTGATCGATTTTAGATCAATTGGAATCGACCTTTAGTACTTTTCCCCTAAGAAGGGGAGCATGTAAAGGCTGGTGTACAGCAGGTTACAGAGATTGCTTTATCTCCCATTCATGTGCGATCAGACTGGAAGTACATATAACATAAAGTAATGTGCTCCTCCATAAATATACCACGAATACAAAGGAATATGTGTACTATTTACATTTGAATCCTATAGTTAGTACCAAATGCTAACACAAAAGCACTATGAATACAGATAAGGCAATACATATAAGGCAAGCCTTTATTTCTCTGACGTCCTAGTGGATGCTGGGAACTCCGTAAGGACCATGGGGAATAGACGGGCTCCGCATGAGACTGGGCACTCTAAAAGAAAGATTAGGTACTATCTGGTGTGCACTGGCTCCTCCCTCTATGCCCCTCCTCCAGACCTCAGTTAGAATCTGTGCCCGGCCAGAGCTGGCTGCTCCTAGTGGGCTCTCCTGAGCTTGCTAGAAAGAAAGTATTTATTAGGTTTTTTATTTTCAGTGAGATCTGCTGGCAACAGACTCACTGCTACGTGGGACTGAGGGGAGAGAAGCAAACCTACCTGCTTGCAGCTAGCTTGTGCTTCTTAGGCTACTGGACACCATTAGCTCCAGAGGGTTCGAACACAGGGCTTGACCTCGATCGTCCGTTCCCGGAGCCGCGCCTCCGTCCCCCTTGCAGAGCCAGAAGACAGAAGAACAGTTGAAATCGGCGGCAGAAGACTCCTGTCTTCATTAAGGTAGCGCACAGCACTGCAGCTGTGCGCCATTGCTCCCACAGCACACCACACACTCCGGTCACTGTAGGGTGCAGGGCGCTGGGGGAAGGGCGCCCTGGGCAGCAATTATAATACCTTTTGGCACAAATTACACACATAATACAGTCTAGCACTGTATATGTGTGCAAACCCCCGCCATTAAGTCACACAAAACGCGGGACAGAAGCCCGCCGCTGAGGGGGCGGGGCCTTCTTCCTCAGCACACCAGCGCCATTTTCCTTCACAGCTCCGCTGGAAGCACGCTCCCCAGGCTCTCCCCTGCAGTATCCAGGTACAAGACGGGTTAAAAAGAGAGAGGGGGGGGACATAAATTTAGGCGCAAATCGATACAAACAAGCAGCTATTGGGAAAATCACTTTTCTCTAACGTCCTAGTGGATGCTGGGAACTCCGTAAGGCCCATGGGGAATAGCGGGCTCCGAAGGAGGCTGGGCACTCTAGAAAGATCTTAGACTACCTGGTGTGCACTGACTCCTCCCACTATGACCCTCCTCCAAGCCTCAGTTAGATTTCGTGCCCGGCCGAGGTTGGATGCACACTAGGGACTCTCCTGAGCTCTTAGAAAGTTATAGTCTTAGAATTTGTTATTTTCAGTGAGACCTGCTGGCAACAGGCTCACTGCAGCGAGGGACTAAGGGGAGAAGAAGCGAACTCGCCTGCTTGCAGCCGGATTGGGCTTCTTAGGCTACTGGACACCATTAGCTCCAGAGGGATCGACCGCAGGCCCAGCCTTGATGTTCGGTCCCGGAGCCGCGCCGCCGTCTCCCTTACAGAGCCAGAAGCAAGAAGATGGTCCGGAAAATCGGCGGCATGAAGACTGTCTTCACCAAGGTAGCGCACAGCACTGCAGCTGTGCGCCATTGCTCTCACACACTTCACACTCCGGTCACTGAGGGTGCAGGGCGCTGGGGGGGGGCGCCCTGAGGCAGCAATAAAAACACCTTGGCTGGCTAAAATACCTCAATATATGGCCCCAGGGGCTATATATGAGGTAAATACCCCTGCCAGAATTCCATAAAAAACGGGAGAATAGGCCGCGAAAAAGGGGCGGAGCCTATCTCCTCAGCACACTAGCGCCATTTTTCCCTCACAGCTCGGCTGGAGGGAAGCTCCCTGGCTCTTCCCTGCAATTCTACAGTACAGTAAGAGGGAAAAGAGAGGGGGGCATTAAAATTGGCACTGTATACAGTATATTATATAAAAGCTATTAGGGACATAACTCAGTTAGTCCCTGTATATATATATATATAGCGCTCTGGTGTGTGCTGGCATACTCTTACTCTGTCCCCCCAAAGGGCTTTTGTGGGTCCTGTCCTCATTTAGAGCATTCCCTGTGTGTCTGCGGTGTGTCAGTACGGCTGTGTCGACATGTTGAATGAGGAGGCTTATATGGTGACAGAACAGAGGCCGATATATGTGATGTCGCCCCCTGTGGGGCCGACACCAGAGTGGATGGATAGGTGAAAGGTATTAACCGACAGTGTCAACTCCTTACATAAAAGGGTGGATGACGTTACAGCTGTGGGACAGCCGGCTTCGCAGCCCGCGCCTGCCCAGGCGTCTCAAAGGCCATCAGGGGCTCAAAAACGCCCGCTCTCTCAGATGGCAGACACAGATGTCGACACGGAGTCTGACTCCAGTGTCGACAAGGTGGAGACATATACACAATCCACTAGGAACATCCGTGACGTGATCCCGGCAATAAAAAATGTGTTATACATTTCTGACTTTAACCCAAGCACCTCTAAAAATGGGTTTTAGGTTTGGGGAGAAAAAACAGGCAGTGTTTTGTTCCCCCATCAGATGAATAAATGAAGTGTGTGAAAGCGTGGGTTCCCCCGTTAAGAAACTGGTAATTTTATAAAAAGTTACTGATGGCGTACCCTTTCCCGCCAGGTGGATAAGTTACGCTGGGAGATATCCCCTAGGGTGGATAAGGCGCTCACACGTTTGTCAAAAAAGGTGGCACTGCCGTCTTAGGATACGGCCACTTTAATAGGTACCTGTTGATAAAAAACAGGAGGCTATCCTGAAGTCTGTATTTACACACTCAGGTACTAGACTGAGACCTGCAGATAGTGCTGCTGCAGCGTGGTCGGTGACCCTGTCAAACAGGGATACTAGTTGGCAAACATAAAAACATATTAAAGACGTCGTCTTATATATGGGGGATGCACAGAGCGATATTTTGCCGGCTGGCATCCAAAATAAATGTAATGTCCATTCTGTCAGGAGGGTATTAGAGACCTGTCACTGGACAGGTGATGCTGACTTAAAAAGCGCATAGAGAGCCTTATAAGGGTGAGGAATTATGTGGGGATGGTCTCTGGGACCTCGTATCCACAGCAACTGCTGGGAAGAAATAATTTTACCTCAGGTTTCCTCACAGACAAAGGTACAGTCCTTTCGGCTTCAGAAAAGCAAGCGGGTCAAATGGCGCTTCCTTTCTTTTTCATCCACTAGGGGTCACTGGAGTACTCTTGGGGATATGGACGGCTTCCACCGGAAGAAGGCACTGAATAAATTAATTTTTGAGACTACTCCTCCCCTCCATATCCTGCAGCACTTCAGTGTTTTTTCTGTGCTCGACACAGTTAGAAGGCATAGTGGAGCTCATCCACAAAGTATTGGAATTTTTTTCTAAGTTTTTTTTTTTCTTCAATTTCCACGTCCTTTCCCCCCTTCTAACAGGCGTGGGTCAGGGACAGTGGAAGCGGCTGAGTAGCCGTGAGTGTCGGACCTCTCTGTAAAGAGCTCCCTCACTCCACTTGCAGGCTGCCTGCAGGAAAGCTGGACGGAGCTTGGATGAAGGCCCCGTCATAGACTTTTGTCACGGTCCAGGTATGTTGGGTTGGGGCGGTCAGCGCTTGCTGCCGCTCCACTGTTGGGGATTGTTGGGTACTCACCGCTGCCCGGAGCGCGTGTACATGGGCCGCTTCACGGTCCATGCGGCGCGCTCTCACTCTCCGGTTCCCAGCATCCTAAAAGACCGCTGCTCCCTGCGCAGCAGCAGCGCTGCTTGGCTACACAGACACGCCGTTATGCTGTGTGTGGCGGGCGGGAGCACGTGTGCATGGGCCGCTCCACGGCTCCATGCAGCACGCTCTCTGCTTCCGCCATCCGCCCGCAGCAGCCGAGGAGTTCCGTTGTCCGGGGTCTACAGTCAGGCCGCTCACACGGCCCTTTGCAAAACTTCCACAGGCCCAGACCCGGTGCTGTACACGGAGACTTTAACAGTATTTGGCAGTGCAAGAAATGCTTAATATGTTTAAATGTTCTCCTGTCTGTTCCAGGTTTCCTATTTTTACATCTCGGCTAAGAGTGGTACTAGAGGAATTTTTGGGGTCAGTTTTCGTATTTCTGGCAGGCACTGCACTTGCCTAGATATATACCAGGAACTTTGGTGTTATTACTGAGTCGTGCAGTCTGTCTGTGTGGAGTTTGTATTGTCTGTCTTCATAATGAGTAAGACACCAGCAAAATCTAAGAAACATTTGTCATGTCATGTCTGTAAGAGTGTGTTGCCTGATGGATCCACCACATGTACAGCATGTGTTGTTAATACAGCCATAAATACGATTTCCATTCCAGAAGTAAAGGCATCTCAGGACCCGCCATGGGCTTTACTTGCAGATGTATTAGTTGGTTTACAATCAGAACTGGCCGCCTCTCGTGAAGAAAGAGAGGCGGCAAGATCTGAGTTTAAGATGAGACCATTTGAGTTACCTGGGGAGTCTCAAACTGGTCATAAGTCCACCTTGAGTGGAAAAGATAAGTTTCCTTTTCCTACTAATTTTCCTGTCTCTGGGATACTAGACCTCACTGATCAGGAGTACGAGGAGGGCGAAATAGAACAACAGTCAGAAGGTGACGACTTTGACAGCCCAGGTATTGACAATCTCATCAGAGCAGTTCGTCAGTCGCTGGAGTTTACGGAAACTGAGGAGCCACTGACGAATGATGAGGTAGTCTTTACTAAACGACAGAGATCTCCGATGTGTTTCCCTATCTCGGAATCTCTTAATAAAATGTTACTGGAGTCACGGAAAAATCCGGACAAACGGTTTTCTATTCCTCGTAGATTTAAATCGAGTTACCCGTTTCCAGAGGCCATGACAGCTACATGGGAGAACCCACCTTTGGTGGATTCATCCGTATCTAAACTTACGAGGAAGTTAACCATACCAGTCCCAACTGCTACTACGCTTAAAGACCCTGCAGATCGTAAAATAGAGGCTATGCTAAGGTCCATGTACACAGCAACTGGAGTGCTGTTAAGACCTGGGTTGGTTGGCATTTGGGTTACTAAAGCTTTAATGGTATGGATAAAAGAGCTCAAGTCGGCTCTGCAAGATGATCATCTTATACTTCTCGCGGATCAAATCTGGGAAGCTGCTGAATATCTATGTACAGCTTCTACTGACGTCTGTCAGCTTACTTCTCGCCTGTCCTCATCGCTAGTCACAGTACGACGAGCACTTTGGCTGCGTTCGTGGCAGGCGGAGACGGAGGTTAAAAAAGGTATAGAGGCATTGCCTTATGATGGCGAGAAACTTTTTGGTCCTGAATTGGACAAATGGATTTCTGAGGCTACTGGAGGGAAGTCTGTTTTTCTTCCATCGCCTACAACTATACCTAAACGGAAATATTCTGGTCCGGCGTTCAAATCCTTTAGAACTCAGCCCTTTCGTGGGCAGGGAGGAGCAGTCACGCCGGGCAGAAGAGGTCGGGGACGTAGTGCCCGACAATCCAATGCACGTCGTCAAGACACCAAGACCACTAACAAACCAGTGGCATGACGGGCTCCCAGCCCATCTCGGATCTCCAATTGTGGGAGCACGCCTTCAGAGCTTTCAGGGGGCGTGGCTGCAGACGTCCACAGATGGGTGGATCCGCAATTTAGTATTAGAGGGTTACAAAATAGAGTTCGATTATCTTCCGACAGGAAGATTTTTCACGACAGGACTGCCTGTGTCGGACGACAAGAAAGCAGTTCTGCAGGTTGCCATTCAGTCTCTGCTGAATGCTGCAGTGATAATTCCGGTCCCTGTGCAGGAACAGGGGCAGGGTTATTATTCCAGTCTGTTTCTGGTACCAAAACCAGATGGCTCAGTCAGGCCAATATTGAACCTAAAAGGTCTCAATCATTACGTCACTTACCACAGATTCAAGATGGAATCTCTCAGGTCAGTAATTGCAGGGTTAGAGCCACAGGAATTCATGATTGCACTAGATCTCAAGGATGCGTATTTGCACATTCCGATTTGGCCACCTCACCAGAGTTTCTTAAGGTTTGCGATAAGACGAGACCATTACCAATTTCAGGCTCTACCGTTTGGCCTCTCATCAGCGCCTCGGGTATTCACCAAGGTAATGTCCGTGATGACAGCTCATCTCAGGTCCCTAGGGGTAATAATTGTTCCGTATTTAGACGATCTACTCATAAAGGCTCCGTCTCAACAATTGCTTCTCCAACATGCCTTACTAACGTACAATGTACTAGTTCAGCACGGTTGGATAGTCAGTTTAAAGAAATCACATCTAATTCCGTGTCAACGACTTCAATTCCTAGGGATGATTCTCGATACAGTAAAACAAAGGGTTTACCTGCCACAACAGAAAGTACAGGGCATTCGTCATCTGGTGCAATTAGTGCTCAAGCCACGCACAGTCTCAGTACATTTGTGCATTCGCCTTCTAGGCACAATGGTGGCGGCTTTCGAAGCACTTCAGTTCGGAAGATTTCACTCACGTCCGTTTCAACTGGAGGTGTTAGCACAGTGGTCGGGATCACATCTGCAGCTGCACCACAGGGTGAGGTTGTCACCACAAGTCAGGGTGTCTCTTCTCTGGTGGTTAAAAATACACAATCTATCTGCAGGGAGACGATTCGGCGTCGCGAATTGGATAATTCTGACAACAGACGCAAGTCTCAGAGGTTGGGGAGCTGTAGTTCAGAGTTATCGGCTCCAGGGCCTCTGGGCGGATCACGAAAGATCGCTATCCATAAATGTTCTGGAACTCAGGGCGATTTACAATGCTCTAAGACAAGCGGTGTACATGTTTCGTTTTCAGACTGTTCAGGTGCAGTCAGACAACGCGACGGCAGTCGCATATATAAACAAACAAGGAGGAACGAGAAGCCGCATGGCTATGCGGGAAGTAGCTCGGATCCTCAGATGGGCCGAATATCACCAGGTGATATTATCGGCAGTGTTCATTCCTGGAGTGGACAACTGGGAGGCAGATTTTCTCAGTCGTCGGGATTTTCATCCAGGAGAGTGGGCATTGAATCCAGAAGTATTTCAGATGTTGATCCAGAAGTGGGGTTACCCTCAGGTGGATCTAATGGCATCCCGCCACAATCATCAGGTGTCAAGATATGTGTCCAGAACAAGAGATCCAGGGGCAGTGGCGGTGGATGCTCTCACAGCCACGTGGCCATACAGCCTTGTGTATCTGTTTCCACCGTTTCCGCTGCTCCCGTTGGTGCTAAAACGGATCAAGAGAGGGTTCGTCACAGTCATTCTAATAGCGCCTCATTGGCCTCGGAGGGCTTGGTTCTCGGATCTCCTCGGGTTACTCGCAGACGATCCGTGGCCACTCCCACTACGTCCGGACCTGTTACAACAGGGTCCGTTCCTTTACCCCGATTTAGCGCGGCTGCGTTTGACGGGGTGGCTGTTGAAAAGGCCATCTTAAGGGAAGAGGGCATTCCTGAGTCTGTTATACCAACCATGGTACGAGCTAGGAAGCCGGTTACGGCAACTCATTATTATAGAATTTGGCGTACTTATATAGGTTGGTGTGAAGCTCGGAAATTTCCGACATCGTCTTTTAAATTATCCCGTCTTTTGTTATTTTTACAAATGGGGTTAGATGGAGGACTACGTCTTTCCACATTAAAGGTGCAGGTATCTGCGTTGTCAATTTATTTTCAAAGGAAATTGGCCTCGTTACAGTCAATACATACGTTTCTACAGGGTGTAAAGAGGATACAGCCTCCTTTCATTCCACCTACAGCACCATGGGACTTGAATCTGGTTTTAGATTTCTTACAGTCCGATTACTTTGAACCCTTACAACAAGTGGATATTAAATTTCTCACTTGGAAAACGATTTTTCTTTTAGCCTTAGCTTCGGCTAAGCGTGTTTCAGATTTGGGTGCCTTGTCATGCAAGTCACCGTATTTAATTTTTCATGATGACAGAGCGGAACTTCGGACGAATCCCGCTTTTCTACCAAAGGTAGTGTCGTCTTTTCACATCAATCAACCAATAGTAGTTCCTGTGTTAACAGGAGACTCTGGAACGTTGGATGTGGTTCGCGCATTGCGTATCTATGTTTCCCGAACGTCTACTGTGCGTAAGACAGATACGTTGTTTGTTCTCTATGACGCAGCTAAGAGGGGTTGGCCAGCCTCTAAGCAGACCTTATCCAGATGGATCAAACTGACTATACGTCAGGCTTACCTTTATGCTAAGTTACAGCCACCTACTTCAGTAACAGCTCATTCCACACGTTCTGTGGGGACGTCATGGGCAGCGAGTCGTGGGGCTTCTACGACACAGCTTTGCCGTGCGGCTACTTGGTCGTCAGTGCACACGTTTGTGCGCTTTTACAAGTTTGATACGTTCGCGGCAGCAGCATCTAGCTTTGGCCGTTTAGTGTTACAGGTGCCAAACAGCTCTCCCGCCACGGAGGAGACTTTGGTACATCCCAAGAGTACTCCAGTGACCCCTAGTGGATGAAAAAGAAAATAGGATTTTGGTACCTACCAGGTAAATCCTTTTCTTTGAATCCATAGGGGGCACTGGACGCCCACCCAGAGCAGTTTACCTGTTTTAGGAGTCCAGTGGTTCTTATGGTAACACACTTTCACGACTGGTTTAAATTTAACAAGGGTTAATCAGTTATGGTGTCAACTGTTTAGTTGTCTGTTACGTTGTGTCAACTTTATTGTTGTCTGTGAGACTATATGTAATTCTCCTTTTGTCAATCTCTCTATCGATCCTGTTCGGCTCAGTAAAAAACACTGAAGTGCTGCAGGATATGGAGGGGAGGAGTAGTCTCAAAAATTAATTTATTCAGTGCCTTCTTCCGGTGGAAGCCGTCCATATCCCCAAGAGTACTCCAGTGCCCCCTATGGATTCAAAGAAAAGGATTTACCTGGTAGGTACCAAAATCCTATTTTCTGTACAGAGACAAGGGTAGAGGGAAAAAAGCTGCACCAGTCAGCCTGTTCCCAGAATCAAGATTCTTCCCCCGCCTCCTGTGAGGCCACACCATGACGCGGGTGCTCCACAGGTGTAGCCAGGTACGGTGGGGGGCCGTCTCAAAAATTTCAGCAATTAGTGGGCTCGCTCACAGGTGGATCCCTGTTTCTTTCAAGTAGTATTTCAGGGGTACAAGCTGGAATTCGAGATGTCTCCCCCCAGCCGTTTCCTAAAATATGCCTTGCTGACAACTCCCTCAGGCAGGGAGGCTGTGCTAGAGGCAATTAATAAGCGGTATTCCCAGCAGGTAATACTCAAGGTGCCCCTACTTCAACAAGGACGGGGTTACTATTCCACACGGGTTGGGGTACCGAAACCGCATGGTTCGGTGTGACCCATTTTATATTTAAAATCCTTGAACACAAAAATTCAAGTTCAAGATGGAATCGCTCAGGGCGGTTATTCCAAGCCTGGACGAGGGGGATTACATGGTATCCTGGGACATCAAGGATGCTTACCTGCATGTCCCCATTTACCATCCTCGCCAGGAGTACCTCAGATTTGTGGTACAGGATTACCATTACCAAGTCCAGACACTGCCGTTTGGACTGTACATGGCACCGAGGGTGTTTTATCAAGGTAATGGCCGAAATGTTGATACTCCTTCAAAAAAAAGGGAGTTGTAATTATCCCGTACTTGGACAATCTCGTTATAAGGGCGAGGTCCAAGGAGCAGTTGGTAGTCGGGGTAGCACTATTTTGGAAAGTGCTACAACAGCATGGTTGGATTCTAAACAGTCCAAAGTCACAGCTGGTTCCTATGACACGTCTACTGTTCCTGGGGATGGTTCTGGACATAAACCAGAAATAGTGTTTCTCCCGGAGGAGAAAGCCAAGGAGTTGTCATCTCTAGTCAGAGACCTCCTGAAGCCAAAATAGGTAGCGGTGCATCATTGCACGCGAGTCCTGGGAAAAATGGTAGCTTCCTACGAAGCAATCCCATTAGGCAGGTTCCATACAAGAACTTTTCAGAGGGACCTGTTGGACAAGTGGTCCGGATCGCATCTTCCGATGCATAGGCTGATAACCCTGTCTCCAAGGACCAGGGTATCTCTACTGTGGTGGCTGCAGAGTGCCCATCTTCAAGAGGGCCGCAGGTTCGGCATACAGGACTAGGTCCTAGTGACCATGGATTCCAGCCTTTGAGGCTGGGAGGCAGTCACACAGGGAAGAAATTTCCAGGGACTTTGGTCAAGTCAGGTTATTTCCCTACACATAAATATTCTGGACCTGAGGGCCATTTACAATGCCCTGAGGCCGGCAAGGCCTCTGCTTCAAAACCAGCCGGTACTGATCCAATCAGACAACATCACGGCAGTCGCCCATGTAAACCAACAGGGCGGCACAAGAAGCAGGATGGCGATGGCAGAAGCCACAAGGATTCTCCGATAGGCGGAAAATCATGTGTTAGCACTGTCAGCAGTGTTCATTCCCGGAGTGGACAACTGGGAAGCAGATCTTCTCAACAGACACGACCTCCACCCGGGAGAATGGGGACTTCCTCCAGAAGTCTTCCAATAGGATTGTACACCATTGGGAAAGGCCACAGGTGGACATGATGGCGTCCCGCCTCAACAAAAAGCTATAAAAGATATTGCACCGGGTCAAGGGACCCTCAGGCGATAGCTATGGACGCTCTGGTAACACCGTGGGTGTACCAGTCGGTTTATGTGTTCTCCCCTCTGCCTCTCATACCAAAGGTACTGAGAATAATAAGAAGGCGAGGAGTAAGAACGATACTCGTGGATGGCCAAGAAGAGCTTGGTACCCAGAACTTCAAGAATTTATATCAGAGGACCCATGGCCTCTGCCACTCAGACAGGACCTGCGGCAGCAGGGGCCCTGTCTGTTCCAAGACTTACCGCGGCTGCGTTTGTCGGCATGGCGGTTGAACGCCGGATCCTGAAGGAAAAGGGCATATCGGAGGAAGTCATTCCTACGCTTACTAAAGCCAGGAAAGAGGTTACAGCAACTCATTATCACCGCATATGGCGAAAATATGTTGCATGGTGTGAGGCCAAAAGGGCCCCAACAGAGGAATTTCAACTAGGTCGAATTCTGCATTTCCTGCAAGCAGGAGTGACTATGGGCCTTAAATTGGGTTCCATTAAGGTACAGATCTCGGCTCTGTCGATTTTCTTTCAAAAAGAACTAGCTTCAGTACCTGAAGTTCAGACATTTATAAAAGGAGTGCTGCAGAGTCAGCCCCCGTTTGTGCCTCCTGTGGCACCTTGGGATCTCAACGTGGTGTTGAGTTTCTTAAAATCACATTGGTTTGAACCACTAAAAACCGTGGATCTGAAATATCTCACGTGGAAGGTGGTTATGTTATTGGCCTTGGCTTCTGCCAGGCGAGTATCAAAGTTGGCGGCTTTGTCTTGTAAAAGCCCTTATTTGATTTTTCATATGGATAGGGCAGAATTGAGGACTCGTCCCCAGTTTCTCCCAAAGGTGGTGTCAGCGTTTCACCTGAACCAGCCTATTGTGGTGCCTAGGCTACTAGGGACTTGGAGGACTCCAAGTTGCTAGACGTTGTCAGGGCACTGAAAATATATGTTTCCAGAACGGCTAGAGTCAGAAAATCTGACTCGCTGTTTATCCTATATGCACCTAACAAGCTGGGTGCTCCTGCTTCTAAGCAGACTATTGCTCGTTGGATTTGTAGTACAATTCAGCTTGCACATACTGTGGCAGGCCTGCCACAGCCAAAATCTGTCAATGCCCATTCCACAAGGAAGGTGGGCTCTTCTTGGGCGGCTGCCCGAGAGGTCTCGGCTTTACAACTTTGCCGAGCAGCTACTTGGTCAGGGGCAAACACGTTTGCAAAATTCTACAAATTTGATACCCTGGCTGAGGAGGACCTGGAGTTCTCTCATTCAGTGCTGCAGAGTCATCCGCACTCTCCCGCCCGTTTGGGAGCTTTGGTATAATCCCCATGGTCCTTACGGAGTTCCCAGCATCCACTAGGACGTTAGAGAAAATAAGAATTTACTCACCGGTAATTCTATTTCTCGTAGTCCGTAGTGGATGCTGGGCGCCCATCCCAAGTGCGGTTTATCTGCAATACTTGTACATAGTTATTGTTAACTAAATCGGGTTATTGTTGAGCCATCTGTTGAGAGGCTCTATTGTTTCATACTGTTAACTGTGTTTCATATCACGAGTTGTACGGTGTGATTGGTGTGGCTGGTATGAGTCTTACCCGGGATTCAAAATCCTTCCTTATTGTGTACGCTCGTCCGGGCACAGTACCTAACTGAGGCTTGGAGGAGGGTCATAGTGGGAGGAGCCAGTGCACACCAGGTAGTCTAAGATCTTTCTAGAGTGCCCAGCCTCCTTCGGAGCCCACTATTCCCCATGGTCCTTACGGAGTTCCCAGCATCCACTACGGACTACGAGAAATAGAATTACCGGTGAGTAAATTCTTATTATTAGCAGTGTAAATCCCTGTGTTATATAGCGCTGTGGTGTGTGCTGGCATACTCTCTCTCTGGCCCTCATTCCGAGTTGTTCGCTCGCAAGCTGCTTTTCGCAGCTTTACACACGCTAAGCCGCCGCCTACTGGGAGTGAATCTTAGCTTCTTAAAATTGCGAACGAAAGATTCTCAAAATTGCGACCACACACCTCTTAGCAGTTTCTGAGTAGCTCCAGACTTACTCGGCATCTGCGATCAGTTCAGTGCTTGTCGTTCCTGGTTTGACGTCACAAACACACCCAGCGTTCGCCCAGACACTCCTCCGTTTCTTCAGCCACTCCCGCGTTTTTCCCAGAAACGGTAGCGTTTTTCCGCACACACCCATAAAACGGCCTGTTTCCGCCCAGAAACACCCACTTCCTGTCAATCACATTACGATCACCAGACCGAAGAAAAAACCGTGAGTAAAATACCTAACTGCATAGCAAATTTACTTGGCGCAGTCGCAGTGCGGACATTGCGCATGCGCACTAAGCGGAAAATCGCTGCGATGCGAAAAAATTTACTGAGCGAACAACTCGGAATGACCCCCTCTGTCTCCCCAAAGGACTTTGTGGGGTCCTGTCCTCAGTCAGAGCATTCCCTGTGTGTGTGCGGTGTGTCGGTACGGCTGTGTCGACATGTTTGATGAGGGTTACGTGGAGGCGGAGCAGGGGCAGATACATGTGGTGTCGCCCCCGACGGGGCCGACACCTGATTGGATGGATATGTGGAAGGTCTTAACCGACAGTGTCAACTCCTTACATAAAAGGTTTGATGACGCAGCAGCCTTGGGACAGCTGGGGTCTCAGCCCGCGCCTGCCCAGGCGACTCAGAAGCCGTCAGGGGCTCATAAACGCCCGCTAGCTCTGATGGTAGACACAGATGTCGACACGGAGTCTGACTCCAGTGTAGATGAGGATGAGACAAATGTACAGTCTACAAAAGCCATCCGATGCATGATTACTGCAATGAAAGATGTATTGCACATTTCTGATATTAACCCGGTTACCACCAAAAGGGGTATTATGTTTGGGGAGAAAAAGCAGCCAGTGACTTTTCCCCCATCTGATGAATTAAATGATTTGTGTGAAGAAGCGTGGAGTTCCCCTGATAAGAAACTAGTGATTTCTAAGAGGTTACTGATGGCGTACCCTTTCCCGCCAACGGATAGGTTACGTTGGGAAACATCCCCTAGGGTGGACAAGGCGCTAACACGCTTATCTAAAAGGGTGGCACTGCCGTCTCAGGATACGGCCGCCCTAAAGGACCATGCGGATAGAAAGCAGGAAGCTATCCTGAAGTCTGTGTATACACACTCTGGTACTCTATTGAGACCTGCTATTGCTTCAGCCTGGATGTGTAGTGCTGCAGCAGCATGGACTGATACCCTGTCAGACAACATTGATTCCCTCGACAGGGATACTATTTTGCTAACCATAGAACATATAAAAGACGTCGTCTTATATATGCGGGATGCACAGAGGGACATTTGCCTGCTGGCATCTAGAATTAATGCAATGTCCATTTCTGCCAGGAGAGTATTATGGACTCAGCAGTGGACAGGTGATGCTGATTCTAAAAAACACATGGAGGTTTTGCCTTATAAGGGTGAGGAACTATTTGGGGACGGTCTCTCGGACCTCATATCCACAGCACTTGCTGGGAAGTCGACTTTTTTGCCTCAGGTTCCCTCACAGCCTAAGAAAGCACCGTATTATCAAATGCAGTCCTTACGGCCTCAGAAAGGCAAGCGGGTCAGAGGAGCATCCTTTCTGGCCAGAGGCAAGGGTAGAGGAAAGAAGCTGCACCAGGCAGCCAGTTCCCAGGAACAAAAATTCTCCCCTGCTTCCACTAAGTCCACCGCATGACGTTGGGGCTCCACAGGCGGAGCCAGGTGCGGTGGGGGCGCGTCTCCGAAACTTCAGCAACCAGTGGGTTCGCTCACAAGTGGATCTATGGGCTGTACAAATTGTGTTTCAGGGATACAAGCTGGAGTTCGAGACGACTCCCCCTTGCCGTTACCTCAAATCAGCCTTGCCAGCTGCTCCCAGGGAAAGGGAGGTAGTACTGGCGGCAATTCACAAGCTCTGTACCTCCAGCAGGTGATAATCAAGGTCCCCCTCCTTCAACAGGGCAGGGGTTACTATTCCACAATGTTTGTGGTACCGAAACCGGACGGTTCGGTGAGACCCATCCTGAATTTAAAATCCTTGAACACTTATATAAAGAAGTTCAAGTTCAAAATGGAATCGCTCAGGGCGGTTATTGCAAGCCTGGAAGAGGGGGATTTTATGGTGTCGCTGGACATCAAGGATGCTTACTTGCATGTCCCCATTTTCCCACCTCACCAGGAGTACCTCAGGTTTGTGGTACAGAACGGTCATTACCAATTCCAGACATTGCCGTTTGGTCTCTCCACGGCTCCGAGAATATTTACCAAGGTAATGGCCGAAATGATGATACTCCTTCGAAGAAAGGGAGTTATAATTATCCCGTACTTGGACGATCTCCTCATAAAGGCGAGGTCCAAAGAGCAGTTGTTGGTCAGCGTAGCACTCTCTCAGGAAGTGTTGCAACAGCACATCTGGATTCTGAATATCCCAAAGTCGCAGCTGATCCCTACGACGCGTCTGCTTTTCCTGGGAATGATTCTGGACACAGAACAGAAGAAGGTGTTTCTCCCAGAGGAGAAGGCCCAGGAATTGTCATCTCTGGTCAGGGACCTCCTGAAACCAAAACAGGTGTCGGTGCATCACTGCACGCGAGTCCTGGGAAAGATGGTGGCTTCTTACGAAGCAATTCCCTTCGGCAGGTTCCATGCAAGGATCTTTCAGTGGGATCTGTTGGACAAATGGTCCGGATCGCATCTTCAGATGCATTGGTTGATCACCCTGTCCCCAAGGGCCAGGGTGTCTCTGCTGTGGTGGCTGCAGAGTGCTCATCTTCTCGAGGGACGCAGGTTCGGCATACAGGACTGGATCCTGGTGACCACGGATGCAAGCCTCCGAGGATGGGGGGCAGTCACTCAGGGAAGAAACTTCCAAGGACAGTGGTCAAGTCTGGAGACTTCTCTACACATAAATATATTGGAACTAAGGGCCATCTACAACGCCCTGAGTCAAGCAGAGCCCCTGCTTCAAAACCAATCTGTACTGATTCAGTCAGACAACATCACGGCGGTCGCCCATGTAAACCGCCAGGGCGGCACAAGAAGCAGGATGGCAATGGCAGAAGCCACAAGGATTCTTCGATGGGCGGAGAATCACGTGCTAGCACTGTCAGCAGTGTTCATTCCGGGAGTGGACAACTGGGAAGCAGACTTCCTCAGCAGGCACGACCTCCACCCGGGAGAGTGGGGACTTCATCAAGAAGTCTTCACACAGATTGTAAACCGTTGGGAACTGCCACAGGTGGACATGATGGCGTCCCACCTCCAACAAAAAGCTAAAAAAATATTGCGCCAGGTCACGGGACCCTCAGGCGATAGCTGTGGACGCACTAGTGACACCGTGGGTGTACCAGTCGGTTTATGTGTTCCCTCCTCTTCCTCTCATACCCAAGGTACTGAGGATAGTAAGAAAGAGAGGAGTAAGAACTATACTCATCGTTCCGGATTGGCCAAGAAGAACTTGGTACCCAGAACTACAAGAAATGATCTCAGAGGACCCATGGCCTCTGCCTCTCAGACAGGACCTGTTACAGCAGGGGCCCTGTCTGTTCCAAGACTTACCGCGGCTGCGTTTGACGGCATGGCGGTTGAACGCCGGATCCTAGCGGAAAAGGGCATTCCGGATTAAGTTATTCCTACGCTGATAAAGGCTAGGAAAGACGTGACAGCAAAACATTATCACCGTATATGGCGAAAATATGTTGCTTGGTGTGAGGCCAGGAAGGCCCCTACAGAGGAATTCCAGCTGGGTCGATTCCTACACTTCCTACAGTCAGGAGTGACTATGGGCCTAAAATTAGGATCCATAAAGGTCCAGATTTCGTCCCTATCTATTTTCTTTCAAAAAGAACTGGCTTCACTGCCTGAAGTTCAGACGTTTGTTAAGGGAGTGCTGCATATTCAGCCCCCTTTTGTGCCTCCAGTGGCACCTTGGGATCTTAACGTTGTGTTGGATTTCCTGAAATCACACTGGTTTGAGCCACTTAAGACCGTGGAGCTAAAGTATCTCACGTGGAAGGTGGTCATGCTGTTGGCCTTGGCTTCAGCTAGGCGTGTGTCAGAATTGGCGGCTTTGTCATGTAAAAGCCCCTATCTGATCTTCCATATGGACAGGGCAGAATTGTGGACTCGTCCCCAATTTCTCCCAAAGATGGTATCAGCGTTTCATTTGAACCAACCTATTGTGGTGCCTGCGGCTACTCGGGACTTGGAGGCTTCCAAGTTGCTGGACGTAGTCAGGGCTTTGAAAATCTATGTAGCCAGGACGTCTGGAGTCAGGAAAACTGACTCGCTGTTTATCCTGCATGCACCCAACAAACTGGGTGCTCCGGCTTCAAAGCAAACTATTGCGCGCTGGATCTGTAACACGATTCAGCAAGCTCATTCTGCGGCAGGGTTACCGCATCCTAAATCGGTAAAAGCCCATTCCACAAGGAAGGTGGGCTCTTCTTGGGCGGCTGCCCGAGGGGTCTCGGCTTTACAGCTTTGCCGAGCTGCTACTTGGTCGGGTTCAAACACATTTGCTAAGTTCTACAAGTTTGATACCCTGGCTGAGGAGGACCTTGCTTTTGCTCATTCGGTGCTGCAGAGTCATCCGCACTCTCCCGCCCGTTTGGGAGCTTTGGTATAATCCCCATGGTCCTTACGGAGTTCCCAGCATCCACTAGGACGTCAGAGAAAATAAGAATTTACTCACCGGTAATTCTATTTCTCGTAGTCCGTAGTGGATGCTGGGCGCCCGTCCCAAGTGCGGACTCTCTGCAATACATGTATATAGCCTCATCTGTTACTGAGGCTCAGTTGTTGTTCATACTGTTAACTGGGTATGGTTATCACAAGTTGTACAGTGTGATTGGTGTGGCTGGTATGAGTCTTACCCTGGATTCCAAATCCTTTCCTTGTTGTGTCAGCTCTTCCGGGCACAGTTTCCTTAACTGAGGTCTGGAGGAGGGGCATAGAGGGAGGAGCCAGTGCACACCAGATAGTACCTAATCTTTCTTTTAGAGTGCCCAGTCTCCTGCGGAGCCCGTCTATTCCCCATGGTCCTTACGGAGTTCCCAGCATCCACTACGGACTACGAGAAATAGAATTACCGGTGAGTAAATTCTTATTTATACTAGAATTGCACAGTTTGCTGTCATCCAGGTCCGCACAATATGGACATGCTGTAAGCTGTCCAAGTCCTAATACTTGGACACACTTAACTTGTCGGCCCTATTTTCCCCCAATTTAGTAAGATGATTTTTATTACAAATGCTACCAAAAGTGACCTAAAAATCAGATATGAAATGGTCTTGGTTACACTAAGAAATGTAACATGTATTCACTGTGCACATGAGAAAAAGGCTATTAAAGTGTAATACTTTAATTAACCTATACTGACCATTTGGTGGTACTTTTAAAACACACTGGCTTTGTGTGAACTATTATTATTATTATTATAAGGCGCCACAAGTGTTTTGCAGTGCCATACATACGACACACCTTTGAACAATACAGGGTACACAGAACTTAACATTACATTAACTGAAAAACTAAAACCGCACAGTTAACAATTAGCACCAAAAATTCTCGGTACACAATACAGCTGAAATGTAAGGAAGCAAAGTAGTAATCGGCGTACTACTAGGGGCAGGCAGCCATTGGAAGAGAAACAGTAACAAGCAAGAGGAGATGCAGATATAGAATGTTGCTGAGTAGGAGAGATCTGTAATTGAAGTGTGAAAGAAGAGGGCTGTGAGAACAGGAGAGAAAAGGACCCTGCTCCAAGGAGCTCACAATCTAGGGGGAGGGGGGAGACAGACAGGTGACATGAGGTGCAAGCGACCGGAAGGTGGACTGATGGCAGAAAGTAAGTGAGGCACAGATGTCAAGGCATGACGCAGGGAGTTGGGAGAGTGGCCTCGAGACTAGGTTAGGCGGAAGGGTACGCTTTAATGAACAGGTGGGTTTTCAGTGCCCCTTTGAAGCTTGGCAAGGTCGGGGAGAGTCTAGTAGAGCGATGGAGGTCATTCCAGTGAAGGGGGGCTGTGTGGACAAAACTAGTAAACCTAAATACACAAACCATTCTAATACACACAGCAGTGTAAAACCTACACCAAAATGACCAGTAATCTCTTTAATGGCCCCCCATACATTTGTGCGATATGGCATAAAATCATGTGATTTCGATCGCATTTGTGCGATCAGTCGCATGATTGTATGCACATATTATGCACCTTGCGACGCGATGCATGGGCACGCCGCTCGAATGTTGCGTCTTAAGTGCTGCACTTAATATTTATCGCATCGCAGTGCGATACCATGTGTTTTTAAAAACATGCAATATATCTCACTGCAATGCCAGATGGCCGCCCGCCGGGCAGCTCCCACCCGGTGGTGACGTGCCCATCACGTGATTACCATGCGATCTATCACATGGTAATCACTTTGGCAGTTCATTTGCGATTTCATCGCACCTGAACTTCCGGTGCAATGCCCCGCGACAAGTGTATGGGGTACATAAAGCAAATTTCTCAATTGAAGTAACTTGAGATTTATAACTTCAAAAATGTATGTTCTCTGACTAGTGTGCATGCATCCTCAAATGTATTGGTTTGTATGTTTAGTATCTGTAAAGTCAAATGTACAGTACTTGTACCCCATGTCAATTGTGTTGGCAGTTTCTTCAGTGATATGTATTTGCATAAATACAACTATTTTACGAACCTGAATGTTTTAAAACAAATCCACTATTTATGGTGTCCTACATAGTTGTGTTTGCTAAGGGTTGAACATATGTCACTGTAGAGAAATGGTAACTTTGTCAACCTGAGGAAACCATTTACTTTTCTATTGCGTCCTAGAGGATACTGGGGTCCATTTAGTGCCATGGGGTATAGATGGGTCCACTAGGAGCCATGGGCACTTTAAGAATTTGATAGTGTGGGCTGGCTCCTCTCTCTCTCTATGCCCCTCCTACCAGACTCAGTTTAGAAAATGTGCCCGGAGGAGCCGGTCACACTGAAGGAAGCTCCTGAAGAGTTTTCTGCATTTATTTTCTATGTTTGCTTTCTGGCAGGGCTGATTGGCACCAGCCTGCCTGCTTCGTGGGACTTGGAGGGGGGGGAGGGAATGGCATGGCCCAAACTCTTGAAGGGTTAATGGTCCCATTCCCCCGCTGACGGGACACTGAGCTCCTGAGGGACCTATTCGCAAGCCCCACCATGCCGAGCGTACATTCTCGCAGCATGCTGCCATCCCTAACAGAGCCAGAAGAGTGATGAGTACTGATTATGGCAGCACGAGTATACGGAGATGCACGGCTTCTAAACGGGGCGGAATGCGTCTCCAGACACAGTACACAACTGCGTCTCAGTACACTGTACACAGTACAGCCTTAAACGGTTTCTCTCCATTTTAAACACCAGATTCCTCAGCCAGTATAAAAAAAGCAGGAAGACCGCGCGCCATTGAAGGATCACAAGCTAGCGGGGCTGAACCAGAGTGGGTTAATTCTCTCAAAGGAATGATTTCCACTCTTTCTACAAAATTGGCCCGCAATGAGAAAGAGACGCAATACTTAAAACAAACTGTGGATGAGTTTATGCACAGAGACTCAGTCCCCAAAAAAGCGTCTTAGTCCCCTCCCATTTGTCTGCAAAAGCGATCTCTGGCCCATATCCTGCAATCTGACACTGATGGGTCAGACTTGGAGGAGGGTGAGGTAGACTTGAAGGGGGGGGGGGGGGGGATGTGGCTGTGTCAGGGAATAGTGGCTCTTATAGAAGCTATCAGAGATGTTCTGAATATTCCTTATAAGGTGTTAGAGGAGAGTAAGGAATCTTATTTTAATGTAAAGGGTTAATCCTGATACGAAATTTCAGATCCCTAAAAGGTTGCTCTCATCTTTTCTTTTTCCTCTGGAGGGTAGGGAAAAATGGCAAAATCCACCGATAGTGTACGCATCAGTCTCTAGGCTGTCACGTAAAATTGTATTGCCTGTTCCTGGTGCAGCCACCCTAAAAGACACGGCTGATCGTAAAATTGAGACTACACTCAAATCATTGTACACAGCTGCTGGGGTGGCCCAAAGACTCACTATTGCATGTGCGTGGATCATTAAAGCCATTGCGAAATGGTCAGGTAACCTAATTGAGGGGTTAGATTCCTTATCTAGGTGGGATGTTGTCTTACTCCTGCAGCATATACAGGTCTCTGTGAACTTTATGGTGGAAGCCATAAAGAAAATAGGCGTGCTTAACGCACGCACCACCGCTATGGCAGTGTCGGCAAGCAGGGGCTTGTGGCTACACCAGTGGACTGTGACGCAGACTCCAGGAAAGGCGTGGAAGGCCTACCATTCACAGGAGAGGCCTTGTTTGGAGATGAACTAGACAAATGGATCTCCACAGCTACTGCGGGCAAGTCTACGTATCTTCCTTCTGCAGCCCCCCTGACCAAGAAGACTTATTCAGCTTCTAGTTACAGTCCTTTCGGACCGACAAGTTCAAGGGCAAATCCAGAGGTGCTTCTGCGTCCTCCAGCGGCGCAAGAGGTAAACCACGCAAACCAGCAACTGCCAGTGCTCTGGAACAGAGCTCAGGCTCTGCTTCCTCAAAGACTTCAGCATGACGGTGGACCGCAATGCCTAGAAGGCTGTCAGGTGGGAGCCTGACTACAATTCTTCAGTCACATCTGGTCAAATTCGTGCCAGGATCCCTGGGTCATAGATCTTATTTTCCGGGGCTACAGACTGGAGTTCCAAGAGCTCCCACCTCACAGATTCTTCAAATCAGCCTTGCCAGTTTCACAAAAGGCAAGTATAACTACAGCATTCCATCCAAAAACTGGTACAGACTCAGGTCATTGTACCAGTTCCACCTCCTCTACTAAACAAGGGGTACTATTCCAACTTGTTCGTAGTACCGAAGCCAGACAGTTCAGTAAGACCGATTCTGAACCTCAAGTCTTTGAAACCGTACTTACGAGTGTTCAAATTCAAGATGGAGTCTCTGAGAGCGGTAATCTCAGGTCTGGAGGAGGGGGAATTCCTAGTGTCTCTGTATATCAAGGATGCATATTCCGATCTTGCCACCTCATCAGGCTTATCTACGGTTTGCACTGCAGGACTGTCACTACCAGTTCCAGGTCCTACCATTTGGTCTCTCCACGGCACTGAGGGTGTTCACCAAGGTGATGGCAGAGATGATGTTTCTACTCCGCAAACAGGGATTGAACATAATTCCGTACCTGGACAATCTCCTGTCGTCCAGGAAGAGGTTGTCGGACAGCATTGGTCTCTCAACCAAACTCCTCCAGGGTCACGGGTGGATTCTGAACCTTCCGAAATCTCACCTAGAACCAACACGGAGGCTCCCATTCCTGGGAATGATACTGGACACGGAGTTGCATAAAGTGTTCCTTCCATTGGAAAAGGCATTGGTAATCAAGTCGATGGTTCGGGATGTCCTGAAGCCAACCCGGGTGTCGGTGCATCTATGCATTCGCCTTCTGGGGAAAATGGTGGCCTGCAATTCAATACAAAAGGCTTCATGCAAGACCCTTCCAGCTCGATCTGTTGGACAAATGGTCCGGATCGCATCTTCACATGCACCAGAGGCTCCGTCTGTCGCCAAAGGCCAGGATCTCCCTTCTGTGGCTACAGTCTTCTCACCTCGTCGCAGGACGGAGGTCCGGAATTCAGAACTGGATTCAGTTAAGCACAGATGCAAGCCTCTGAGGTTGGGGAGCAGTCACTCGTGGTGCAGTTTCAAGGAAGATGGTCAAGTCAGGAAGTCATCCTTCCAATCAACATTCTGGAACTCAGGGCCATATACAACACCCTTCTGCAGACCTCACATCTTCAGGATCAGGCAATTCAGGTCCAGTCGGACAATGTAACGGCAGTAACGTACATAAACCGACAGGGCGGAACGAAAAGCAGAGCAGCAATGTCAGAGGTGTCAAGAATTCTTCTCTGGGCAGAAAGAAACGTTGTGGCGTTGTCAGCAGTCTTCATTACGGGAGCAGACATCTGGGAAGCGGACTTCCTCAGCAGACACGACCTGCACCCGGAAGTGTTCAGGTGCTTGACAAGTCGATGGGGATATCCACAGATCGACATGATGGCCTCTCGTCTCAACAAGAAGCTCAGGTGGTATTGTTCCAGGTCGAGTAACCCACAGGCGGTGGCGATAGACGCCCTAACAACTCTATGGGTCAATCAGATTGTGTACGTGTTTCCTCCACTTCCTCTGATCCCAATAATTCTAAAGTGAATAAAAAGGGAAAAGGTTCAAGCAATGCTCATTGCTCCGGACTGGCCAAGAAGGGCCTGGTACGCGGACCTTCTGGAGATGCTCCACGAAGATCCATGGCCTCTACCTCTTCGCAAGGATCTTCTGCAACAGGGCCCGTTCGTCTATCAGGACTTACCGCGGCTACGTTTGGCGGCATGGAAGTTGAACGGCTGATTCTAGCCAGGAGTGGGAGCCCTAAAAAGGTTATCCTGACTATGATCCAAGACAGGAAGGGGGTAACGTCTAAGCATTACCATCGTATTTGGAAGAAATACTTCTCTTGGTGTGAGAGCAGAAATTATTCTATGATGGGATTTCATCTGGGATGTTTCCTGCTTTTTCTGCAGGCAGGCGTGGATGTGGGCCTGCATCTGGGCTCCATAAAAGTCTAGATTTTGGCCTTGTCCATTTTCTTTCAGAAACAATTTGCCTCTCTCCCTGAGATCCAGATGTTCTTGAAAGGTGTTCTGCACATCCAGCCTCCCTCGGCACCTTGGGATCTCAATGTGGTGCTGCAGTTCCACCAATCGGACTGGTTTGAACCATTACAGGAGGTGGACGTAAAATATCTTACGTGGAAGACCGTCACACTGTTGGCTTTGGCTTCCGCAAGACGTGTGTCGGAGCTGGGGGCTTTGTCTCACAAAAGTCCCTATTTAATTTTTCATGAGGACAGAGCTGAACTCAGAACTCGTCAGCAATTTCTTCCTAAAGTTGTGTCCGCATTTCACATCAACCAACCTATTGTGGTTCCGGTTGTCACCGAGACCTCTGCTACTTCAAAGCCTTTGGATGTTGTGAGGGCTTTGAAGGTATATGTGAAGAGGACAGCTCGTCACAGAAAAACAGACTCGCTGTTTGTTCTTTATGATCCCAATAAGATTGGGTGTCCTGCTTCAAAGCAGACAATTGCACGCTGGATCAGACTTACTATTCAGCATGCTTATTTCACGGCAGGATTGCCATGTCCAAAATCTGTACAGGCCCACTCTACTAGGTCGGTGGGTTCTTCCTGGGCGGCTGCCCGGGGTGTTGCGGCTTTACAGCTCTGCCAAGCAGCTACTTGGTCAGGTTCGAACACGTTTGGTAAGTTCTACAAGTTCGATACTTTGGATTCTGAGGACCTTCAGTTTGGTCAATCAGTTCTGCAGGAACGTCAGCACTTTCCCACCCAGTTTGGGAGCTTTGGTACATCCCCATGGTACTAAATGGACCCCAATATCCTCTAGGACGTAAGAGAAAAAAGGATTTAATTAACTACCAGTAAATCCTTTTCTCGTAGTCCGTAGAGGATACTGGGCGCCCACCCAGTGCTTCGTTCTTCCTGCACTGTTACTTGGTTAAGTAATGTTGGTTCAGCCGTTGCTGTTCCTGTTTCAAGTTTGGTTAGCTTGGCTTTCCTCTTGTGTGTGCTGGTTCGGAATCTCACCACTATCCTTATCTATCAAAGTATGTCCGTCTCCTCGGGCACAGTTTCCTAGACTGAGTCTGGTAGGCGGGGCATAGAGGGAGGAGCCAGCCACACTAGCAAATTCTTAGTGCCCATGGCTCCTAGTAAACCCTTCAATACCCCATTGTACTAAATGGACCCCAGTATCCTCTACGGACTACGAGAAAACCGGTAGGTAATTAAAATCCTATTTTCGCTATCATCCAATCTGGGGGACACTGTATATCATGAAAATGGGGTAGAGCGGCGAGCACAGGCGTATAGGCACTAAATAGTTAAGTGTGAAGCTCCATCCTCCTCTAAACCTTCCCAGCACCACCAGACCTATGTTTTTTATTTAGTGCTTTGGAATAAGGCACATTTTCAATGGCTCCTAATTTTAAACAAAAAATAAAAAATGTATTCTTCCATTATCTTACACTGTGCCCCAGTTCATGTTTACAGGGCCTAGTGTGCTTACTAGAGTGGAACCTAGTCAGCTGCTGAGCGCCTTCCCTCCATCTCTGTGACTGGATCTCTCAGTGAGTCACTACTTCACTGATACCGCTTTTCCAAAAAAAAAAAAAAAAAGGTTAGACCCTGTTTACACTGCATATTTAATCCAGGTTGTCCCAGTTTACACTGCACTCATGTGCAGCAGTGTTTCTTGGTGTGCGGATTCCCAGGTAACTAAACCCAGGTTTGTTTTTTCCACTAAGCTGCGACCTGATTTGACCCGGCAATATCACGGCAGTGGAAAAGGGGTATGACTAGACTTACCATACCATCTCAAACCAGGACACTCATTAATTACACAGGTTCTATGACTGATTAAAACTAGGTGAAATGCATGCTTGAAGTCAGCCAGCCACAGAATCTGTGTACTTTCTGAGTGTCCCAGTTTAAAGGGATCGTGTGGTAAGCCTAGGTATGACTGAGCAGTGTCTGGTGCTCTACCATTACAATGACATCTGTGCTCTGGTGACAGGTAGGGCAGCAACAGCTTGCCACTGCAGTAACGCTGGGCTGCGATCTGGCCACACTGTGTTCCTAGTACACAGCACCTGTACGGATTATCCGGTGACGGGGTCTCGTTACCTTTCTGGTGAACTCGCTTCTAGTTTGCTGTGGGTTGGGCAAGTTCCCCAGTGCTGATTAGCAGGTAGCTTTTCCACCAGCTGTCTTTGGCAGGCTTCAGCAGACGCTCTGGTGCTATATTTACTTACACTCCGTACTGGGGGACTTGCTTAAGGTTTTTTTTTCTTTCTTTAATACTGGGGTTTTATTAGACCCTTAAAGTCAGCGGTGTACAGCAGCCTAACTGCTGTAAATTCACAGTGGGCTGTATAGGTGCTTCACGCTTGTGCTGGTCAGTCTGCTTCCAGGATTTATTTGCCTTGGCTGATATATTTCTATTGATTTGCTGTCTCATTCCTGGTAGGGATATTTTATGAGACAGATTAATCACAAGATACACATGTAGCAGCTCTCCTCATTGCAGCGATGGTTATGCAGGTGTACATGCATTGCGGCAACGACTAGCTGCGGGTGCAACTATTTGCAATTTCTTGTTTGCTGTGACACACTGTTTTGTCCTTATTTTACCGTTCTGCACACTACAGCTGCATAGGATCACACACACAAGCATTGTAATATTCCAACACTAATTAGTTCAGTGCAAGAGAATTTATGTTACGTATTCTTCCTAGAGTGTTTGTTTTTTCCTCTGAAGTTAGCTTTTCAGCCTTTCTGCCTGCACTGATTATTTCATAGGTTATAAGGCAGGTTTACAACTCTATTTACAATAGTTTTTCTTTATTTCCTGTCTGTATCTTTTCTTTTTCACAACAACATGTCAGGGAATGGTCTGTATCTTTTCTTTTTCACAACATGTCGGGGAATGCAGATAAAGCTGGCAAGTCAAGGCAGGGTTCCTCTGCTGTATTGTTCTATGTACAGATGGGTTCTCCTTCATGGTTGCCGCTATACGTTCACATGTGCATGCATCGCTGCAGTTCCTACATGGGAGCGGGGTGCGAATAGACGGACCCGCACAGTGCATTCTCTATGGATCGTGGCTTCGACTATCTGCACATGCCCGTGAAGGGACACTAGTCACAGCAAACGGATCGTGGGTGCGACTATTCACACCTGTGATGACTGTTGACATATTTGTATGTGCCAGATGTGGAATGAATTTAACCAAAGGCCGCACAGAGCCAGGAGCTCTCTCTGCCGGCTGTGAAATTGAGACTTTGGATCAGCCGTTGGGTAGTTCAGCGGATGAGTTGTTAATCCTGGAATAGGCTAAATCCATGGTGTCCATGCGTATTGATAATCAGTCTGAGGTAAGTCACTTCTGTCTCCCTTGTGGCTAGGCAGTTCCCCAACTTCTGTTGGATTCTTCCACTGAGCTGTTATGGGCCCCTACCATGGGGAAATGTCTTTCTAAGGTGTCCGTTTCTATGAAGAGGATTCTGGCATCCTCTGGTTGTAACATGTCCAAAATGAGGTCATTACCTTACAGGGGGAGGGTGAACTTGTAGACCCAGGCTGGTGAGGAGGTTGCCCCTGCCAGTGTTGGTGTCTGCAAATTAGTGAATGCTGTTTTCTTGACCCTCAGCCTTCAGGAAATAATGTTTATGAATCGACTTCTTTGCTAAAATGAAAGAAGCAGTTGCCTACTTTTCCTGCTTTTTTTTATTAAAAGAGGCTTGGTTACATGAGGGTAAGATATTTCAAATTCCTCTAAGATTCAGATATTCTATCACCAAGGCTTGGGAGGTCCTGCCCCAGGTAGGTGCTTCAATAGCCAGACTTGCCAAGGTCACGGTCATTTCTATGGTCAAGGCAACCACCTTAAAAGATCAAACTGATCAGAAAAGTGAGGCCTTGTTTAAGTCTGTTTTAGTTTACTGGTGTTTCTCTTTGTCCCATTTTGGCTATTTCCTGGGTCAACAAGTCAGTCCTGGATTCGGCAATTGGCATCTGGTTTACAGGCTGAACTTTAGTGGCTACACAATCAAAGTGTACCTTGGAAGCAGTTCCCTTTGAAGGGACTTTTTCCATTCGGAGCTTACTAAGTTTATCACACAAGTAACATGAGATAAAAGCCCTTACCTTCCGGTATCTATTCATAAGGCTTAATACACTGCAGTTTCATTAATTTTGTTTCCCTGTAAGAGGCAAATCTCAGACCTTCAGAGGCGCTCCAGGTTACTCCCACAGGGAAATCATCAGGCCGCAGTTTGTGAGTTCTCTCGGACCCGGACGCAAGTCAACCACCTGCATAATTTCCAGGGGATCCGATCCCATCTTCCAGTGGTGGGGGCCTACCTGCTCCAGTCCTGGGAAGTATGGCTTCAGTCCATTCCAGATTTTTGGATTCATTGTGTTTTTTTTTACTGAGGATACATCCTGGACCGGAGTCCATTGCCCATGAGATGCCAGGAGCTGTCCAGACGTACAGCTCTGCTTTCAGCTGTTTATTATCTTTTCGATTCAGGAGTTATTGTTTTGGTTCTCTGTCATCAAGAAGGCCAGGGATTTACACACACCTCTTCCTGGTGGGAAAGCCGGACAGGTAATTCCATCCATTTCTACATTTAAACCAGCTGAATCTCATCTTTTTCTGGCAAAATTCAAAATGAAGTGTCTGTGCTTAGTTATAAGTGCAGTGGAGGGAGACAAATTCTTAGCGTGTGTAGCTATCGAGAACGCTAACCTCCACATCCCAATTTGGAAGGGTTATCATCAACTCCTACGTTTTGCCGCATGACATCTCCATTTCCAGTTTCAGGTCCTACAGTTCATTCTGTCTACTGCTCCAGGGTTTTCACGAAGGTCATGGCCCATCTAGTTTCCTTGTTGAAGCAAAAAAAAGAATTGTCATCATTCCTTATTTTGTTGACCTTCTTATAAGAGCTTCTTCACAGACCTTACTCCTACAACATCTGGAGATTATGGCGAGCTTCTTAGAGACTCCACGGTAGGATTCTGAATTTTCCCAAGTCCAACTTAATTCTTGCTCAGAGGATGGTGTTCTTTGGTTTCTCACCTGCTGTCAGAAGGTTTAACTTCTTCCACAGTAGATCCAGGATAATGTTGTTGTTGTTGTTGAGATTGCTTCTTCAGGTGCCTCAGGGCTCTGTCCTCTGATGTACAGTATGCAACTCCTAGGGAAGATTGAAACATAAATAGCAGATAAGAACCACTTGGCCCATCTAGTCTGCCCATATTCATTTTCCTTTAAGTAACCTCAACCCTATTTGATCCTCAGTTAATTTGACTAAAGATCTTTCAACTTGGTAGCTTTATTCAAGGCAGTCCCCTTTTCCAGGATTCATGCCTGTACTCTTCAGAGCAACAGCTCTTCTGACTATACCTTTGGACATGCCAGTCACTTCAGTGGCGCCTCTATACCCACAATCTGTCCAAGGGGTCCCCATTCTAAGTTTGAGACTGGCTGCAGTTTACCATGAATGGATTGAGGTATCGTAAGTCTAGACCTCTGGCTTCAAGGTCTCTGGTTTTAGAGGGAATCCACTCTTCCCATGAACATTCTAGAGTTGAGGGCAGTCCGGAATGTCCTTATCCAAGCTTAACCTGTCTTGCAGTTCAGACCTCTTTGGATTCAATCGGACCGTGCCACTACTGTATCTTATATCAGCAAGCCGGGGGATACACAGTCGTCAAGCCATGACGGAGGTGTCTTATGGTGCCCATACACTTGTGCGATGCCTCGCGACGCAACATCGCAGGGCATCGCACCGGCAGTTCAGGTGCGATGAAATCGCACCTGAACTGCCAAAGTGATTACCATGCGATAGATCACGTGATGGGCACGTCACCGCAGAGTGGGAGCGGCCTCCAGCCGCTCCCGGCGGGTGCCCATCGTGCATCGCAGAGCAATATATTGCATGTGTTTTTAAAAACACATGCGATCGCACTGCGATTCGATAAATATTCACTGCAGCACATACTATCTTGAGACGCGAGATTCGACCAGTGTGCCCGCACATCGCGTCGCAAGGTACCTAAAATGTGCATACAATCCTTCGATTTCTCTCACAGATGCGGTCGAAATCGAAGGTTAGCACCGATTATCTCGCAAGTGTATGGGCACCATTACATCCTTCTTTGGGCAGAATGTTAGGTCCCTGGTATTTCTGCCATCCACATTCTGAGGCAGACTTCCTCAGTCGCCATACTGTCCATCCAGGGGAGGGATAACTTAACTAAGATCGCAGAGTGCTGGGGGTTGCCCGACATAGACTGCGTGGCTTCCAAAGTTAAACAAAAAGCTTCTGGTGCAACAGGCGAGCTCAAGGGATCTAGATGCCATTATGGCACCTTCGTCCTTTTAGCTGGGATATCGGGTCTCCTTCAAGGTGTTTGACAAGAGTATTTCTCTGACGTCCTAGTGGATGCTGGGAACTCCGTAAGGACCATGGGGAATAGCGGGCTCCGCAGGAGACTGGGCACTCTAAAGAAAGATTAGGTACTATCTGGTGTGCACTGGCTCCTCCCTCTATGCCCCTCCTCCAGACCTCAGTTAGAATCTGTGCCCGGCCAGAGCTGGGTGCTCCTAGAGGGCTCTCCTGAGCCTGCTAGTAAAAGAAAGTATTTGTTAGGTTTTTTATTTTCAGTGAGCTTCTGCTGGCAACAGACTCGCTGCTACGTGGGACTGAGGGGAGAGAAGCAAACCTACCTGCCTGCAGCTAAGTTGAGCTTCTTAGGCTACTGGACACCATTAGCTCCAGAGGGTTCGAACACAGGCACCTGTCCTCGATCGTCCGTTCTCTGAGCCGCGCCGCCGTCCCCCTCGCAGAGCCAGAAGAACAGAAGTTTGAAGACGGCGAAATCGGCGGCAGAAGACTCCTGTCTTCATTTAAGGTAGCGCACAGCACCGCAGCTGTGCGCCATTGCTCCCAGCACACTTACACACTCCGGTCACTGTAGGGTGCAGGGCGCTGGGGGGGGCGCCCTGGGCAGCAATTGAAGTACCTTTTGGCATAAAAATACATATATACAGTCAGGCACTGTATATATGTAAAACCCCCCGCCATTTTTTTACACAGAAAGTGGGACAGAAGCCCGCCGCTGAGGGGGCGGGGCCTTCTTCCTCAGCACACCAGCGCCATTTTCTCTTCACAGCTCCGCTGGAAGGAAGCTCCCCAGGCTCTCCCCTGCAGTATCCTGGTACACAAAGGGTGAAAAGAGGGGGGGGGGGGCACATAAATTTAGGCGCAAAATTTGTATATACAGCAGCTACTGGGTAAACACCGAGTTGTAGTGTAATTCATGGGTTATATAGCGCTGGGGTGTGTGCTGGCATACTCTCTCTCTGTCTCTCCAATGGGCCTTGTGGGGGAACTGTCTTCAAATAGAGCATCCCCTGTGTGGGTGGTGTGTCGGTACGCGTGTGTCGACATGTCTGAGGTAAAAGGCTCCCCTAAGGAGGTGATAGAGCGTATATGTGTGTGAGAGGGTGTCTCCGTCGACAACGCCGACACCTGTTTGGATATGTGTAAGTGCTAAGGTGAATTTATTGCACAAAAGGTTAGGGAACAGACAGGAAATCTACCCATGTCTGTCCCTATGTTACAGAGACCTTCAGAGTCTCACAATGCTCACTATCCAAAATAATAGACACTGGTATCGACACGGAGTTTAACTCCAGTGTCGACTACGATAATGCAAAGTTACAGCCAAGATGGCTGAAAGGTATTCAATATATGATTATTGTAATAAAAGATGATTTGCATATCACTGATGATTCATCTGTCCCTGACACAAGGGTACACAAGTTAAGGGGAAGAAAGCTGAGGTAAATTTCCCTCCTCTCATGAGGTAAAAGAGCGGGAATCTCCAGACAAGAGACTGCAGCTTCCCACAAAAAAATTCTCAGGCTGTATCCATTCCCCACTAGGGCCAGGATGTGATGGGAATCTTCCCCTAGGGTGTCCTGTTTGCACAGACGGTAGCACTAGCTATTCTCAGGGATCCTGCAGATAGTGTGCACATTCTGGTACACTACTCAGACCGGCGATTGTGTCGGCATGGGTTTATAGCGCTGTGGCAGCGTGGACAGGTACCTTATCAGCAGAGATTGAGACCCTAGTATGCATATATGTGTATGTATAGAGATATATATATATATGTATATGTATGTATGTATATATATATATATATATATATATATATATATATATATATATATATATGCAAATTTGGAACGCACACACCTTCAATCGATTTGTCAGGGTGCTCGGTCAAATATTAACATCCAAACGTTGTGACAAAGATCCACAAAAACCAGCACACCTTGTGTAGCAATAAACAATTTACTGAATCCTCATTTTAAAGTGCACCGTGCATAAGATAGTGCAAATCGTATACTTAGCAGTTCAATTCACAATGGTAACTCCGCATATTGCCAATATGCGGAGTTACCATTGTGAATTGAACTGCTAAGTATACGATTTGCACTATCTTATGCACGGTGCACTTTAAAATGAGGATTCAGTAAATTGTTTATTGCTACACAAGGTGTGCTGGTTTTTGTGGATCTTTGTCACAACGTTTGTATGTGTATATATATATCAACAAACTAGAGTCTAAGTGCGCTAATGGATAGTACTGTATATCATAAATAAACAGATTTAAAAGATTCAACTTTCAGTTTTTAATACATAAAAGCCACAATAGCATAAAACATCTGTGAGCATATAAACATCTCTTTACAGAATGTATAGACAATGTATACAAACAGTTTCTGTCAGATGGAAAATTCAAGTGAAACTTGAGATTGGTGGTAAATCTTCCTTAGTAGTATAGAATACAGATGGAATACAGTACTCGAACACAACCCAACGCGTTTCGTCCCTAACTGGGACTTCCTCAGGGGTAATATCGAGTGCCAGATGTTTTTTACAGATAATCCCAAAATTGTGTAAAAAGCTCACTGAATATAAAAGCAGGCAAAGGACCAAAATGACTGGGAAAGCAGTTCAATATAATGAAGCCCCCAGTCACACAAAGTCCAGGTAACAAATGGACAAATAGGTGACCCGAAAACAATGTGGTTTAAAGTCTATCACTGACTCTATAAACCAGTCCCTGATGAGGGTGAGACCGCTCAGTAGTGGGTCAACAGCCAAATAGTGTAGTGGTCATCTCAAAGTCCAAACTTTGGACTTTGAGATGACCACTACACTATTTGCCTGTTGACCCACTACTGAGCGGTCTCGCCCGCATCAGGGACTGGTTTATAGAGTCAGTGATAGACTTTAAACCACATTGTTTTCGGGTCACCTATTTGTCCATTTGTTACCTGGACTTTGTGTGACTGGGGGCTTCATTATATTGAACTGCTTTCCCAGTCATTTTGGTCCTTTGCCTGCTTTTATATTCAGTGAGCTTTTTACACAATTTTGGGATTATCTGTAAAAAACATCTGGCACTCGATATTACCCCTGAGGAAGTCCCAGTTAGGGACGAAACGCGTTGGGTTGTGTTCGAGTACTGTATTCCATCTGTATTCTATACTACTAAGGAAGATTTACCACCAATCTCAAGTTTCACTTGAATTTTCCATCTAACAGAAACTGTTTGTATACATTGTCTATACATTCTGTAAAGAGATGTTTATATGCTCACAGATGTTTTATGCTATTGTGGCTTTTATGTATTAAAAACTGAAAGTTGAATCTTTTAAATCTGTTTATTTATGATATACAGTACTATCCATTAGCGCACTTAGACTCTAGTTTGTTGGTTTGATATCTTAGGGCCCCACCTAACGGGGTTCGTCTAAGCTGCAGCTCAGTTCCGCTCCACGTAGCGCCTAAGGGTACCCCTTGTTTTTCCATATATATATATATATATATATATATATATATATATATATATATATATATCCATGCAGAGGATCCGGCACTCCAACCATAAATTGTTATAGATGCTCTGGTGCCTTCTTTAAGGGGTCTGCGCCCCTGCACATGCAGCAATAAACAGGAAGCGGCACTCAGAGACGTGGTAACTCGTGCAAAAATAAAGCAACCAAGCTTTAATGTATCATCACATCATCAACGTTTCGGGGTTGTCCCCCTTCATCAGGATCCTGATGAAGGGGGACAACCCCGAAACGTTGATGATGTGATGATACATTAAAGCTTGGTTGCTTTATTTTTGCACGAGTTACCACGTCTCTGAGTGCCGCTTCCTGTTTATTGCTGTATGTGTATATATATATATATATATATATATATGTATTAAAGATGCTGTCTTAAGTGATAGATATATAATTATATAACATGCCCAAAGAGACATGAGTATACTGGGTCCTAGAGTCAAAGCTATGTCGATTTCTGCTTGACGTGTCCTGTAGTAATATGCAATGGACAGATGATGCCGACTTAAGAGGCATATGGAAGGCTGAGGATTGTGTGGAGAAGGGTTCTCGGGCCTGGTCTCCACAGCTATAGCTGGTAATTCTGATATTTTGCCTTATATTCCTGCACAGCCTAGGAAAGCACGACATTATCAAATGCAGCCTTTCGAATAGAGAAACAAGAAAGTCTGAGGTGCGTACTTTCTTGTCAGAGGCGGGGGCAGAGGAAAGAAGCTACACAACACAGCTAGTTCCCAGGAACAGAAGTCCTCCTCGGCCTCTACAAAAATCCACTGCATGTCGCTGGGGCTCCACAGGCGGAGCTAGGCCCGGTTGGGACACGCCTTCGTAAGTTCAGCCACAAGTG
The DNA here is from genome assembly GCF_028390025.1 of Pseudophryne corroboree. Lineage (NCBI taxonomy): Eukaryota > Metazoa > Chordata > Amphibia > Anura > Myobatrachidae > Pseudophryne > Pseudophryne corroboree. The sequence continues at coordinate 828,243,735 of NC_086444.1, read as the reverse complement.
GGTTCACTCCCTGTTAGATCCCTGGGCAATAGATATTGTGTCTCAGGGATACAAGCTGGACTGTGAGAAGATGCCCCCTCACCGACGGCCCTGCCGGCTTCCCCCCACGAGAGGGAACCAGTGTTAACGGCAATTCACAAATTGTATCTTCAACAGGTGGTGGTCAAGGTTCCCCTCCTTCAACATGAGGGGGTTATTATTCGACCATGTTGTAGTCCCGAAACCAGACGGTTCGGTCAGACCCATATTGAATTAAAATCCCTGAACATATACCTGAAAAGGTTCAAGTTAAAGATGGAATCGCTAAGAGCGGTCATTGCAAGCCTGAAAGGGGGAGACTTTATCGTGAATCGGGACATAAGGGATGCATACCTTCATGTCCCCATTTATCCACCTCATCAGGCGTACCTCAGAATTGAGATACGGGATTGTCATTACCAATTTCAGACGTTGCCATTTGGTCTCTCCACGGCCTTGAGAATATCACCACGGTAATGGCGGAAATGATGGTGCTCCTGCGGATGCAGGGTGTCACTATTATCACGGACGATCTCCTCATAAAAACGAGAGCAGCTGCTGAACAGCGTATCACTTTCTCTGGAAGTGTAACGGCAACACGGCTGGATGCTATATATTCCAAAGTCGCAGTTGGTTCTTACAGCTCATCTGCCTCTCCTAGGCATGATCCTAGACACAGATCAGAAAAGGATTTATCTCCCGATAGAGAGAGCTCAGGAGCTCGTGACACTGGTCAGGAATCTGTTAAAACCAAAACAGGTGTCAGTGCATCACTGCACTCTAGTCCTGGGAAGGATGGTGGCATCATACAAGGCCATTCCCTGCGGCAGGTTCCATGCGAGGACCTTCCAATGGGACTTACTGGACAAGTGGTCCGGATCACATCTTCAGATGCATCGGTTAATCACCCTATCCCCCAGGGCCAGGGTGTCTCTCCTGTGGTGGCTGCAGAGTGCTCACCTTCTCGAGGGCCGCAGATTCGGCATTCAGGACTGGGTCCTGCTGACCACGGATGCAAGCCTCCGAGGGTGGGGGGCAGTCACACAGGAAAGAAATTTCCATGGTCTGTGGTCAAGTCAGGAGACTTGCCTTCACATCAATATCCTGGAACTAAGGGCCATATACAACGCCCTAAGTCAAGCAGAGATCCTGCTTCACGACCAACCGGTTCTGATCCAGTCAGACTGCAGTGGCTCATGTAAACCGCCAAGGCGGCACAAGGAGCAGGGTGGCGATGGTGGAAGCCAGCAGAAATCTTCGCTGTGCGGAGAATCAAGTAAGCGCACTGTCAGCAGTGTTCATTCCGGGAGTGGACAACTGGGAAGCACACCTCCTCAGCAGGCACGACCTCCACCCGGGAGAGTGGGGACTTCATCAGGAAGTCTTCACGCAGATTGCAAATTGATGGGAACTGCAAAATGTGGACATGATGGCGTCCCACCTCAACAAAAAGCTAAAAAGGTTTTACGCCAGGTCAAGGGAACCTCAGGCGATAGCTGTGGACGCACTGGTAACACCGTGGGTGTTACAGTCGGTCTATATATGTCCTCCTCTTCCTCTCCTACCCAAGGTGCTGAGAATTGTAAGAAAAAGAGGAGTGAGTACAATATTCATTGCTCCGGATTGGCCAAGAAGGACTCGTACCCAGAACTGCAAGAAATGCTCTCAGAGGACCCATGGCCTCTGCCTCTCAGACAGGACCTGTTGCAACAGGGGCCCTGTCTGTTCCAAGACTTACCGCGGCTGCTTTTGACGGCATGGCGGTTGAACGCCGGATCCTAGCGGAAAAGGGCATTCCGGATGAAGTTATTCCTACGCTGATAAAGGCTAGGAAAGATGTGACCGCAAAACATTTTCACTGTATATGGCGAAAATAGGTTGCTTGGTGTGAGGCCAGGAAGGCCCCTACAGAGGAATTCCAGCTGGGTCGATTCCTGCACTTCCTACAGTCAGGAGTGACTATGGGCCTAAAATTAGGATCCATAAAGGTCAAGATTTCGGCCCTATCCATTTTCTTTCAAAAGGAACTGGCTTCACTGCCTGAAGTTCAGACGTTTGTTAACGGAGTGCTGCATATTTAGCCTCCTTTTGTGCCACCAGTGGCACCTTGGGATCTTAACGTTGTGTTGGATTTCCTGAAATCCCACTGGTTTGAGCCACTTAAGACAGTGGAACTAAAGTATCTCACGTGGACGGTGGTCATGTTGTTGGCCTTAGCATCGGCTAGGCGTGTGTCAGAATTGGCGGCTTTGTCATGTAAAAGCCCATATCTGATCTTCCATATGGACAGGGCAGAATTGAGGACTCGTCCCCAATTTCTCCCAAAGGTGGTATCATCGTTTCATTTGAACCAACCTATTGTGGTGCCTGCGGCTACTCGGGACTTGGAGGACTCCAAGTTACTTGATGTAGTCAGGGCTTTGAAAATCTATGTAGCCTGGACGGCTGGAGTCAGAAAAACTGACTCGCTGTTTATCCTGCATGCACCCAACAAGCTGGGTGCTCCTGCTTCAAAGCAATCTATTGCTCGCTGGATCTGTAGCACGATTCAGCTGGCGCATTATGTGGCTGGACTGCCGCATCCAAAATCCGTAAAAGCCCATTCCACAAGGAAGGTGGGCTCTTCTTGGGCGGCTGCCCGAGGGGTCTCGACTTTACAGTTTTGCCGCGCGGCTACTTGGTCGGGTTCAAACACCTTTGCAAAGTTCTACAAGTTTGATACCCTGGCTAAGGAGGACCTTGTGTTTGCTCATTCGGTGCTGCAGTCATCCGCACTCTCCCGCCCGTTTGGGAGCTTTGGTATAATCCCCATGGTCCTTACGGAGTTCCCAGCATCCACTAGGACGTCAGAGAAAATAAGAATTTACTCACCGGTAATTCTATTTCTCGTAGTCCGTAGTGGATGCTGGGCGCCCGTCCCAAGTGCGGACTTTCTGCAATACGCGTATATAGTTATTGCTTAATAAGGGTTTTTGTTATGAGCCATCCGTTGAGTGAGGCTCAGTTGTTGTTCATACTGTTAACTGGGTAAGGTTATCACAAGTTGTACGGTGTGATTGGTGTGGCTGGTATGAGTCTTACCCTGGATTCCAAAAATCCTTTCCTTGTAATGTCAGCTCTTCCGGGCACAGTTTCCCTAACTGAGGTCTGGAGGAGGGGCATAGAGGGAGGAGCCAGTGCACACCAGATAGTACCTAATCTTTCTTTAGAGTGCCCAGTCTCCTGCGGAGCCCGCTATTCCCCATGGTCCTTACGGATTTCCCAGCATCCACTACGGACTACGAGAAATAGAATTACCGGTGAGTAAATTCTTATTTTTCCTGTGGTCCTTGTCGCTCTGGAATGGCCTTGTCACCCTTGGTACGTTCTCCTTCAGGGTGTGCGGGCGGACGTCCCTTATCTTCCTCTCAGAGACAACCTCGTTCATCAGTTCCTTGCATACACCCAGATGCACCTTGTCTGGTTTTGACGGCATGGTTCTTAAAATCCAGTTTCCGTGGACTCGAGGGTTTTCCTGGCCGGCAGTTCCAGACCATGATTCAGGCTTGTAAGTCTATTTCTTCCAAGATTAATCACTGTGTCTGGAAATTTTACATCTCTTGATGCAAGCAGCAGTCTCTTTCCCCAGCTACTTTATGCCTACCGAGGGTCTTGGTTCTCTTTCAGGACATGTTGACTAAGAGTCTTAACCTATTTCAAAGACGTCTTAAGAGTCTTAATCTTTCCTTGTTAAAGCCTGGTCTATTCTGTTCTTTCTTCAAGGAGCACTTTATATTCAGCCTCCATATTGGCCTATCCCTCTGTGGGATATTATCTCCGTCTTGGAGGCTTTTCAGAGAAGCCCCCCCCCCCCATCCCAATCCGAGCCTCTGGACATGGTGGAGTTACGGTATCTCGCCTTTAAAAATGGTTTTCCTCCTGGCCATTGCTGCAGCTTGCCACGTTTCTGGGTTGGCTGCATTATTTTGTTAGCCTTCCTTTCCATCCCGATCAGGTTATTTCAAAATTTCACTTGAATCAGGATATTTTTTCCTGCCTTTATGGGAGCAGCCTCCTCCTTGACCTCTTTGTCCTTGGAGTTTTTGGACTTCGTTCATGTTCTACGGATTTACATTGTCTGCACTGCTTTGATTCTCTCTTGGCTCTCATCGATGCCCCCAAGCGCTCATTGTAAGGTGGATTACACATGCCATGCGCCAGGCAGACCTATTGGGGACTATTCAGATGCGGCTGGAGTAGCTATCACTGCTGCTTCCTTGGAAGCGGCAGTTGTAGCTCTGTATGGTGATAAAGCAGGAGGTGTCTATTAAAAGCAGACGCCTTCTGCTACAGTAGTAATCCGACCTGCGTCCAGTGGAGGAGCTGGGTTATATACACCGGGTGGGCGGTCCCTTCGAAAATAATTTCAGTCTAAACAGTAGAATAGGATCCTACTCAATGGCTGACTTGGAGGAACAAGAAATATATAAGATTTTGTACTCAAAGTAAAATCCATTCCTCAGAATCCATCTGGGGGTCACTGCGCTCCCTTCCTGATTTGTTGTTCCTTCTATGTTCTTGGGTTTTCATGTTACATAGTTGTGGTTTGTTCTGTTTCTTCGTCGGCTTTGTTGGACAAAAACTAAGGTACGGTGGAGGGGTTAGATGGGGGTGGTGCTTGACACTTATCTATTTGGTACCTATACTCCTTTGCCTGTCAAGATATGCAGTGTCCCCCAGATGCATTCTGAGGAAGAAATGTTATGGTGGGAAAAAAAAATAAACACAATTTTTCCATTCCCTTTTTCCATGTGCAGGACACTTGCAGTCGTGTGGTAGAAAGTGAGAATTCTGTTGAACAACTTATACAGCAAGTTAATCAACTCAAGATGCAAATAGCGGAGAAGAGAAAGCTTCGTTCAGATGGTAATATTTCTCTTTTGTTATTTCACAATAGCATAACAATGAAAAATTGTTTGCCTGATTTCAGACTTATACATTGTTACAAAGTTCATAGCCATATTATTAAGAGATACTGCAAATGAAAAGTAAAGGTATGTTTATTTATAAATCGAGACATGTAGATATATGGAAAAATTGATATGTAGATAGGGATATAGGGGTTGGAGGCGGAAATGCAGATGGCCAGATTACTGACCGCGGCATCCCGCTGTTTAGAATCCCGACCCCCTTACCCTCCCTTACTGCAGCCTAACCATTCCCGGTGGTGCCTAACCCTATCCCTCCCCCACAGGCTGAACCTAAATCCTCCCTCCCGCAGCTTACCCCTCCGACATCCCAGCAGTCATCTGTTGGGATGCCGACGCTGGCATTCTGGTCAGTGTTGGGATTCCAGCATCAGTCTTTTGACAGCCGGGATCCTGAGCGGATCCCAGATATATGGCCTAAATGTAATAGCCTGCGAGAAGCAGGAAGTGCAGGATTTTGTGCGAGTCTGGACAGATTTTTAAAGCAGCAATCATTTACACAACAAAACCAACCTGGTTATGCCATGTAAATGATTGCAACTTTAAACAATCTGGCCAGACTCTCACAAAATCCCGCACTTCCTGCTTCTCGCAGGCTATTACATTAAGCCCATAGACTACTACGCAGTTCTTTTAAAGACTGGCACAAAAGGCAACCTATGGATCCCTTTTCTCTTACGTCCTATGGGATGCTGGGGTCCATTTAGTACCATGGGGTATAGACGGGTCCTTTGGGAGCGACTGGCACTTTACGAATTTAATAGTGTGGGCTGGCCCCTCCCTCTATGCCCCTCCTACCAGACTCAGTTTAGAAAATGTGTGCACGGAGGAGCCAGTCACAGCTAAGGGAGCTCCTAGGAGTTTTTCTAGTTTTGTTGCTTTCTAAGAGTTGTTAGGTACAGGAAGGCTGCTGGCAACAGCTTTCCTGCTTCGTGGGACTTAGGGGGAAAGTAGGAACCAACTCTTGAAGTTAATGTTTCTTTATCTCCGCTGAAAGGACACTGAACTCCTGAGGGTGCTGATCGCAAGCCCACGAGGTGACCGCTCACTCCTGCAGCACGGCCGCCACCCCCTAGCAGAGCCAGAAGAAAGAAGAGTAGTGAGTTCAGCGCCGGCGGCCCGGTTAGCGGGTCGCTGGCGGGAATGGCGGCATAAGGGTAGGAGCGCAGCTCTGTCAGGCTGCGCTCCAGGAAGGTTCAGCAACCGTTCACTGTAGACGCGGCTGAGGGGCGTCCTTGGCCAGCGTGATCACCCGGACACTGGTAATGTAGCTAACAGGGGCTAATCCCTCTGTTCGCATTAAAACTTCAGGCCAGTTTAAATATAATGTGCGGGAAGCCGCGCGCCATTTTAGGGGGCGGGGCTTCTCAGTAGATCCAGCAATCACCAGCGCCATTTTCTCCCTGCAGACCGCTGAGATACGCTGACAGGGAGCACTGACCCTCCAGATAACTCCAGTTACTGCGGTACCAGGGTGTTATAGACAGGGGGAGGAGACTGTAATCTGTACTTTTTAACCTAATAAGGTTATTTAGTCGGCGCCGGGCTGTTATCATAATAACTGCTCACTGGGGCGCTGTGTGGCTGGCTCCTTAGACTCTGTGACTCTCTGAAGGTACTCTGGGGGAAACTGTGTCTGACATTTTCCTGTATATGTGTGTGTATGTGTATTTATCCACATTACCATGTCTAAGAGTGTCATGTGCTGCAGAGTGTGTATCATCTCCTGAAGAGTCTATCCCATGTACTCAGGACTGCAATATGCTTTCCCAACCCTCTGAAGCTGAACCCCCATGGGTGGATTCTTTAAGGGGAATGATATCCCAGATTTCATCAAGGATGTCACATAATGAGAAAGAGACGCATTTTTTGAGAAAGTCTGTAAAGGGTTTGCAGCATTCAGCTTCTACTTCCTCTAATACCCCCACATACATATACCAAAAAATGTGCACTTGCCCAAATAATGCAAGTTGACACGGATACCGACTCTGATACAGGGGACGGTGATGGGGATATACAGGGGGGTGATGCATCCCTTGATAAAGGGGTGCAGCTAATGATTGAGGCTATTAGGGACATTTTGCACATTACTGATAAGGTACCTGAGCCAGCAGAGGAGACTTACTTAACTGATAATAAGAAATCCTCTATTACATACCCTGCGTCTAAGGAATTAAACGCATTGTTTGAAAAATCCTGGGAAAACCAGAGTAAAAAATTCCAGATCCCAAAAATAAGATTTTACTCACCGGTAAATCTATTTCTCGTAGTCCGTAGTGGATGCTGGGAACTCCGTAAGGACCATGGGAATAGCGGCTCCGCAGGAGCCTGGGCACAACTAAAGAAAGCTTTAGGACTACCTGGTGTGCACTGGCTCCTCCCTCTATGACCCTCCTCCAGACCTCAGTTAGGATACTGTGCCCGGAAGAGCTGACACAATAAGGAAAGGATTTGGAATCCCGGGTAAGACTCATACCAGCCACACCAATCACACCGTATAACTCGTGATATTATACCCAGTTAACAGTATGAAATATATCTGAGCCTCACTAACAGATGGCTCATAACAATAACCCTTTAGTTAGGCAATAACTATATACAAGTATTGCAGACAATTCGCACTTGGGACGGGCGCCCAGCATCCACTACGGACTACGAGAAATAGATTTACCGGTGAGTAAAATCTTATTTTCTCTGACGTCCTAGTGGATGCTGGGAACTCCGTAAGGACCATGGGGATTATACCAAAGCTCCCAAACGGGCGGGAGAGTGCGGATGACTCTGCAGCACCGAATGAGCAAACTCAAGGTCCTCCTCAGCCAGGGTATCAATCTTGTAGACTTTTGCAAAAATGTTTGAACCCGACTAAGTAACAGCTCGGCAAAGTTGTAAAGCCGAGACCCCTCGGGCAGCCGCCCAAGAAGAGCCCACTTTCCTCGTGGAATGGGCTTTTACAGATTTAGGGTGCGGCAGTCCAGCCGCAGAATGTGCAAGTTGAATCGTGCTACAGATCCAGCGAGCAATAGTCTGCTTAGAAGCAGGAGCACCCAGCTTGTTGGGTGCATACAGGATAAATAGCGAGTCAGTTTTCCTGACTCCAGCCGTCCTGGAAACATATATTTTCCGGGCCCTGACTACGTCCAGTAACTTGGAGTCCTCCAAGTCCCACGTAGCCACAGGCACCATAATAGGTTGGTTCACATGAAAAGTTGATACCACCTTAGGAAGGAATTGGGAACGAGTCCTCAATTCCGCCCTATCCATATGAAAATCAGATAAGGGCTTTTGCATGACAAAACCGCCAATTCTGATACACGCCTGGCCGATGCCAAGGCCAACAGCATGACCACTTTCCACGTGAGGTATTTTAGCTCTACGGATTTAAGTGGCTCAACCCAATGCGACTTCAGGAAATCCAACACCACGTTGAGATCCCACGGTGCCACTAGAGGCACAAACGGGGGCTGAATATGCAGCACTCCCTTAACGAAAGTCTGAACTTCAGGCAGTGAAGCCAGTTCTTTTTGGAAGAAAATGTACAGAGCCGAAATCTGGACCTTAACGTAACCCAATTTTAGGCCCGTAGTCACTTCTGGCTGTAGGAAGTGCAGAAATCGACCCAGTTGAAATTCCTCCGTTGGGGCCTTCCTGGCCTCACACCCAGCAGCATATTTTTGCCATATGCGGTGATAATATTTTGCGATCACATCTTTCCTAGCCTTAATCAGCGTAGGAATGACTTCCTCCGGAATGCCTTTTTCCTTTAGGATCCGGTGTTCAACCGCCATACCGTCAAACACAGCCGTGGTAAGTCTTGGAACAGGCAGGGCCCCTGCTGCATGATGGCCTTTGAGACGCCTGCAGGCGCGGGCTGAGAAGCCGGCTGTCCCACAGCTGTTACGTCATCCAGCCTTTTATGTAAGGAGTTGACACTGTCTGTTAATACCTTCCACCTATCCATCCACTCTGGTGTCGGCCCCACAGGGGGCGACATCACATTTATCGGCATCTGCTCCGCCTCCACATAAGCCTCCTCATCAACCATGTCGACACAGCCGTACCGACACACCGCACACACACAGGGAATGCTCTGACTGAGGACAGGACCCCACAAAGTCCTTTGGGGAGACAGAGAGAGAGTATGCCAGCACACACCAGAGCGCTATATAATGCAGGGATTCACACTACCCACAGTGATTTTTCCCTTATAGCTGCTATAATACACAGATTTTGCGCCTAAATTTAGTGCCCCCCCTCTCTTTTTAACCCTTTGAGCTTGAAAACTACAGGGGAGAGCCTGGGGAGCTGTCTTCCAGCTGCACTGTGAAGAGAAAATGGCGCCAGTGTGCTGAGGGAGATAGCCCCGCCCCTTTTTCGGCTGACTTTCTCCCGCTTTTTTATGGATCCTGGCAGGGGTATTTTTCACATATATAGCCTCTGGGACTATATATTGTGATTATTTTGCCAGCCAAGGTGTTAATATTGCTGCTCAGGGCGCCCCCCCCCCCCCAGCGCCCTGCACCCATCAGTGACCGGAGTGTGAGGTGTGCATGAGGAGCAATGGCGCACAGCTGCAGTGCTGTGCGCTACCTTGTTGAAGACCGAAGTCTTCTGCCGCCGATTTTCAGGACCATCTTCATGCTTCTGGCTCTGTAAGGGGGACGGTGGCGCGGCTCCGGGACCGGACGATCGAGGTCGGGCCCTGTGTTCGATCCCTCTGGAGCTAATGGTGTCCAGTAGCCTAAGAAGCCCAAGCTAGCTACAAGCAGGTAGGTTCGCTTCTTCTCCCCTTAGTCCCTCGTAGCAGTGAGTCTGTTGCCAGCAGATCTCACTGAACATAAAAAACCTAAAATATACTTTCTTTTCTAGGAGCTCAGGAGAGCCCCTAGTGTGCATCCAGCTCAGCCGGGCACAAGATTCTAACTGAGGTCTGGAGGAGGGTCATAGAGGGAGGAGCCAGTGCACACCAGGTAGTCCTAAAGCTTTCTTTAGTTGTGCCCAGTCTCCTGCGGAGCCGCTATTCCCATGGTCCTTACGGAGTTCCCAGCTTCCACTAGGACGTCAGAGTAAAGGGTTCTCATTGCTTTTCCTTTCCCTGAGGAGGGCAGGAAAATGTGGGAAATCCCGCCTGTAGTAGACGCTTCTGTGTCTAGGTTGTCTTAAAAAGTGGTTTTACCTGTCCTAGGGTCCACCGCTTTGAAAGAATCGGCTGACCGTAAGATTGAGAATATACATCAAAACATTTATACACAGCTACTGGCGTAGCTTTAAGGCCTACTATTGCTTGTGCGTGGATTTCTAAAGCCATAGTAAAGTGGTCAGGCACATTACTAGAGGTCTTCGATACTATGGATAGGAATGACATTGACTTGTTTTTACGTCACATACAAGATTCTGCTGGCTTCATGGTGGAGGCCATGAAGGATCTTGGCATGCTGAATGCAAGGGCTACTTCCATGGCGGTCTCGGCACGCAGAGCACTCTGGCTACGCCAATGGACTGCGGATGCAGAATCCAAGAAAAGTGTGGAGAACCTACCCTTCACAGGTCAGGCTCTGTTTGGGGACGCATTAGATGCGTGGATCTCCACGGCAGCTGCGGGTAAGTCAACCTTTCTCCCCTGAGCAGCACCACCGAGTGGGAAATCTTATCCCATGTCTACATTTTCGGACCGCAAAATAAAAAAAATCCAAATCCCCTTCCACCTTCTTTAGGGGTGGTCGGGGAAAATCCAGAAGACCTGCACCAACAGGTTCTCAGGAACTGAAACCAGTTTCTGCTTCCTCAAAATCTTCATCATGACGGTGGACCTCCCAGCCTGGAGATCGGGCAGGTGGGAGCGAGACTAAAAGATTTAGTCACATCAGGCCTAGACCCCTAGGTAACCGACATTGTTACCCAGAGCTACAGACTGGAGTTTCAGAAACTCCCACCTCACAGATTCTTCAAATCAGGCTTACCAGTTTCGCTGACAGAAAGTGCTATCCTGCAGGAAGCCATTAGAAAATTGGTCCAAACACATGTTATTGTTCCAGTTCCACCTCACCTAAAACACAAGGGTTATTACTCAAACCTGTTTGTGGTACTGAAACCTGACGGTTCGGTAAGGCCGATATTAAACCTAAAGTCAATGAACCCTACTGGAGGGAATTCAAATTCCAGATTGAGTCTCGTGAGAGCGGTGATCTCAGGTCTGGAGGAGGGGGAATTCCTGGTATTCCTGGATATCAAGGATGCCTACCTTCACATTCCGATCTGGCCGCCTCACCAGGCTTATCTCAGATTTGCGCTGCTTGATTGTCACTATCCGTTCCAGGCACTGCCTTTTGGCCTCGCCACAGCACCGAGACTGTTCACCAAGGTCATGGCAGAGATGATGCTACTCCTCCGCAGGCAGGGAGTGAGCATAATTCCATATCTGGACGATATCCTGATAAAAGCATCTTCCAGGGAGAGGTTGTTGCAGAGTATTGCTCTCTCAACTCGACTACTCCAGGATCATGAGTGGATCCTGAACCTTCCAAAGTCACATTTTGAACCGACAAGGAGACTGCCCTTCCTGGGAATGATACTTGACACGGAAGTGCAGAGGGTGTTTCTATTGGTAGAGAAAGCGTTGGTGATCCAATCAATAGTACGGGATGTCTTGACGCCAGCCCGGGTATCTGTTCATCAGTGCATTCGCCTTCTGGGGACGATGGTAGCCTCCTACGAGGCTCTACAGTACGGAAGATTCCATGCAAGGTCCTTCCAACTGGATCTCCTAGACAAATGGTCGGGATCACATCTTCACATGCACCAGCGGTTACGACTGTCGCCGAAAGCCAGAATTTCACTCCTCTGGTGGGTGCAAACTTCTCACCTACTAGAGGGCCGCAGGTTTGGGATTCAGAATTGGATCCTTCTAACCACGGATGCAAGTCCCAGAGGTTGGGGGGCAGTTTCCCAAGGGGAAAACTTCCAAGGAAAGTGGTCAAGTCTGGAATCCATCCTTCCGATAAACATTCTGGAACTAAGGGCCATATACAAGCGGCACATCTTCTGCAAGATCAGGCCATTCAGTCGGACAATGTAACGGCAGTGCCCTACATAAACCGACAGGGCGGAACGAAGAGCAGAGCGGCAATGTCAGAGGTAACATGAATCCTTCTCTGGGCAGAAAAGCAGTGGCGCTATCAGCAATCTTCATTCCGGGAGTATACAACTGGGAAGCGGACACGATCTCCATCCAGGAGAATGGGGCCTCCACCCGGAGGTGTTCACAGAGGTGACAAGCCGATGGGGCGTACCTCAGGTAGACATGATGGCATCTCACCTCAACAAGAAGCTTCGCAGGTACTGTTCCAGGTCGAGAGACCTACAGGCAGTGGCGGTGGACGCACTGGTAACTCCGTGGGTGTTCCAGTCAGTCTATGTGTTCCCTCCACTTCCAGTCATCCCAAGGATTATCAAATTGATAAAAAGAACAAGAGTTCAGGCGATCCTCATTGCTCCTGACTGGCCAAGGAGGGCTTAGTGCTTAGTACACAGATCTTCTGGAATTACTGCTGGAGGATCCAAGGCCTCTTCCTGTTCGTGAGGACCTTCTGCAACAGGGGCCGTTCGCCTATCAAGACTTACTGCGGACACGTTTGATGGCATGGAGGTTGAGCGCCAGACCTTAGCACGGAAGGGTATTCTGAAAAAGGTAATTCCTGCGCTGATACAAGCTAGTAAGGGTTACGTCTAAACATTACCATCGGATTTGGAAAAAGTATGTGTCTTGGTGTGAATCCAAGAAGTTTCCAATGGTGGAGTTTCAACTGGGACGGTTTCTCTTCTTTCTGCAAGCAGGTGTGGATGAGGGTCTACGCTTGGGCTCCAGATTTCGGCCTTGTCCATTTTCTTCCAGAAACAATTGGCTGCCCTCCCTGAGGTTCAGACATTCTTGAAAGGGGTTCTGCACCCTTTGTGCCTCCTACGGCAACTTGGGATCTTACTGTGGTGCTGCAGTTCCTGAAATTGGATTGGTTCGAACCTTTGCAGGAGGTGGACGTCAAGTTTCTTACTTGGAAGGCGGTCACACTGTTGGCATTGGCATCTGCTAGACGTGTGTCGGAATTGGGGGCATTGTCATGCAAAAGCCCCTACTTGATTTTCCATGAAGATAGAGCTGAGCTGAGAACGCGTCAGCAGTTTCTTCCAAAGGTTGTGTCGGCTTTTCAAATCAACCAACCTATTGTGGTGCCAGTGGCTACTGACTCCACAATTACCTCAAAGTCCTTGGATGTGGTGAGGGCTTTGAAAATTTATGTGTAGAGAACTTCTCATCACAGGAAGTCGGACGCTTTACTTTCCCTTTTATGATCCCAATAAGGTTCGGTGTCCTGCTTCTAAGCAGACAATTCCTCGCTGGATCAGGTTTACTATCCAGCATGCATATTCTATGGCAGGATTGCAGTGTCCAACATCTGTTAAGGCCCACTCTACTCGTAGAGTGGGTTCTTCCTGGGCGGCTGCCTGGGGTGTGTCTGCTTTGCCGAGCGGCTACTTGGTCTGGGTTGAACACGTTTGCTAAGTTCTACAAGTTCGATATTTTGGCCTCTGAGGACCTAACGTTTGGTCAATCAGTTCTGCAGGTGCCTCCGCGCTCTCCCTCCCGTTCTGGGAGCTTTGGTATACCCCTATGGTTCTAATGTGGACCCCAGCATCTTCTAGGATGTAAGAGAAAAAAGGATTTTAATTACCTACCTGTAAATCCTTTTCTCGTAGTCTGTAGAGGATGCTGTGCACCCACCCAGTGCTTTGTTATCCTGCAGTAGTTCTTTGGTTGAGTACTCCTTTGTTCTTAGTTAAGTACTGCGTTTTTTTACTGGGTTCAGTAATGTTTCAGCTGTTGCTGAGTTTTCAGGCTAGTTAGCCTGGTTTGCCTTGTTTGTGTGAGCTGGTATGAATCTCGCCACTATCTGTGTATTTCCTTCTCTCGAAGTATGTCCGTCTCCTCGGGCACAGTTTCTAAACTGAGTCTGGTAGGAGGGGCATAGAGGGAGGAGCCAGTCCACACTGTTAAACTCTTAAAGTGCCAGTGGCTCCTAGTGGACCCGTCTATACCCCATGGTACTAATGTGGACCCCAGCATCCTTTACGGACTACGAGAAAAGGTCCATTTACACTCTTGCAGGAGCTGTGCATAGGCCCACTATTGCGGCTTCTTGGGCGGCAATAGCTATTGACGCCTGGGTTCAGGAAGTTGAAGCGGAACTACCGTCTAATTTTCCTGATAATGCTAGACAATGTCTTTCATATATTATTACAGCCTCTCATTATATTCAGGAGGTGGCATCTGATGCAGGTGTCCTGGCGGCCAAAGCATCTACTACGTCCATTCTGGCTCGCCGGATTCTCTAGCTGCGGTCCTGGGCTGTAGATCTGGACTCTATAAAGACCTTGGAGGTAATCCCTTTTAAGTGAAACATACTTTTTGGGGAAGATCTCAACAAGATTGTTGCTGACTTAGCATCAGCTAAGACTGCATGTCTGCCTAGTACTTCTCCTTCGGCTCCGAAGGCTAAAAGTACTTCCTTTCGACCTCCAGATAATGCAAAGGGTCAGGCGTACCCGAAACAAGATGACGGGGCGGGCCTCCCTCTGGGGATCCCAGGGTGGAAGGCCGACTTCTACGGTTTGCTCAGGTATGGTTACAGACCACTTCAGACGCCTGGGTAAGGGAAGTTGTCACTCACGGATACGCCATCTCTTTCAAGAAACGTCCACCTCGCCAGTCAACAAACATCCCTTCGGATCAGGTACGCTGTTTCTAGTCCCAAAACCGAACGGGTCCTCTCAGCCCATTCTGAACCTCAAGTCTTTGAACAAATGTATGAAAGTTTCCGTATTCCATATGGAAACTCTTCGCTCTATTGTTCTGGCTTTGGAGCCCAAGGACTATATGGTATCCCTGGACATACAGGATGCTTACCTGCATATTACTATTGCCGTGTCGCATCAGCAATACCTGAGGTTTGCTATTGGCAACCTACATTATCAATTCTAGGCCTTACCATTTGGTCTGACCACAGCTCTACAAATTTTCACCAAGGTCATGACGGCTCTCCTCCGCCATCAGGGCATCAGGATCCTGCCGTATCTGGATGACTTGTTGATCCTGGCGAACTCACCAGAGGTTCTCCTTCGTCATCTGGAACAGACGGTCCAATTCCTACAAGCCCACGGGTGGCTCATCAACTGGAAGAAATCCTCCCTGGTCCCTGCTCAGAGCATGGTGCACCTGTGGGCATTGTTGTACGCCCACAAGCAGCAGTTGTTTTTGTCTCCGGAGAAGGTCCTGAAACTTCAGGACAAAATAAGACACTTCCTATCCCTCCCACGTGTGTCGATACACTCGGCGATGCAAGTACTGCGCCTCATGGTGTCTGCTTTTGACATGGTAGAGTACGCTCAATTTCACTCCCGCCCTCTCCAGAGGTTATTTCTTTCCTAATGGGATGGCCTGCCTCACCGGATCAGGACTCAGGGCAGGGGTCGTCCTTTCTGGATCTCCAACTGGGTCCTTCTGACGACGGATGCCAGTCTGCGGGGTTGGGGCGCGGTATTGGAGCAACACTCTCTTCAAGGTCGGTGGACCAGGGAGGAATCTCTCCTCCCGATAAACATTCTGGAATTGCGGGCAGTGTTCAATGCATTGACACTAGCCCTGCCTCTGGTACAGAACAGACCTGTTCAAGTACAGTTAGACAACGCAACCACAGTAGCATACATAAATCATCAATGCGGCACTCGAAGCCGCATGGCAACTAGGGAAGTGTCAAGGTACTACAATGGGCGGAACACAATCTGCCAGCCATATCGGCAGTGTTCATTCCGGGAGTCCTCAACTGGGAAGCGGACTTCCTCAGTCGTGAGGACGTACACACTGGAGAGTGGAGCCTTCATCCGGAAGCCTTTCAACTCCTAGTGGACAAGTGGGGCCTACCAGATGTAGACCTGGTGGTGTCTCGACACAATCACAAGGTTCCGGTCTTCAGAGCAAGAACAAGGGATCCTCAAGCAGCGTTCGTGGACGCACTGTCAATTCCATGGAACTTTCAACTGCCGTACGTGTTCCCTCCGGTGTCACTCCTGCCCAGGGTAATAAGGAAGTTTAAGCAAGAAGGAGGAATACTGATTCTAATTGCTCCAGCGTGGCCCAGAAGGCATTGGTTCTCAGACCTACAGGATCTCTCGATAGAGCATCCTCTTCTACTTCCTCAACGACCAGACTGCCTTGTTCAGGGCCCCTGTGTCTACCAGGATCTGTCCCGACTGGCTGGCTTTGACGGCGTGGCGCTTCAGTACTGAGGGCCAAAGGGTTTTCTGAGGCAGTCATTCAAACTATGTTTAAGGCCCGTAAACCCGGCTTCTGCTAGAATTTACTATAGGGTCTGGAAATCTTACTTCACATGGTGTGCTGCTAAGAATTTTGATGCATTCAAGTTCAATACTGCCAATCTTTTGGCTTTCCTACAACAAGGCCTGGACTTAGGCCTCCTTCAAGGTTCATATTTCTGCCTTGTCGATATGGTTTCAGAAACAAATTGCGACTGCCTGATGTTCATACGTTCACTCGGTGTTTTACGGATTCAACCTCCTTATGTTCCTCCTGTGGCTCCTTGGGATTTGTCAGTTGTTCTGGATGCCTTACAAGAGTCTCCGTTTGAACCTCTTGAGTCTGTGGACCTTAAGTGGCTTACTCTTAAGGTCCTGTTTTTGCTGGCTATCGCCTCTGCTAGACGGGTTTCAGACTTAGGTGCCTTGTCCTGTCGGTCACCTTTTCTGATTTTTCACCGTGACCGGGCAGTTCTTAGAACTCGCCCTGGTTATCTGCCTAAGGTGGCGTCGTCTTTCCTCCTTAACCAAGAGATTGTGGTTCCGGCCTTTACCTCTCCAGGTTTATCCTCTAAAGAGAGGTCTTTTGGATGTGGTACGGGCTCTCCGTATTTATGTGAAAGGAACAGCTTCGCTTAGCAGATCTGGCTCTCTTTTTGTTCTCTTGGTTTTCACAAACGTGGCTGGCCTGCTACTAAGTAGACCTTGGCCAGATGGATTAGAATGGCGATTGCACAAGCTTATGTACAGGCTGGTCTTCCAGCTCCTGCTACCATCAAAGCTCATTCTACTCGGTCTGTTGGACCTTGATGGGCGGCCCGCCGTGGTGCGACCCTTGAACAATTGTGTAAGGCGGCTACGTCGTCCTCAGTGAACACGTTCATAAGGTTCTATGCCTTCTATACTTCAGACTCCCAGGATGCCTCCTTTGGACACCGGGTTCTTGTGCCCACTACAGCGCGTCCCCTCCCATGAGGAACTGCTTTAGGACATCCCCGATGTTATCCCTGTGGAACCCCAGTGTAGCCCGCTGCAGAAAAGGAGATTTATGGTAAGAACTTACCTTTGTTAAATCTCTTTCTGCGGGGTACACTGGGTTCCACAGGGCGCCCACCCTGACGCACTTACCTTCTTTGGGTTTGTATGGCATTAGCCGCTGGTACCGTCTCCTGTCGTGAGAATGTAGTGTATGTGGCTACTAACTGTTGTCGTCTCTCTTACCTGCTACTGCATTGGACTGGTTAACAAAACAGCTCCAGTGCCTGGAGGTGGGGATATAAAGGAGGTGGCGCTAAGCAACCTGGGAACAGTCAAAGCTTTTAGCCTGTTGGTGCCGTGGAACAAGATCCAACTCTACACCCTGATGTTATCCCTGTGGAACCCAGTGTACCCTGCAGAAAGATTTAACAAAGGTAAGTTCTTACCATAAATCTCCTTTTTTCAAAAGAAAAGCATATTCAACTTTCTTCCAATCTAACATCTGGCACATTGCAAAATATAGTTTTTTTTAAAGAAAATGTGTTGATTATGTGTCTAGGCATCTTGATCTAGCATATTGAATAGACAGCTCGTGGACTTTTCCCTGAATTTTTTTACAGGTATGAGATCATGGGAAAGATTGTTTTCCATAGTAATATGGAGTTGTTTCAAGTCTTCTAAAGAAGGTAGTTGGAGAGGTTGTCCATAGCAACCAATCAGACCCTAGCTATCATTTTATAGAATGTATTAGATTAAGTGATAGCTAGAAATTGGTTGCTATAAGGAACTTCTCCACTTGTCCTTTTTAGAAGATTTGCCTAGTATATGGTTACAGATGCGAACCTCCATCCTATTGACCTGGGCCTCCAGACAGTATTAGTCTTTTACAAAAGTAAAAAATTGCTGGCCTACATTACGAATTCCACACCATTTCTTGTTGTGACGTCTGCATGGTACAAAACTGCTTCTTTTGATAGGAGGACTGGGCAGATTATGGCATTAAGCCTTTTGCATAATGGTTTCCGTAGTAGTTGGCTTTACTCCCTCTTAGTTCTGAGGACAGGAGTTCAATTACTGACCAAGTCACTGTCTGTGTGGTGTTTGCATGTACTCTCCAAATTTGCATGGGGTTCCTCTGGCTGCTCTGTTTTTTACCCACAGTAAAAAAGTAATATACTATTAGCTAAATTGGCTGATGACTAAAAACCATAGTTTTTGCGTTCATGTGATAGGGAATATCACTTATTAGAAACATTAACATATATTCTTATTAGCTGTATGAGGGGTGAATTTGCAAGTAACAAATTGAAAGCAGCAGACTATTAGTAGTTACACCAGCAACACACAACTGTATAAGTACAGGCATCATAACTCTGCACCCATACACCTGCGTATCCATATTTGGTGCAAATAACACCCTTACTGTACTCTGAATGATCTTTTCCCTAACCTGTCCCACCGTAATAGTTATAAGGGTGAGATGTATCTAATTCCGTATAGTAACAAATTTCATACGTCTGACCTATTTGGAGTGTGGGCAAACAATGCATTTTCCAACTCCAAATCAGGGACATTGGTCAGCTTTTATTACCCTTGTTAGGATTGTTTCCTCTCCTTCTGAATTCCTAGTCTGTACTTTGGGGCTTTATTAGACAATACGTAGACTCAAGTAGAACTGGGGCCTAGAGGGAAGTAGCCTAAGCTTTGCCTATTTCTTACAGTACCCATCCTCCTTACCCCATGGTTATTTCTCTGGTGTCCCCCAATGGACTAAATTCTCATTTTCATCCACAAACCACCATATTGAACCTATTATTGTGCTAACTAACACTACACGGTATCTGTGAGCCAAATCATATTTATATTTCTCACTGATAGCAAGAGCTGTTCAGCAGGCAAACCTACAAAAGTTGGGTTTAAGACAGTAAAAATAAGATTTTACTTACCGGTAAATCTATTTCTCGTAGTCCGTAGTGGATGCTGGGGACTCCGTAAGGACCATGGGGAACAGACTGGCTCCGCAGGAGACATGGGCACTTTAAGAAAGAATTTAGATTCTGGTGTGCTCTGGCTCCTCCCTCTATGTCCCTCCTCCAGACCTCAGTTAGAGAAACTGCCCGGAAGAGCTGACAGTTTAAGGAAAGGATTTTAGGAATCCAGGGTAAGACTCATACCAGCCACACCAATAACACCGTATAACTTGTGATAACTTTACCCAGTTAACAGTATGAACAATCACAGAGCATCAGATATACTCTGATGCAACTATAACATAACCCTTATTTAAGCAATAACTATATACAAGCATTGCAGAAGAAGTCCGCACTTGGGACGGGCGCCCAGCATCCACTACGGACTACGAGAAATAGATTTACAGGTAAATAAAATCTTATTTTCTCTAACGTCCTAGTGGATCCTGGGGACCCCGTAAGGACCATGGGGATTATACCAAAGCTCCCAAACGGGCGGGAGAGTGCGGATGACTGCAGCACCGAATGAGCAAACACAAGGTCCTCCTCAGCCAGGGTATCAAACTTGTAGAACTTTGCAAAGGTGTTTGAACCTGACCAAGTAGCCGCTCGGCAAAGCTGTAATGCCGAGACCCCTCGGGCAGCCGCCCAAGAAGAGCCCACCTTCCTTGAGGAATGGGCCTTAACTGATTTAGGCAGCGGCAACCCAGCCGCAGAATGAGCCTGCTGAATCGTGTTACAGATCCAGCGAGCAATAGTTTGCTTTGAAGCAGGCGCCCCAAGCTTGTTGGAAGCATACAGGATAAACAAAGATTCTGTTTTCCTGACCTTAGCCGTTCTGGCTACATAAACCTTCAAAGCCCTGACCACATCCAGTGACTCGGAATCCTCCAAGTCCGTAGTAGCCACAGGCACCACAATAGGTTGGTTTATATGAAAGGATGAAACCACTTTCGGCAGAAATTGTGGGCGGGTCCGCAATTCTGCTCTATCCGCATGGAAAACCAGATAAGGGCTTTTATGTGAAAAAGCTGCCAATTTTGACACACGCCTAGCCGAAGCCAAGGCTAATACCATGACCACCTTCCACGTGAGATATTTTACTTCCACCGTTTTGAGTGGTTCAAACCAGTGTGATTTCAGGAAACTCAACACCACGTTAAGATCCCAAGGTGCCACTGGAGGCACAAAAGGGGGCTGAATATGCAGCACTCCCTTTACAAACGTCTGAACTTCAGGCAGAGAAGTCAGTTCCTTTTGAAAGACAATGGATAAGGCCGAAATCTGAACCTTAATGGAACCCAATTTAAGGCCCAAAGTCACTCCCGACTGTAGGAAGTGAAGGAAACGGCCCAGCTGGAATTCCTCCGTAGGGGCATTCCTGGCCTCAAACCAAGCCACATATTTTCGCCATATACGGTGATAATGTTGAGCCGTCACATCCTTCCTAGCCTCTATCAGCGTAGGAATGACCTCATCCGGAATGCCTTTTTCTGCTAGGATCCGGCGTTCAACCGCCATGCCATCAAACACAGCCGCGATAAGTCTTGGAACAGACAGGGCCCCTGTTGCACAAGTCCTGTCTTAGAGGCAGAGGCCACGGGTCCTCTGTGAGCATTTCTTGCAGATCTGGATACCAAGTCCTTCTTGGCCAATCCGGAACAATGAGTATTGTTCTCACTCCTCTTTTTCTTATGATTCTCAACACCTTGGGTATGAGAGGGAGAGGAGGAAATACATAGACAGGCTGGAACACCCACGGTGTCACCAGTGCGTCCACAGCTGTCGCCTGAGGGTCTCTTAACCTGGCGCAATATCTCTGCAGCTTTTTGTTGAGGTGGGATGCCATCATGTCCACCTATGGCAGTTCCCACCGACTTGCAATCTGCGCGAAGACTTCTTGATGAAGTCCCCACTCTCCCGGGTGGAGGTCGTGCCTGCTGAGGAAGTCTGCTTCCCAATTGTCCACTCCCGGAATGAACACTGCTGACAGTGCGCTTACGTGATTCTCCGCCCAGCGAAGAATTCTGGTGGCTTCTACCATCGCCACCCTGCTCCTTGTGCCGCCTTGGCGGTTTATATGAGCCACTGCGGTGATGTTGTCTGACTGAAGCAGAACCGGTTGGTCGTGAAGCAGGGACTCCGCTTGACGTAGGGCGTTGTATATGGCCCTTAGTTCCAGGATGTTGTTGGAAATTTCTTCCCTGTGTGACTGCCCCCCACCCTCGGAGGCTTGCATCCGTGGTCACCAGGACCCAGTCCTGAATGCCGAATCTGCGACCTTCGAGAAGGTGAGCACTCTGCAACCACCACAGTAGAGACACCCTGGCCCTGGGGGATAGGGTGATTAACCAATGCATCTGAAGATGTGATCCGGACCACATAGAAACATAGAATTTGACGGCAGATAAGAACCACTTGGCCCATCTAGTCTGCCCCTTTTTTATTTTATCCTTTAGGCAATCTCAACCCTTTTTTAACCTTAATTCTTTGTAAGGATATTCATATGCCTGTCCCAAGCATGTTTAAATTGCCCTACAGTCTTAGCCTCTACCACCTCTGATGGGAGGCTATTCCACTTATCCACTACCCTTTCTGTGAAGTAATTTTTCCTTACTTGTCCAGTAAGTCTCATTGAAAGGTCCTCGCATGGAACCTGCCGAAGGGAATGGCCTCGTATGAAGCCACCATCCTTCCCAGGACTCGAGTGTAGTGATGCACTGACACCTGTTTTGGTTTTAATAGATTCCTGACCAGTGTAATGAGCTCCTGAGCTCTCTCTATCGGGAGATAAACCCTTTTCTGGTCTGTGTCTAGGATCATGCCTAGGAGAGTCAGATGAGCTGTAGGAACCA